>NC_035161.2:20613858-20954215 GCF_001659605.2 Manihot esculenta
TATATATTTTTATCATGTAATTTTATTTTATAGTGATAATTTATAATTTATTTGAGTAATATTAATAATAAATTTTAATTAAAAATTAAAATTATATTATATATATATATATATAATATATAATGTAAGGATCGTTTACCAATTGATGATTCAGTTTTAGATTTCAACAGTACGTGGCTTTGTTAAACCAGTGGTACAGTAGCAATTGCTACCCTTTGGACCAGTAGCCCGCAACCTCGGGTATTCCAGCCTATATACCGTGAAAATAATTAAGTTTTACCAAACAAATTTCTGATGTGGAAAATCAGCCTAAGCCGCAACCACAGAGCATACTTAAGCAACAATTAACCACAATTTTATATTAAGGTCTGGGTTCCTGCAACCTTAACCTGGGATCCCCAGAGTTAAGTCAGATTGTGGAGGGAGAAGAGAACTGTGCCGTCAACACGGGCTTATAAAGTAGCAATTTATAAGACTAGAATAAAAACTTACTATATTTTAGAATTATAAACTTCTGAAATTGAGAGAGTTTTTACAGAGGAACTTGAGAAGATGGAAGATAGAGAGAAAGAGAGAAAGAGTTACAAGTTGTGCCTTCACAAGGGGAGAGGCTCCCTTTTTATAGAGAAATTTTACTGTTTACTCACGCGGCTGGCACTGTTCATGAATAGTACCTTGTCTGCCACTTTTTACTGTTGATGAATAGTCTGTCTGCCACTCCTTTGTCTTTTACTCTTTTCCACCGAAATTTGATTTTATTCTGATTCTGAAGAGGACGATGAGGTGTCCTTCTTTTTCTTGCTTTTTCTTTTTATTTTTTCTTTCTTCTCCTTTTTTACTTTTGTCTTCTTCTTTCCTTTTCCTGTCTTGCTCTTGATTTTTACTGGCGGTAGAACTCCATAGCAATCATCTTCATTACTGTCATAGTGTGAAGATACAGAGGTTTTACTGGAGGATGACGTTTCTGATGACGCTGTCGACTCCGTCTCTGAACTTGACTGCTTTTTAGTTTTTCTTCTGCCAGATTTCTTTTTTATCTTTGACTTTCCAGAGGATTTTACTGATGGTTCTTCTTTGGAAGATTGTTCGTCTTCCAGTTTTACTGATGATCCCGTGCTAAGCTGATTGAACATTTTCTGACAAATCAACTTGTATTCTTCGGGAGTTTTAGCTGCAGCTAACATTGCTTGACACTGAGCCTTTTGGGCTCCAAATATGGGCTCTTCTTGCATTGTCAGTTTACCAGCATATGAAGTTCCAGGAATTTGGGCCTTTTTAATAACCCATTGTTTTACGGACTCCTCCGTGGTTGGGTTTCTGAAAGAACCCCACCATTTTACCTTGTGTCGTTTTACAATAACAGGGACTTTTAGGTCTGTAACATACTGAAATTCAAAATACCATTGATATACCCAAGGTAGAAAAAAGTTTAAACAAAAATACATCAACGGTGGTATATATTTTTCTTGCTGAGGAGGTTTATAATTGGTTTTAAAGTATTGATATATATGGAGCAATTCCTGTGATAAAATATCTTCAGTAATGCCCCTGGATTGCCACCATACAAAAAACCAATTTGGAAATTTGGTGACAGTTTTTATAGCTTGTATATCAAAATAAATCAACCACGAATGGGTTGTTGTAGGGTTTTGAATGCTGAAAACATTGGTCCATGCATCAATATAATCAAAATAGTTATATGAGGAACAATACTTTTTTAATTTTTTAAACGCTATTTCAGTATACAAATTTGGTGCAGGCCAATCTTTAGGATGCATAATGCTTTTTATTTGAATGGAAGAATAGGCTACTACGTCCTTATAGGTTTTATCAAAATTATGCTTGATTTTAACAGCTCCAGTTTCTTCTAAAATACTTTGATAATAATCCTGAGGTTTTAAAATATTCTTTGGAGTAAACCACCAGTTCTCAGGATAATATTTTCTAATCACTTCCCATGGGTTTATATTATTAAATCCATATTCAACTTCGATTTCAAATTCAGAAGCTGGTTTTAAATACCATTTATAAAATCCATGAGATGGTTGGATTTTTGGCAAACCCACAGCCTTCAACGGATTTGATAAGTCTTTACTGTCTACCGTTTGAGACAGACTAGTCGTACCATGAGCGGGCACGATCGCTTTGGTTTTAGGAGTCATACCTGTTTCTCCTGAAGAGGAGGCCATACTTGAAGCCATACTCTGAAGGGCTCTAATCACTTCTGGAGACTAGCTGAGTTCTTCGACCCATTTTTTAATGTCTTTATGGGTTTCATCGGATGATTGAGGTTTTAGAGAGGCTTCTGTGGTTTTAACCATGGTTTTACAAATCTCATCTGAATGTTCAGACAAGGCTTTAGGAGTTGGGCTTGAACTTGGAGTTGGGCTTGGGCTTCTCTCCTTATCTTTATTTTTGCTCTTCTTTCGACCCATTTTGCTGTAAAAATTCCCGGGTTAGAAAATTCGGAATATTATTTTTACTACCTTTTATAAATTCAATATCGAAATCAAAAATACTTAATAAAGCTTGCCATCTGGCAAAAATTTGTTTTGATGCCAGATTTTTAACATCCTTTTTTAAAACATCTTTCGCAGCTTTACAATCAATTCTGACCAAAAATTTTTGATTTAAAAGATCAGATTGAAATTTATTTATGCAAATCACAATACTTAATATTTCTTTTTTAATGGTAGAGTAATTCATTTGGGTAGAGTTCCAGTGTCCCGAAGTAAACTGGATTATTGTTTCTTTACCATCTATCCTTTGTTTTAGAATTCCTCCATATCCTATGTTCGAAGCGTCTGTTTCCACAATTTTAAAGGCTTCAGGGTTAGGAAGATACAAACATGGAATTTCTTTTATTAGGGATTTTATGTGCCTTATAATGTTTGTATGTTCTTGAGTCCAGGGTTTTGCATTTTTCTTTAGTCTGTCATGAAGGGGTTTTATCATTCTGTTTAAGTTTGGGTAAAAATCTATAACATAATTTAAACATCCTAAAAACCTCTGTAATTGAGTTTTATTTATTATTTCATCTGGAAATTTATCTCCAAATACCATTGTTCTTTCAATAGGTTGGATTTTACCTTGTTCTATATAATGGCCTAAAAATCTTACTTTAGTTTGAAACAAGTTCATTTTGGTTTTACTCAAGGCTAATCCATTTCTTTTTATTATTCCACAGAATGTTTTTAAATGTTTAAAGTGTTCTTCAATATTCTTACTAAATATGAGCACATCATCTATGTAGACAATGCAAAATTTTGAATATGGGTTAAAAATATCATTCATTATTCTCTGGAATTCTGAGGGTGCATTTTTTAATCCAAAAGGCATTACGTTCCACTCATACTGTCCAAAAGGAACGGTAAATGCCGTCTTATATCTATCTTTCGGATGGATTTGAATTTGCCAATACCCTGATTTCATGTCAAATTTACTAAAAATATTTGCATTATATAGTCTGTTTAAGAGGTCTTTCTTATTAGGTATATGATACCTAATCCATTTTAATGCTGTGTTTAAAGGTTTATAATTTATAACTAATCTTGGTGTACCTCTTTCTATTTCTGCACTCTTGTTTACATAGAAAGCTGCGCATGACCAAGGACTTCTTGATTTACTTATTAACCTTTTATCTTCTAATTCCTTAATTTCTTTTTTACAATGTTCTAATAATTCTGGTGACATTTGAATTGGTCTGGCTTTAGTTGATATTGATTTTTCTTCGAATCCTTCCTCATATGGCAGATCTACTATATGTTGTTTCCTATTCCAAAAGGTATTAGGATGATCTGCACATAATTCTTCTTCCATTTCATTTTTTAGATTTTCTATTTTCTTTTTTACAATTTCACTTTCTAATTGCTTTTTAATCCTAACCACTTGTACATTATTTTTCAAATCCTTTAAATCTTCTTCTTTAGATTTTATTATTGAATTTATTTCCATTGTCCTAATGGAATGTGCTTTTATCAGATTTAAATTTTTTCTTTTAGGTTTTTCTGTAAAATCTATTTTCACCTTTTTATTTCTTGTTTTAAATTCTATGCAATCTTCTTTTACTGTATAAGGTGTTATTAGGTTTATAAAAGGGGTTCCTAATATCACCATATGACTTATTTGTTGTGATAATAAAAATATAGTTTTTATTTCTAAGTCTTGATCTATTACTAATGCCTCTGCTTTTATTTCCTAATATATTCAGACTGGTTTTATTTGCAGTTTTTAATTTTTCTTTTGTTTCTTGCCAAAATTTTTTAGGTACCAAACTTGACTTTATACAATTTAAATCTGCTCCTGTATCAAATAATGCTATAGTGTTTAATTTAAACTCTTCTGAAAATTTTATTGTTAATTTTACTAAATATTTTCTGGAAGTTATTTCTTGTAATAATAGTATAAAATTATTATCTACTTCTCTATTTTCTGATTGATCCATTTTATTAGCTTCTTCTTCTTCTTCTTCTTCTGAAGAGGAAGATGGTTCAGAGATTAGTTGACTTTCTAAAGCTTTTATCCTTCTCGAATCTGTCTGAAGTTGTTGTTTTAGCTCCTTTACTTCAGCTTTTATTATTTTAATTTCCCTTTGTAATTCCCCTACGGTTATTTTCTCTTTAGGTTCTTTATTTTTACTCAATATTTTGGTTAAGTCATATGTTTGTTTTTCTATTTTTGGCATAGTATTTTTTATTTCTTCTGATTCATCAAAGCTTTTTATTAGTCTTTTAAGAATTTTTTCTTTGGTTTTATTGTCTTCAATTCCATTTATTAAATTTAATAATGAATCTTGTTCTTTAGTTAAAACATTTATTGATTGTTCGGATGAGCTAGTGACTAACTCATCTATTTGATTTTCACTTTCAGTTATATCTGTTTCTGAGGTTTCTGAGCTTAAACATATTTCTTGGATTTTATTTGTTATTTCTTCATCTAATCCTAACTCATTTAATCTTTTATTAAATCTACAAAACTTAGATGTATGTCCCCTTTTACCACAATTATAACATGTTAAATCTTTAAAAGACCTTTTATTTTGGTTTCTTTCTTCTGGCTTCTTTCTTTCATATTTCTTATGAGTTTTAACATTTTTTCTTTTATAATATTCTTCCCTATTAGGTTTTGCTACATATCTCTTTTTATAATACCTATCTTTTTTATAATATTTCCTTGGCTTAATTCTAGAGCATTGCCCATTGCAACTTTTATCTTGCATTATACCATAATCAAATTGTTTACAAAAAGATCCTAATTCTTGTTTAGTTTTATGCATTTCATATTTTAAAGTCTTTTGTAGTCTTAGATCTTGACATATCTGCAATCCTTCCTTCTGAATTATGCTTACTAATTGTCCATATGTTAGTCTTTTATATGGTATCGGGTTACCAAAATGCTGTTTTATATTATTTCTGACTTTCTCTCCTAAGAAATAAGGGAGTCCTGCTAAGAATTTTTCTTTCCAAAAATCTTGGTTTGAATCTTCTCTTAACATTAATCTGGTTAGAAACGTAGTTTTATAATTTTGGAAATCACTTAATTTTTTACATTTTAAATTGCTTAGAAGTTCTGCATTTTTATCTTTTAAGAGAGAAGGGTCTCCTATAAAATGTAAATAAATTGTTAAGATTAGAGTTGATACTGCATCTTGGATAGTTTCTCCAGATTCATTATATATGGGTTCTCCATCACTATTTACCTGAACTGAATTTAATATTTCTAATTGCTGCATATCTGTTAGATGGTAATCCCACCATCCTTTTAGTTGTCCTGTGAAACCTGCTATAATTATTTCTGCTATTGCTCTATCTGAGGCAAAAGACTGGGTTTTATACGCATTAGCTGCCATTGTCATTTATTGTAATAGGCTTAAAATATTATATTCAGATAGTCCATCTATATTCCATTCATATACTGTTGAAGCATTATATTTAAACTGAGATGTTATGTTTGGTTTTTCCATGACCCTTAGGTCTGGTGCCCTACTTACTATCTCTCTATGTGATATGGGATTTATTTCAAATTGTTTTATATCTTCTGAATCTGGCTGACTTTGCTCAGACTCGGATTCTTCATTTAATGCATTTATATTTCCAGACTGTGGAGTTTCTGGGATTATATTTCTACTAGATTCTGAGACCTCTATCTTACTTAACTGGTCTTTTAGACTTTGCAAAAATTCATTTTTATTTGCTTTTAATTCCTTCTGGCTTGAACTAGATATTTGGTAGGGTTTAAACATGAGGTTTTATTTCTTTTTTCTCTTCTACCTCTTCATCCTTATCTTTTAAAATTTTCTCTATCTTTTTTAACTGAGTTCCTAAACATATTAAACTTGCATTACTAAAGTTATTTTGTTCTATTATTTTCTTTTCTGCATCATTTTCTTTAGCTATTTTATATGGCGCACAAACTATTTCATTTTCTCCATGTTTTATTTTACTAATTGTTTTAGGTGGAAAATCACTCTGTACAACTTTGTCATTTACTATCCACTCTGGCCTTTTATCCCTTATAGTTATTGGATTAATACTTTTCTTTTTGCATAGTTTAAACCAATCAAAAAATCCTATTTGTTCTTCATTTTGGCTATTATAATTTAGATATTCTTCTTTTAGATCTTCAAACTTATGTTTTTTAATAATCTTATTTAACTTATATAAGTTTTTTGTCCTTGTTATTTCTTTTAGAAATTTCTTTTCAAGTTTTTCTTTACTAAGGGCATTTAATTCTCTGTTTATATTATTTATGTTTTCTGTTATGGCAGATACTGAAGGTGATTCGGGTGATGATGGTGCCATTTCGGCCTGTTGATTTAGATAATTTTCTACTGGATTATAAACTGCTCGAGGAACTGAAGAACTATAATCTACCCCTTTCATTTTAAGATGTCTATTTGGAATTTCTGATATGGAATGCCTATGTTGTACTATAGTTTGCATTACTGGTTTAGGTTCATCTTCTTTATATGTTGCATATATTACTGATGGTATATTTGATACTCTTCCTATATCATCTGTTATTACTGAGGATGAAGATCCTGTATATCTACTGCTCATGCTTCTGTTAAATTTTAATTATACTTTACCATCTTCAAACTGCTCAATTTTACTTAAACTTGTATTTGGCTTTACCTTTTCTGGTTCTGGTGGAGGAACTATACCTTCTAATATCCATTCATCTGGCAAGGTTATATCTTTCCATTGAATCGTTTTAGGAATTACCGTATTTGTTTTAGTTAGATCTGTCTGTAAAAATCTCGTTTCCCCTAATTTAGGTTGTAATTTATATTTAGTCGCAAAAGCCGAGTTTATAGCTTTGTAATGAATTTTATATATTAATGCTATAGGAATAGAGCCTTGTTTCATTTTATAATTATGGGTTTTTATTTCTAAAACTATGCTTTCTAGAATATTTAAATCATTTAGTGAAATAGTCATATCTGGATAAACTTCAAAAGATATGGGTCCTTCGCTTAGACTAGTTTCTACAGATCCTAGCAAAGAATCCTGAAAATTTAAAAATCTAGCATCCCTGACTACAGCCAAAATACTAGTATTTAATCCTTCTCTAGTCAGAGGTTTTATGCCTACTTGAATTAATCCTATATGAATATATTTATATTTTTTACTTCTATGATGATTTAATGTTCTTGGTGATAAAAGAGTTATTTTCTCAAAGGGTTTACTTAATTGAAAATCTCTTTCCTCTGTTTTTATTACATAATCTGTTTTAAAAACATTAAACTTTGGAATTTTATAAATCTGTTCTTTATCTACTTTAGGAATTTCCCATTCATCTATTGCTTTTACAAAATCTTCCAATATTAATTCATTTTTGTTTATTATTTTTTTAATTTCTGACGACTCTGAATCATCTGATTTTACTGTACTAGCCGATTTACACAGAAAAGGATCCATTTTTAAAGATCTTGAATTATGTTGCGGTCACTGCCTGTTCTACCCTATGACGCCTAAACCTTGGCTTAAAACGGGTTCAGTTGGCATACCCAAAACATATCCTTTTCAAAAATCCTTAAATACTGTTCCCTTTCCCGGTGCAAAAAACAATTTGAAATAAATCTCATATCACATAGAGAGATAGTAAGTAGGGCACCAGACCTAAGGGTCATGGAAAAACCAAACATAACATGTCAGTTTAAATATAATACTTCAACAGTATATGAATGGAATATATATATATATATATATATATATATATATATATATATTTATTTATTTATTTATTTATAAAAATCGCTTTTCTATCAAACAACCTAAATGCTAAATAGGCTCTTGAAATTACAAGTGATGCCATGATCGTGGCGAGGAGTCGCAGACAATCAAATCAATAATTAAAATTTATTAAAATAATAATAATCAATATAAAACCCAAATAAAATTATTGTTTGAAGTTTTCTCACGGCTATCAAGAAGCTTCGTATGTGAACCCCACTTGCAGGCATTCATCATTTTTTTTTTTCGAATTGCGATATGATTTTATTCTTATCAACAAAAATTTGAAGGTTACAGTTGTTCGGGACCAATGGACCATTTGTGACACATTGGTTCCCTATGTGCGGCGTATCGAGAGTGATGTTCTACGTGCATTTTGATTGGTCCAACAAAGTAGCTCTCCTTGTTTTATTAATTTTTTTTTCTGTCATTAATAATTCTTACAATTTTTTTTTTGGACATTAAATATCCTTTTAGAACATTTCCACTCATTTCTATTCTAAATACATCATGTTAATTGTACTTTAATAATGAATTCTTCCATTGCGCTTTTTCTCCCCAAAATAAATCTTTTACTTTCTTCATGTGAAATCTGCTTATTATCCTACCATAATGAAGAATAAAAAAAATTACATTATGTTATATTATATTCATCATTTCTTTAATCAATTTGAAAACCATATTAAAAAAAAATAGTGCACACCTCAAGGTTATATAAAAGTTGCATTTAATTTCATAATTTTCTTAATTTTTGAAATTATTATCTTTTCATTTTTAATTATTCTGAATTTTTTTACACTATAATAATATATAAATAGATTATTACTCAATCTATTTTATAATTTTTATTTGTTTTTATTTTTTTAATTATTTTAAAATTATCATACATTTTTTTACACTATTATAATATATAAATTAACTATTATAATTTTATTTTATTTTATTTTTAAAAAATATTTTAAAATATTTTTTAATATTTAATAAAATTTAATATTTTTAAGATAATAATTAAAAAATAAAAACTTATCTTTATTAATATATATAAAAAATAAAATAAATAAAAATGATGAGATAGAAAAAGTATAATTCTATTTTATTTTATTTTATTTTTAAAAAATCTCTCTTAATTTTTAATAAAAATTTAATATAAATAGATATAATTAAAAAAGTAATAAAAAATTATAAAACGGAGTAGTAATTTTTTTAATATAAATTATAGAAATTAAATAATACATGACTTTGTAATATCATAAGTAGCTGTTTTAGAATTTTAAACAGATATTCTGCATTTTCTTTAGTATTTTCTATTTTTTTCTTTTAAAATATTTATTTTAGCGGACTACAAATAAAATTAAAAAATCATCACAAAATTCTATAGAATTATAAAAAAATAATTAATAAAATAAATTATTAATAATTTATCAACCATTTAAAATATTAATTATTAAATTATTGACTATTTACCCTATTTTAACTATTTTTTTAAAAATTATTTTAAGTGCAGTTCACAACAAATTTTTCATCAAAACTCATTGGTGGTTTCAGTTCTTTTTAAATTTTATTATAATTTTTTTAAATGAATATTAAATATGTTTTTAATAGATTTGATTTCTCTTATTAATATTAAATCATTTTCTCTCTAAATTTAAAGTTATTTTCTTTGTTTTGTGGGATTTTGTTACGTATTGTATAATATATAAGCTTTTTAATAGTTAAAAATATAATACGGATCATTGATTATTTTCTGTTTAAAATTTCAAATCTACTAACAATGAACTTTGTACTTCATTGATGCTTAATGATGTAATTTCTTTTGTGAACTACATAAACAATAAACTTATGAAAAAGAACAATATAGTATAAAGTTTATTTGTTTGTTAAAAATATTTTTTTTATTAAATTTTTTTAGTATATCTCATTTGAGCTGAGATTTTTTTAATATTTTAAACGTTAAAAATATAAAAATATTTTTTAAAATATATTTTTTATAGAATACACGAATAATATTTTAATACACATTTGATTTATTCACAAACATAATTTAATATTAAGTGTATCTAAATAAATACAAGAGATCTCACATTTTATTTTTTAATTTTTATTAAAATAAAATACACATTTGATTTTATATAAAAATAAATTTACTGATTGTTAAATTAAAATATTTATATTAAAATTTATACATCATTTAAATTTATAAATGTATGCAATTAAATATAAATATTTAATTTAATATATTATTTTTTGAAGCTTTAATTTATTATATTAAGTAATTTATGTGTATATATATAAAGTAGTGATTTTTTTCAAAAAAAAAAAAGTAGTGTTTACCAAAGAACTATAGTCGTGGCAATAGAGAATAAATACTCAATATTATATTTTGTAAGCGTTCTTGCAACTAGTACAACTATAGGAATCCATGGCAAGATGGAATCACACACTGCAAATTACCCACCAAAGCCACATAAATTTACCCCCTTCTCTCTCTCTTCTTGTCTGTACATCATCATCCATATCCGTTCCTCACACATACGGATACTCGGAGACAAGAGTTTTTCGGGAAAATCTATTTCTTCTTCTTCGTCTTCTTCACCGCCAACAGCCACTGCCGTCTTCTCATTTGTCGACGAAATGCCCGAACAAGAGGACGATAAGTCAAAGGAAAATCAGACTGTTGGAGGAGACAAGGGAGAGACGCTCATGGACTTGGATCTTGATCTCGACACTTCCTGGCCTTTGGATCAGATCTCCTATCTTTCCAATCCTTTGTCTCCTCTTCTGCTTTCCTCCTCTGACCAGCCGTGCTCTCCTCTGTGGGCTTTTTCTGACGCGGACGATGACAGGCTTCTTCCTGTTTCTTCCGCTTCTCACGCTACCACTCCCCCTCTTCGCTTCTCTGATTATCCTATTTTTCTCGCATGTCAGTCACCTCTTCATTTTCTTCATTGCTCTTATTATTTTCTTTGGTGGTGCTTTTTGGGATTAATCGGAGCTTGAGATTAGTTTGCTTATTGGGTATTCCAATTTGATAAGTGTGTTAAATTGGGACGTTCTTGTTCTAAACTTTGCTTCTGTTATGAAAAAAGAATAATATATATAATTTTTGTTAATCTCTCTTTAAAGCCCGGCATGAAACAATGAAACTGGAATTATGAATTGCAGTATCTACTTGTTTAGGTAGATTAGACGAGCCGTTGAGTAAGAAGAAATCGAAAAATGATTGTCCCTCATATTGATTGGTTTTCTTGCCCGGCTTAGTATTCTGTATGCAGATTCTATTTCCTTTGCAATAGTCTCTTACTTTTTTGTAGTCATATATGTTGTTATTCGGAGTTTGGAAGTGAGAAACGGAATTTTGTAAATTTAAGCAACCTGGTCTTTCTCTTCCTGCAGTTAACCGTATCTTTAGTATCTTGCAGTTTCTTTTTGCCATTGTATTTAACCGAACGCCATTGGAAGTTTAGGCTTTTGTTTTTGACTTGAGATTTTTACTTAATGCAGGTGCCCCCAATTCAGTTGCTGAAAACCATACAGAAAATGATGATAAAAGGAAATTTCCTTCTCCTCTTCTGGGATTAATGCCTTTTGACAACCCAGATGGATATTGTGTAATCAAAGAGAGGATGACTCTGGCGCTTCGAAAGTTCAAAGAATCAACTGAACAACATGTTCTGGCTCAGGTTTGGGCACCTACGAAGAATGGGGGTCGGTATGTACTGACAACTTCAGGGCAACCCTTTGTAATTGATCCTCATAGCAACGGACTTCATCAGTATAGGATGGTCTCTTTGATGTATATGTTCTCTGTGGATGGAGATTGTGAAGGTGAACTTGGCCTTCCTGGTCGTGTTTTCCGGCAAAAATTGCCCGAATGGACACCTAATGTCCAGTATTACTCAAGCAAGGAGTATTCCCGGCGTGATCATGCTTTACATTACAATGTTCAGGGAACCTTGGCGTTGCCAGTATTTGAACCATTTGGGCAGTCCTGTGTTGGAGTGCTTGAGCTCATAATGACTTCGCAGAAGATTAACTATGGACCTGAAGTTAATAAAGTTTGCAAGGCACTTGAGGTTGGGTTTCTTCTCCCTTGTATGTTTATTAAATTTCATACTTTATGCTTATGACTGAGGTAAGAAAATCTGTTTAGCGTGGGGATTTTTTTTTGGAAACATCATAGCCGTATTAGAGTGTGTATCGTGATAATTTTATGTATGCTTCAGATGTATTGGGTTCCTTACTCACATAATTTCAGTTGTTCTGCAGGCAGTAAATTTAAGAAGTTCAGAAATATTGGATCACCCGAGTACCCAGGTGAGCTCTGACAATATAATGTATGACAAATCTGAAATGATTTGTAAACCTGAAAGATAAATGCTGTATTCTTCTTTCATTTCTTTCCCCTTGTTCTCACAGAGGTATACTTGGCACTGCTTTTAAACCAGATTTGCAATGAAGGTCGTAGAAATGCATTGGCTGAAATATTGGAAATATTGACAGTGGTTTGTGAAACTCACAAATTAGCTTTGGCTCAGACTTGGGTTCCGTGCATGCATCGAAGTGTTCTAGCCTTCGATGGTGGTTTAAAGAAGAGTTGCACTAGCTTTGATGGCAGTTGCAATGGCCAGGTCTGCATGTCCACGACTGACGTGGCATTCTATGTTGTGGATCCTCACATGTGGGGTTTTCGGGAGGCATGTCTTGAGCATCACTTACAGAAGGGTCAAGGTGTTGCAGGGAGGGCGTTTTTGTCTCACAATGCATGCTTCTGCCCAGACATTACCCAATTCTGCAAGACTGAGTACCCCTTAGTTCACTATGCACGCATGTTTGGATTGAGTGGCTCTTTTGCAATCTGCTTGCGCAGCAGTTATACTGGAAATGATAATTATGTTCTTGAATTTTTTTGGCCCCTTAGCATCTCAGACAATTATGAACAGAATGCTTTGCTAGGCTCCCTAGTAGCAACAATGAAGCAGCATTTTCAGAGTCTTAAGGTTGCTTCTGGAATGGACCTTGAAGAAGAGGAAGGATTTGTTGAGATCATTCAAACTTCTATGAGTGGGAGACTTGATTTGAGGCTTGAATGCATTCGAATACCCCAGTCTCCAAAGTCTCCCCCAAATCTTAACACATCACCAAAGGAAGGAAAGACAGCTCAGCTTGATCCATTAAAGCATCACTTGATGGTGAATTTGGATGCTGTAGATAATGGAGGCAACATCAGTCAAGCAGAGGGAAGCCATTTTCCTACTTCTCTTCCAGAGAATAAAGGGAACAAAAAGCCATCTGAGAGGAAACGTGGAAAAACTGAGAAGTCAATTAGTTTAGAGGTTCTGCAACAATATTTTGCTGGGAGTCTTAAAGATGCTGCAAAGAGTCTCGGTGGTATGCTTATACACTTATATATCATTGCTTGCAATTTTGCTTGTCATTTTAAAGATGTTTAATTCTTTACATATGAAAGCTGGTTATTGTTTGATGTAGTGTATGAAATTGATTCATCTTAGAGAAATTCTTTTTTATTCTTTACAGTTTGCCCTACTACAATGAAGCGGATCTGCAGGCAACATGGGATATCCCGTTGGCCGTCTCGCAAAATAAACAAGGTTAACCGATCTCTCTCCAAGTTAAAGCGAGTGATTGAATCTGTCCAAGGTGCTGAAGGAGCATTTGATTTAACTCCCCTTACAAGTCCACTTCCTGTTACTGTTGGTTCTATTTCTTGGCCTTCCAATCTGAATGGATGCAATCAACAAAACTCATTGAACTCAAAGTCCCTTGAACCTATTGATGAAAAGAATGGATCCCCAATCTGCAATGCAGCAGGAAATGATGGACAGGGTGGAGGTGAAGCTCAATTGCTTGGAGGTAGAATATTAAGTCGTGAGGAAGCAGTCCTGCAAAATGGCTTTTCGCCAAAAATAGGACTAGTCTCAGACAGATTCAAAGCAGGAAATGCCTCTGGGGAAGAGAGTACTGGGACTCCAACCTCTCATGGTTCATGCCAAGGAAGCCCAGCAAATGACAGTGCACCTGCAAATGATTCACCTGTTTCTCCTGTCCATGAAAAATGCAAGAATGCAGGTAATACTCCTGAATTGGCATTTCAAACAAAAGGAAAATTGAATCTGTCAGCGGCATACTCAGTACCTGACGCGCTAGTTGCAACAGAAGCTCAGGCACCATTAGGAGAGATGCTAATCAAGGATGCTGGAAGTTCAAAAGATCTTAGAAATCTTTGTCCTTCGGTAGCAGACACAATTTTAGAAGAGCGGGTTCCAGAATCTAGTTGGACAAATTATCCGGGTCCAGATTTCCCTACCACAGAAGCCGTGGCTGCTCTAGAACATGCAATGACACAGGGAACAACTAGGCAAGAAATGATGACTATAACAATAAAGGCAGCATATAGAGAAGATATAATAAGGTTCCGTATTTCTCTTAGTTCTGGGATTGTGGAGTTGAAGGAAGAAGTGGCCAAGAGGCTGAAGTTGGAGGTGGGTACTTTTGATATAAAGTACCTGGATGATGATCATGAGTGGGTTTTGATAGCCTGCGATGCAGACTTGCAGGAGTGTATTGATATTTCAAGATCATCAGGCAGCAGTATAATCAGATTGTCAGTTCATGATGTGAATACCAATCTTGGAAGCTCCTGTGAGAGCAATGGAGAGTTATGACTAGGTTGTATATATGGGAGGTTTAGAGCACCACTTTTAGAGTCATAGGATCCAGGGAAATGGAGATAGATTTTGGTTAAAAAGAATTTGCTTGAATTGTAAAAATTTTTTCCATGGAATTGTAGAAATCCCCTCGTCTCTATATTGTCAGAGTGACTGGTTGATTCCTTTCTAGTCGACATGTACGAAGTTTTCACCATACACTAGCATGAGACTCGAAAGCGTCTGATCTTTGTGCCGAGATTTAGAAGCTACTCTGGAAGGCAATTGCAAATGTTCGCCCTACCCTCGTTGGTAATGAATCACTGCTTTATGCTTTGTTTGGATTGAGGGAATTGGAGAGAAAAGAAATGAAAAGAATTTCAATTTCTTTAAACTTTCTTGTTTAGATAACTAATAGAGGAGAGAAAAGAGGAGAAAAATTGTTCATTATTTTTTTAATAAAACAATGGTAGAGGGAATCCAGTTTAACAAAAATATTACGAGTAGATGAATCCTCTCTTCCTTGTTATTTACGTACAATTTTATTGATAAACAGAGGATGTCTCTCAACATTGGACTTTACAAGCAAAAGAAGAAAAAAAGAGTTAAATCATTATTAGGTTTTCGGCATTTAGCATGATCCACATATTAGTCTCTGTTTAATGTTTGTATAATAATTAAGTTCTTAAATTCTGGAGATGTGATGTATAGATAGATATATAGTTAATTATTAAGAGAAACACATCCATGATCCCCTTTATATTTAATATTTGTGTAATAATTAAGTTCTTAAGCTAAAATATCTGTAAGACATACAAGAAATTATTCCATCCATGATTTAGAGTTGACAATTATAGTTTTCACATGAAAAAGATGTAGATAAGATCTCTCACATTATTCCAAATGAATTAGTTAACATACAACCATATCCAACATACAAAGAATAGCCTATGAAAATCTAGCAAGGGAGACAAAGGAGTTAAGAAACAAAAAGATCTCATTTGTTAAAATTTTGTGGAGGAATGATAAAGTGAAAAGGTAAATTGGGACAGTGAAGAACAAATAAAGTAGCAGTATACGGAACTACGCAAACTAGAAGTGGTAGGATCAAGGAAACTAGAAAATTGTAAGTGCATTCCTTATTGTCCAACATTCACATATAAAAGGTTATATATTTCTAATAAGCTCTTTATATTCCTATGACTCATGGTACTCTGTGATTGTATTAACAGGGGATTATTATGGTTTCTCTCCACTCAGTAAACAATGACTATCTGTCTTGAAAGTCGAATGCATAGGAGATGCAATTGACTTAGGCCTTTCTTACCATACGTTATATGGCTTTGGCATCTAGCTTTTGTGCTCAAGTTCATTTCATCTTTCTTTGGTCTTATACATCTAACACGTAGAGTAGATGATCAACACATAACATGCACACAAGGTATTAGAGCCACACGTTTTTAGGGCTTACATGGGTTCATCCTTATGCTTCATCTTAGGTCCGTAGATGGTTCTTGCTATGGCTAGGACCCATAGTTGATAGGCCTGCCATTGCTAACCAGATGAAAGACAAAGATGTAAATAACCATCAAAGAGCCCTTTTATGTACTCTAAGGTACAAAACCTGTTAGTTGTGATGTAGAGCGATTGTGTACTAGCTCAAGTGGAATTAGTACCTCCTCAAGGAGAGGGGAGAGAGAATCTCTATTACATCCCATAGTCCTAAAGAAAGAGGGGTAAAGAAAATGATTAAATACAACCTTCAAAATCATTAAATAAAATAAAAAAATAATTATATTCCTATTACAATGTCAAAGGGTCCATCACTCTTGTAAAGGGCCTTTAACTTTACTCTTTAGGCCTCCAAAGGAAATTGGTCTCCATCATGAACTCTAGGACTAGCCTATTTACCATCTAAAGAAATGCAATTCATGTAAAGAGGAGGAAGGGGCATTGATCATGAAAAGATTTTCAGCTAAAAGTGGACGTCTTTCCATTTTTATGTACTTAATTGTCAAAATAAAATTTATCATAATAGAAATAAACAAAATAGAAAGAAAATAACTAAAAATTAAATTAATTTAGATTAAAAAAGAATGCTAAACTAAAAAAGGAAACTAAAAGTCATGTTCATATTTTGGAAGGCGATATTCGGCCAACAAGGGTTGGAAAGGGAACTCTAACCTCCATCTAACTCCTGTTCTAATACAAAAATACAAATTAATTGTTGGCATACAAATTCTCTAGAACTGGTTAGAGTCTCGATTTTCTATAATACTACTATGAGACCTAAATATTTTAGTGCTCGGTGAAGAGCGGAGGAAAGGAGTTGCCACCCTGATGAAAGCAGAGAATAAACAGAAGGATGTTTGTGCAATCTACTCTTAGTAGGAATCCACTATCATTCTTAATCTATAACCTAATAGTCTAGGTTCAGGATAATGGGTATGAGAGAGGAAAAATATTAGATACCCTTCTCACTTGGACTTTACCTGAGAACTAGTACCAGTCCTCTACATTGATTCCTATATCTTGTCTTTAAATCCTTATTGAGAAATTCATTTTAGGCAATGTGTAATCTAATCTTATACATGCATTGGCCCTACAGAGCATCCATTCCATGCGCATCAATTAGCATAAGCATGCCAAGTTTCTATTAACTTAAGGTAGAGGAGTTATCAAGTTATCCCAATTAATTATGTTTCTAATCATATTTTATGCTATTGACCAATTTATACCAAAGAGGGGAGCTTAAATATGCATGGTTTCTAACTTCACATTTAGCACATAGAAAAGGAGGTCTCATTAAGTTTCTAAGTATGCATCTTTAAAGTCCAATTTTATGGTCATCTTACCCTAAGTTCATTACTACATAGTCATTTTTCATGCCAAAGTGTAAATCACCTCCTAAATATATATAACCATGTCCCTATCATGCCAAAGGTGCTTTTAGATTGCCATGTGAATTACCTAATTTACTAATCTAGTTATAAGTATATAAGGTGAAGTGCATAGAATAAACCATATCGAAAAAAAAAAGGAAAGGAAAAAGGAATTAGTCAAAACCAAATAAAGTCTTAAGCTACATAAAGAGGGAGGAGGAAAGAATTAATGCCAAAAGGCCATAAAAAAGTGGAAAGGAGAAAAGAAATATTCGCAAATATAGTAAGGAAAAAAATATTCATATATATGGAAAGAAATAAAATGAAATAAGGAAAGAGAATAATTTAAATATGGCATACAAAAATTAAAATATGGCAAGAGATAACTAAATAAAGTAAGAAATAATAAAAATAAAGAAATCTATAGCAATTAAATAATTCATTCAAATATGAAACTTAAGAAAATTAAATTTAGAACACAAAAAGAGAAGCAAGATCTCTTCAAATCTTAGAGAGATACAATTTGACCAACCATAGAGAGATACAATGAGAAATACTAGCTGCCATCTACAACATGTTCTAACACTTAAATACAAATTAATAGTATAAAATCAAAGATCAAAACACAAAAAATAGAAACAAATAGCTAAGAACTCAAAACACAAAAATTGAACTTACTGAAAATTCTCACCTAATTGTTGATAATTTTGGTACCAGAAAAAAAAAATAGTAAACATACTCAAAAAAATTATGAAATTTTATGGGGATGTTCTAAACATATAGCATGCACGGGAAATAATGCCATTATAGTATAGGTCAGAATATGTGAACACTATGTTAGAGGCATAAATGTAAAACACTCAAAACATAAACATTGTAATACACTTCTCAAAATTGATTTTAGGCTCAAGAATCACCCCATTTGGTGATTTGAATATCAAGTTATAGGTCCCTGAATTTTCCAATATTGCATTGTAATTGATTAAAATTCTATATTTGTCATTGTAATTTTAAAAATTCATAACTAATTCAATAAAAATAAGAAAAATGCAAATAACATATGAAAATTAAAGAGAATTTCATGAAGAATAAAAAAAAAAAAATTTAGAGATCGATAATCATTCCCAATCAGCATGGAGAACTCAAAGAGTTCTGATTGCTCATATAATCATGCATAGAATATGTGTTGGTCTCAAATTTCACATTAAAATCGACTTGAGAGGTGCCCAGCGCACTCAAATAAATTCAAGAACATGCAAAGAAAATATTCTCATACTATGGAATAATTTTATTTCAGTAGATTACCTTTAAAGAAAATAAAAAAGAAAAAGAAGAAGCAGCAGAACTAATAGGGTCAGTTGCTGGAAGGAGAAGGATGGAGACTTTTTAATTTCTCTTAGAGCAATTAAGAGAAGTTTTATAGCTTTTGGGAAGTAAGGAGCTGACTGCCACAAAAAATTGAAAGAGAAAAAAAGTTACAGATTAGGATTTTTGGAGAGAAAAATATGTTTAAGTAGGTGTGTGCACAAAAGAAGAAGCAAATCCTCTCTAAAAACTTAGCATGGCTAGTGCCCAACAAAAAAAAAAAAAAAAAATTTAGGGTTTTTATTTCTTTGGTGCTTGAATGGGCCTTCGAGAGAGGCCCATTCAGCCTCCACTTAAAATTAGCCCGAATCCATTAGCTCCAAGTCCCAATTGGTCCTTTGGTCCCTTTGGAAAGGCCTAGAAAAGAAATAAAAAAACTCAAAATACCCCTAACTTTATTTTTATTTTTTATTTTAGATTTTGTTAATTTAATTTAATTTAATTTTCTAATTTAATTATTTTGATTTGATTTTATTATGTTATTATTTTATTTTATTTAAAATTTGTTCATAGCATAAAATATTTCTCTACGGCACTAAAAATTAATTTTAAGCGTGTCGAGACCGTAATGTGATTCTTATCATCAAGACTTCACTCCTTCAAATTTGTATGTATATTCAATGATATGACTCAATACTCATTTAAAATATATTTACATGGGGCAATCTCTTATTGATCTACGTGATGACATCCCTGTAAGAGAGGCTATTCAAGCATCCATGCTTAGTTTTTTTTAGGACGTAGAGTTGAGGTACTCGAACCTATAAGGTCTTTAACAAAGACTCGCCCAGAAGAGTTGGTAGTCTCCAGGGCAGCTTATTATCGTTGTAGGACGTTACATAGCTAATCCACAAAATCTCGATTGTCGCAGGATCTCTTATCCACTAATTGGTGTAAACTAAATTCTCAGAGAAAATTGCTAACTATCTCAATCTTATTACAATATAAAAGCAAAGTAGCCCAAGGAATCAAGGTACTTATTCTAGTATATATTTTACTTGCTTTAGCTTATCATTTCTCTCACCCGATTAAGCAAATTACTGACTTGAGTATCGAAGTCGCTGCCACTAGGCACCAACCACCTCACTTCTTCTTTTGCAGATTGTCAGGTTATACAAGATTCATTTTCGATAATAGCATTTGGTTCTATTGTTGGGATCTCATTGAATTCTCTTACTCATTTGGGATAAATTTGGCTTATTAATCTTTCTTTTTTCCTTATTTAGATCCATTTTATATCTTTAAACTCATTTTTAAGAGGATGAAAACTCACGAGCAGTAGCCAAATCTGCTGCCAATAGGGGAGCCATCATCTCTTCCACTCTAGGAAGTGGACAAGATACTCCTCCTATGGTGGCTGAGGTAGATCTTAACAACCTAATTAATGAGTAGATGATGCGATATATCAAAAGACTAAAGGCAACTTTCGAGCAGTATAAGGCTTGGGAGGAGGCCTCTTTCATGGCCTCCAAGGTGAGGGAAGAAACTTCCTTTGAAGCACCAAAGACTCGGACAGAGATGCTTCATACTCAATCTAAAGGAAACACAAAGGTTGGGGATGAAGAATCATCGGATGAAGCCCCAAGGGACATAGATTGGAAGTTAGAAAGAGTAGGAAGAAGACTATGGTCTGGATGATGCCTCACCTCTATCAGAAGAAATATTGGTAGAAACCTTTCCTTCAAAGTTCAAGCTACCCAGTTTGGGCAAGCATGATGGGATGGCAGACCCTAGGAGCCATCTGGCTATTTTCAGGACTATAAGACAACTTCTGGATGTCAATGACTTTGTACTATGCCAAGCGTTTCCATAAACTTTAACAGGTTTGGCCTATAAATGATACCAATACTTGAGTCCAGGTTCGATTAATAATTTCACTCAACTTGCTGCATTTTTTAAGTCAAAACTTATCACATGCATACCTTAAAAAAAGCTCTCCTCAAACCTACGAAAAATCTCACAACGCGAGGGCGAGTCTTTGAGGAGTTTTATTTCATGTTTCAATGCTGAAGCTATACAGACAGAATAATTGAACCATGAAATAGCTTGCAATGCTTTAAAGAAAGGAACTTGAAATATAAAATTCATGGACTCCCTTATCACAACCCAGAATTCACCTATCAGCAACTGATGGATAAGACTCAAAAATACATATGGTTGGATGATGAAGTACAGGCGTTGAGAAAAGATAAGAAGTTGAGCCAGAACAAAACCCAAATAATGGAGAGGTAAGACTATGAAGGGGATAGAAAGAGTTACTTGTGTCATGCGGGAAAGAAGATCGAGGTAAATATAGAAATTATACACCTGTAAATGACTCACCAACACACATACTCATGTGGATTAGGAAAAATGACAAAGAGAGTAGATAGCCCGCTAAGCTCAACCCAGATAAGGCGAGCAGGTGAGACAGGACAAAGTGTTGCCGATTCCATGAGGATCACAGACACACAATAGAGGAATGTAGGCAGCTAAAAGATGAAATTGAAATACTGATCAGGGATGGCACCCTCTGAAAATTTTCTAGAAAAGATAGAGAAGATAGGAGACTAGAGCCTGAGGTAAGAATACCAGAAAATTCTAATGAAAATGAACCCATAGGGGTCATTCATGTGGTTGCGGAAGGACCAAGTGACTTCAAGGGGAAGAATAAGCACACCTCCAAAGATGTCCTATCTCTGGAACAAGAACCATGGATAAGGCAGGAGGTAAAATTCAAAATGTGTGACAAGGTGACTGAGACATTACATAATGACTCATTGGTGATAAGCTTCATTCTAAACAGGTATGATGTAAGATGGGTTCTTGTAGACACATATAGTTCTATCAACCTCACCCTTAAGTATATAATAATTTAGGTTTAGATAAAAATAACCTCACAAAAGTCTTCTATCCATTAGTGAGATTAGGAGATAAGATTGTGGCAATTCTGAGCACCATAACCTCTTTCTTGTGTTAGGGGATGAAAAGCACAAGCGGTGGTATATCCAGAGTTTATGGTGGTAGATTGGTATAGAATGTTATACTTACGAACCTAGTCCTGAACTGCCATAGGATCATAATTAATATGGGTTCTCTCTATTTAAAGTTGCAAGCTCCAGACAAAACTGCAGTAGTCCAAGGTAGTAAGAAGTTGACTCAACAGTGTTATAGAAGCTCTTCCAAAAGCCTCGATAAGAAAAATTCTCATATAAAACCTGAGCCGACAGATCTAGTGGAGGAGGTCCTTGAAACAGATAAAAAAGTATGCTTTGGAATTGCATTGAATAGTATAGTAAAAGAGTAGTTAGTTAAACTTTTAAAACATAGAATAACAACTTCTACATGGCATCCAGGAAATGTAATAGGTGTAGATCTAACCCTAATCATCCTCAGGTTGTCTAAAAATGATTCAATTAAACAGGTCCAACAAAGGAAAAGAAAATTTGGACCAGAAAAATAGTAAGTGATTAAGGAAGAAGTTAACAAATTCTTGAGTGCAAGTTTAATAAAAGAGGTTTAGTACCCCATATGGCTTGCCAACGTGGTACTGGTTAAAAAATCGAATGGAAAATGAAAAATGTGCATGGATTTCACAGATTTGAATAAGGCATGCCCGAAGGATCATTACTCACTTCCATCTATTGTCATGTTAGTGGATTCTACCTTAGGTTATGTGGTTGTTTCCTTTCTTGATGTAATTTCAGGTTATCACTAGATCCTTATGGATCCGGAGGATGCTGAGGAGACCACCTTCATCACAAAAGAAAAAGTCTTTTGTTACAAGGTAGTGCTTTTCAGTTTGAAGAATGCAGGAGAAACATACCAAAGGCTTGTGTTTTGGATTTTCAAGGATTTACTTGGAACCATGGTTGAGGTGTATGTGGATGACATGATGGTAAAAAGGCGCGCCTTGGAAGACCACCCAGGTGACATTCAACAGGTTTTAGACATACTAAACAAGGAAGGTATAAAGTTAAACTGTGAGAAGTGTACTTTTAGGGTAAAAGTTAGTAAAATCCTAGGATATAGTCTTTAAGAGGGGCATAAAAGCCAACCCCCAAAAATTAAAATAATACAAAACATGGAGGCACCCAAATGCATAAATGACATTAAAAAATTAAATGGATAGGTGATAGCTCTAGGGCATTTCATATCGTGTTCTGGTAGGAGGTGTCTCCTATTCTTTAAAGCATTAAAAGGAAAAAAAATTTATGCGGGAGGGGGGGGAGGGTAAGCGTGTTTTGAGGCATTTTTAAATATGAAAACCTTTCTATCTTCTTCTCCTTTGCTAAGCTCACCCATAGAAGGTGATGTTTTGTATATGTATTTGACTGTAATGCAGGAAACAATAAGTTCAATACTTGTAAGAGAGGATAAGGGAGAGTAGAGCCTAGTCTATTACGCTAGCCAAGTTTTGAAAGGAGTAGAGTTGAACTATGACAAAGCTATGACCTTACTTTGAATCCCACGCCATCGAGGTAAGGATAAATTACCCACTTCGAAAGATACTTCACAAGCTGGAGCTATTAGAGCGATTGTCTACTTGGGCCATCATGTTATTAGCATATGATATCAGGTATGTTCTGCGAAGTGCAATGAAGGCTTAGGCCCTAGCTGATTTTATCGTAGAGATGACCTCGCCTTTCGAAATTATCGAGCCAACATTGGACGAGTGGTAGGTTTGGGCAAATGAAGCCTGTACAGTCTGAGGTTTTAGATTAGTATATATTACAAAGTCAAGCAGGAATCAAATTACTGTATGCAGCAAAACTTGCATTCAAAGCTACAAATAGAGCAGCCAAGTATGAGGCAGTGATCATGGTGCTTTGAATCATCAAAGAGATAGGTATACACACATCAATTATCTATAGCGACTCACAGTTGGTTGTTAATCAGTACTAGGGATAGTTCAATGTTTGCGACCCGAGCCTGGTTAAATATGAAGAGAAGGTTCAGTTTCTAATAGTAGAAATCAAAAATAGGCAGGGCGATTGTGAGCTTCACCAAGTAGCAAGAGGGGACAATGAAGAAGCTGATTTGCTGGTAAAAATAGTGGCGACAGAGGAGCAACATTTAATCCAGTCAGTACCATTTAAAGTGTTGCATACCCCAACGATTGAGAAAGAAGAGACCCTGCCAATCGAGATAGTAGATACATGGATGACTTAGTATATAAATTCCTAACAGAGGAAGAGCTCCCTGCAGATGACTTAGGGAAAAAAAAGGTAATAAGAAAGTCTTCCAAATATGAACTAATAAATTTTTGGTTGTACAGGTGATCCTCAACCTAACCATGGTTGTGGTGCATAACAAAGGATGACGGCAAATGCATCCTCAAAGCTATTCATGAAAGGGACTGTGGAAGCAATGAAGGGGCTTAGACGATCACCTGAAAAGCTTTTAGACAAAGTTACTAATGGCCCACACTGATGTAGTATGCAAAGAAGCTGGTCTAGAAGTTTCAAAATGCTAGGTCCATGCCTGCATATCTCGGACTCTAGGAGAAATGCAAGCAACAATTGGCAGCTCGTGAAATTTCTTTCAATGGGGACTGGACATCCTTCATCCATTCCCAAAAGCAACAAGGTTAAGGAAGTATGTGATCATTGTGGTTGACCACTTCAGCAAGTGGGCAGAGGTAGAGGCAGTCCAATCCATTATAACTCAGCAAACTATTTTCTTCGTTAGCAGAAATATTTTTAATCGCTTTGGTATTCCTAAAGTGATTACTATTGATAGTGGGACACAATTCACAAGTTTCAAATTTAAAGAATTTTACAGGAAATGGGACATCGATCTACGGTTTAGCTCAACATAACATCCATAAACCAATGGTATGACAGAGGTTATGAATAGGACATTTCTCCAAGGGTTGAAGAAAAGACTTGATAAGGCTAAAGGCAGCTAGCCTGAGGAATTGTTTCATATTCTCTAGGCATATAGAACAACTCCAAAGACAACAACGAAGGAAACCCTATGTTCACTAGAGTTTGGGGCCAAAGAGATAATTCATGTGGGGTCCAGGTAAGTAGTTTCAGGACCCAACACCTCGATGCATCCGGAGACCTTGAAGAAATGCAACTCAATCTTAATTAGGTTGAGAATCTAAGGGAACAAACTCTAATTAGAATGACTATTTACAAAAATAAAATATTGCAGATATGTAATTCTAGAGTTAAGCCCCGAGTCTTTAACGTAGATGACCTAGTGTTTAGGTGGTTTGATGTAATAGGTAGGGATGCCGAATTCGGTAAGTTGGGTGAAACTGGAAAGGACAATTTAGGGTCTCGAAGATTATTTGTTCCGGTGCTTATAAGTTGGCTAAATTAGATGGCCATGCCATTTTTCATTCCTAGAATGTATGTAATTTACGAAAGTTTTATCAATAAAATTAATGAAGTATTTTTCATATGTTGTGATGGATTCAGTTATATGGAATGATGGGTTGCCAAACAGTGCGAGTCAATATGTCTAACTAAAGCAAACTTTTGCAGAGGGGACACCACAAGGCGGGTAATTACCAAGAAAGAACCGAGTGTTAGTCCTATTAATCATTAAAAGGCTTATTTTCTGCCAAAAAAACGCCATAAGACGGGTAACTGCCAAGTGAGTGACTAGGTGTTAGTCCCATTAATCATTAAAAGGTTTATTTTTTAGTTAAAGGACATTACAAGGCAGGTAACTGTTAGGTGAGTGATTGGATGTTTGTCCCACTTATTATTAAGGCTTATTTTTTGCCAACTTACTTTTCTACTTTTAGGCAATGACATGAGTATTGACTCTTAATAATAGTTAGCAAAAATCCAGAAGCATGGAGAGATGAACAAAAACTTAGTACATTTCATTAAAATAGGAAGATACAAGAATTATAGAACAGGAGGGTTTTCCTCAATCTCCTCCTCTCGAGTCTCTCCTACACCATCATCTATGTTTACATGGTTTCTGGTAGAAGTTAGGGAAGAGGGGTTGTTCTCATCCTCTTGCCTTTCCTCTTCTTTCTACTTATCATCATCATCAGGGAAGATTTTGTCGATCTAAGAAAAATCCTCAATCAAAAAGTGCTTGGTAAGCTCCTTCTTCACAAAGTCTTGACCTTCAATGCACATCTCTCCACTATGGGCCATCGTGTCTTTCAGCTCATGCTTCAGCTCTGTGACTCTATCATTGGTGGCTTGCTTCTCTATGGCTTTTGCTTGACGCGCCTGAACTTGCCATTGAAGCTCGGTAACATGGTCCTCAATAGTCTTTGCTTTGGTCTCTAGAGCAACCTTTACAGCATTGGGCTCGTCCAAATCCACTTGAAGCTTATCCATAGACTCGAAAGTCTTTTTCATTGTCCCTTCAATCTCGCCGACCCGAGCCTTCAGCCATTGGCAGTCCTCTAGTAGAAGATTTCTCTCCCCCTCTTAAGCCCCAAACTCCCTCTTGAGGCCTTCTTTGCTCCTTGGCTAGGTAGACAGATAGGACACACTCCATGGAAAAGTGTATGACACTGTCGTATATGTCGTCCATTTCAACCACACCCAGCCGATGATGATCGTCAGGTTGCATTGCATTTTTTGCAATCAGAAAGGAGATACGTGACTCCTCGAGAAGGCAGTCCACCCAAGTCAAAGCCATAGCCATGTGATGGATCTTCGAGGCTAGAGAGCTCCAGTACTAGCTTCTTCATAAACCGATAGGATTAGACAGGTGGGAGACGAGGGAGGAGTACCCCTAGCTGAAGACTTAGGTTGAGAGCTGGAAGGCTCAGTGGGAGCAGCAGGGGCGACAATAGGAGGAAGAGGAGGAGGCAACATGATAACCTCCCCTGCTTAGTGCGCCTAATTTGGAGGTGGGTTCGAGGTCCTAGCATTAGCCTTCCCTTTGCGAGTTGCACAAGCCGCTTCAGTAAATTTTACTTTGCTCTTCATAGAAAGATGAGTAAGTAACCATAATAGAATAAATAGAATGGTTTTAGAAATAAATACCCTGCTCGTTAGGTTAGGAAAGCATTGCCCGCTAGGGATTGTGTTTGCTTAGCCGAGTTTCCTTAGCTTGCTTGGCCTGGGTTTGACTCTGCTAGGCGAGCGTAGCATTTCTCACAGCCACAATTATATCCATTTTCTGACTAGAGGCCATCTTTTGGAGAAAGGCTAGGGACTCCTCTTCCTTTCTCTATGCTCTCACCCCATCTTTTCTGAGCTCCATATAGATGTTACAACTTGTCTAGAAGTTTTCAAAACCACCAAACACTCGGTGGCAGAGTATGAAGAACTTGTTTCCAACGTGTGAGGGATGATGGGAGATGGTTGAAAAGTATGTGATGCTTTCTCCCACTAAAGTACCAGACCTCCTCGTTGCCTCAGGTGCCTAATTGGTACAATTGGGAGAATAGGGTGACGATCAGCTGAATATTATCATTAAAACAAATGAATCGAAATGCCACAAGAATTCTCCAACTATTGGGGTGTAGTTGGACAATTAAAAGCTTGTGGAGTTTAGGATTTCTATGTAAAAGTGATCAATGGGAAATCTAAGTCTCGCCTTCAGTTAATCTTCATATACTATAACTATATCTTCGATAGGGACGTGGTCATCTGCTTGAACATTATAATGAGGAGCATAAATTTTGAAAGAGTTTTGGGGGATTTGATAGGAAACATGAAGGCATTCTACATCCTTCTCTGTTAGCATGGAAGGGACATCATTTACTAGTAGGGTCTCGTTATTATGGATGGCTCATAGAGGTACTATCAGAGCTGGAGCACAGATGGGGCCACTGGAGGATGAGCTGGAGGAGGAGTTACTTCCTAAAGAAGACAAGGAAGAAGACCTATTTATTTTTTGCAGCGAGGAAAAGACAAAA
This sequence comes from Manihot esculenta, assembly GCF_001659605.2. Lineage (NCBI taxonomy): Eukaryota > Viridiplantae > Streptophyta > Magnoliopsida > Malpighiales > Euphorbiaceae > Manihot > Manihot esculenta. The sequence continues at coordinate 20,641,835 of NC_035161.2, forward strand.
ATGAAGAAATTACCTCTGTTAAGGATCTTGAAGAAGAAAATAATTGGAGAAGTAGAAAACTTTTCTCAAAGAATGAGGATATACGTGCAAAAATAGTAATAGTATGAATGATGAATGATTTATAGAGCCGTTTTGATGGTTGTCTTTAATAGGTCTCGAAAGACAAAGCATCAAGCAGGTGAAGAGACGTGGGATAATAAGGTCATACCACGTGTTAGGGCAGTGGGAACAAACTGGAGACTTTCGAATTTGAAGAATTAAAAACTTGTGGGGAAACTTCTGATATGACTCAGTATTTGCCCAAAATATATTTACATGATGGCAATCTCTTGTTGATCCACGTGGTCACATCCCTTTAAGTCAGGATACTCGGACATCCATGCTTAGTCATTTTAGGACATAAAGTTGAGGTAACCTATAACATCCAACTTTAATAAAGACTTGCTCAGAAGAGTTGGCAGAGTCTCTAGGGGCAGCTTATTACTATTGTAGGACATTATAAAGTCAATCCACATAATTTCAATTATTGTGAGATCCCTTATCCACTATGCGGTATAAACTAGATTTTTAGGAAAAATCGGTAAATAACCCAATCTTATTAGAGTATAAAAGCAAAGTAGCCTAAGGCATCAAGATACACATTCTACTACATATTTTACTTGCTTTAGCTTCTCATTTCATTTGCCCGATTAAGCAAATTATTGACTTGAGCGTCAGAGTGCCTGACACTAGGCATCAACCACCTCACTTCTTCTTTTGCAAATTGCTAGGTCATATAAGATCCATTTTCGGCAATATCAATATTCAGTACAAAAATAGGGTCTATAGTTTGTCCCCCATTTTGGCGAAGTGTAATATGAGGTTTGAGCTCACCACCTTCTATGGTTCACTTGGCTTACCTGAATTAAGTAAGGACTTATGTAACTAACTAAAATGGGACTGTGCTTTCAATATTTTTTACCTAGGCCCTCCAAGGCTTCCTATGTATCTACCATTCTGGATGAATCAAATCCTTGCATAGTTTGAATAAACTCTACTACCTATCCTAAGTCTAATGGAGAAGCTCCAAGGTGCGCTATGTACCTTAGAAATCTCGAGAAAGTCAATATGATTGTGTTATTTGTGATTTTGAGGATTCACACCTAAGTCCTTCTAGGTTTCCTATGTATCTCCAGTGAAGACGAATCATATCCTCTTGTAGTTCGACATCTAACTAGACTACTTATCTTGAGCCTAGATGCTACTCATGCATGTCATCTATGGCTTATAGATGTAGCTAAAGTCCTATAATGTTGCGTGCATTTTATGCCTCTTACATCTATAGGTGATATGTTGATGCATGTATGTGATGCCTTACATAATATGTCATGTGCCTTATGCCATGCCTGCGGTCTTACCATAAAATATGAATTATGATTCTTAAAAATTTTTTAGTTCTAAAAGTTCTAGTTTTATTTTGAAAATTTTGATTTTCTGATTTCTAGTTTCTTCTACCTCGTTTTTCTTCTCTAATTCTATTTGTTTTTTTTTTCCTTTTCTATTCTCTCTAATTTTCTTTCTTTTGATTCTTTCTTCTCTTTTCTTCTCTTTGATTTTTTTTCTCTTCTGATTTTCTGATGTCCTACACTGGATTTTTTTTCTTTTTCTAAAAACCTTAATATAGGTAAATGGTTTTCAAAACGATAAGATGCAAACTCCAATTCGAACCAAGAGCACTCTCTTCGGTGTCTTCTTGTCATCCTTTGCTCACTCTAGATCTTTCTTCTGAAACATGCTCATCCAAAGCCTTAGATTAAATCATAGGAGAGAGCTCCAATAACAAACTGCTATAGCATAATAAATCTTCGTTCCATACTTCATTTTTTTGCACTCTCTGGGTATTGACTTTCCTTAAGCTATCCTTTCGGGTTTTCAACTGAGTGGATCTTTTTTCTTAATCTCACATTTGCTTGAGCCATCCTTTTGAGTTTTCAACTTAGTGAATTTCTTTCTTGTTTATTTTCTTTTCTTTACTGAGAAGTTTTTTGAACAATTCCTTTTGGGAACATGAGATGCTTTAAATGTGCTGAAGAGACTTATATTCTTCATCTGCTTACTATGTCATTGATCCTTTCTGGAAACAAAATATTTAGCAAAAATAATCTCCAAAATATATGCTATGAATACATGTACAAATTTTATTAATCAGGATACACCCAAATTTTCTTAAATTACAACTATTCAAAAAACCTCTCTATATACGTCCAATGAGGCCCATAACATGTTGAATGACTCTTTTAGGTTTTCTATCTAGATCTTCTCTCACTCTCCTTTTTCCTAGAACACCCTTTGCGAGTTTTTAACCTAGCTATTTTCATTCTCTTTTATCTTTTTCTTTCTTTGACCCTAACTTTTGTATAGACCACCCTTTGTGGGTTTTTAATCCATCATGTATTCTCACACAAAGTACTGTTTCAGTTTGTCTAGGTTAATAGGTTCCTTTGTTATCGTTCAAATCAGACAACCTCACTACACCGCTAAGCAAGATTTGCTTGACCAGATAAAGACTCACAATTTGGCTTGAAATTTTTACGGGGATCGAAAGGCACCGACCTTGCTTTCTTAAACACTAGATCTCCTTCTATGATCAGCCTCTACTTTACCTTCCTGTTGAAGGCCCGAGCTATCTTCTTTTGATAGGCTAGCATGTAGTGTAGAACTTAAAGTCTTTTCTCATTAAGAAGGGCTAACTTTTTGTATCTCTTCCTTATCCATTCATCCTCTAGGATCTCAGCTCGTAGCACAACTTTTAGAGACTTTACTTCTAGTTTGATTGGTAAGATTACTTTAATCCTATAAACCAAAGAGATAGGTGTAGCACCATGGATGTTCTAGCTGTTATTCTATACCCCCTAAGAGTATAAGGCATCTTTTTTGGACAATCTTTATAGGTTTTCATAATCATCCTAAGAATAGTCTTGATATTTTTGTTAGTTTTTGTGACTGCTCCATTTGTCTATGATCTTGTAGGGAGAAGACTTGTGGTGCTGAATATGATACTCCTTGATCAGATCTTGGAATTCAGCCTTTAACTATGTATCGTTATTAGAGACTATCTTATAAGGAACACCGTACTAGTAGATTATATTTCTCCTGACAAAATTGGACATTTGCTTTGCCCCACTGCCTTGTAGGACTCAACCTCTACCCACTAGTAAAGTTAGTCTATAGTAACTATGGTGAAATTATACCCATTGGATGCAATTAGAGTGATATTTCCAATAATATCTATGCCCCTCACAACGAAAGGCCAAGGTGAAGTCTGTGCAACTCACTAAGTGGTACATGATTAAGGTTCCCATGGATTTAGCTTTGTGACATCTTCTTATAAACTTAGCACAATTAGCTTCCACAATAAACCAAAAATATCCTAATGTCAGTATTTTCTTTACATGTACCCTTCCATTCATGTGAAGGCCGCAACTTTCAGCATGTACCTCTTCCATAATATGCTCAACTTGTTTTTCTATAACACACAACAGTAGCATCCTTTCATGATACCTTTTATATAGTTGCCCCTCAACTATGGTAAATTGACTAGCCCAATATCTTATGGTAGTTCTATTCCTTCCATTAGTACCTTTAGGTTACTCCCTCGATTCTAGGTACCTCCTTATTCCTTCTAGCCACTTGTTGTCTTCTAGCTCCATGTGAGCTATCATTAGCCCTTCATATGATGAAATCTTATTCTTCATAAGCACTATTAGATGTACTATCTTCTTATTGCTATTCTCCCACAAAGATGAGAGGGTTGCATAAGTCTCAACCAACTGATTCTGCATCCTCGGTAGATGTCTCAGCTCTACTTAAAGGCTTGCAACAATTACTTAGCATATTGAGGATACAACCTAAACCTGTCTTCCTTATTTTTCCACACTTCTCGGATATGAGAGTTTACTAGCAGAGCATCCCCAATTACCTTGACTTCCTTGGCACCTACTACTATGATTACCTCCAATCCATAGATGAAGGCTTCGTACTCGGTGATATTGTTGGTTGCAAGGAAACATAGCCCCTTGGATATCCATAATTGCTCCCCGTTAGGCGCTACTTGCACTACACTAATTCTAGCTCAACTCTTGCTCTCAGCCCATCAAAACTCATTAACTACTTATGTATTCCAATCACAGCTAGCTCCTCAACAGGGAATTTCATTTATATTTCTTTTGATTGCTCTATTGAGTTCCTTGATAGAAACTCTACTACTACTTGTCCCTTAAATGTCTTATAGTTTGCGTAAACTATTTCGAATTTAGACAATATAATCAACCACTTGGATAGCTTACCAACTAATGCTGGAACTTTGAAAAGATAACACAGTGAATCTATTCGAGAAACCACAACTACTTTATAAGACTAAAAGTAGTGCCTCAACTTCTTCATAGAAAATAGCATCTAGACAAATCTTCTCAGCCAATGAATAATTTTGCTTGTAGGGCAAAAACTTCTTATTAATGTAGTACACAACCTTCTCAACTCGTTATATCTCTTGAGCTAGCAATGCCCCTAAGGCTATCTTTTCCATGGATAAGTATAGATTCAAATGAGTACCAAACACTGGCAGAGCTAGCACTAACATATTTATCAGAGACTACTTGATCTTCTCAAAGGCTTTTTAGCACTCATAGTTCCACTTGATTGGCTAATTTTTCCTTAACAGCTTGAGAATCAACCTGTAGATGGCTCTGATATTGGCTATGGACTTATTGATGTATTGAAGCTTCCTTGTGAACCTTGGACTTCCTTCCTTATGTGCGGTGCAAGCATCTTTATTACAGCTTTGACCTTATCAAAGTCCACTTTTATTCCTTTTTAGCTAATCTGACGGCCTAAATATTTTCCCAAAGTAACCACACAGACACACTTATACAAGGTTCAATATGATCTTGTACTTCACTACAAAAAAACATGGCATCTGCAACAGAATTATAATCTGTCAGAAAGAAAAAAATTGGCGATGGATGAAGTGTCGGAAACCATATTAACACTCTTTCCTGCCGATTTTTGATGGATTGGCAATGGAATAAGTTGCAAATTAGCGACGGAACTTATTCCATCGCTAATTTGTCGAAAATGACTTAAAAATACCACCTTGAAAATAATAAAAACCCTAGAAGATCATACTTATTTTGTACAGCTGCCTCCTCGAATCTTTCTCCCCACAACAACTTCCTTTTTCCAAAATCCACAAAGCTCCTCTCCTCTCCTCCAACCATCAATGCATGCGGCAACCATGAGGCGAGATGAGCGACAACCAATGACAGGCAGCAAGGCGCGCAACCAGCGACTAGCACGACCAGTCGCGACCAACAATGGCTCGCACAGCGTGACCAGCCCCTCCCTAGCGTGTAACTATACGACCAACTCCTATCTGCACGCTACCTGCACGGTCAGCCCCCTCCCTAGAGCCTCCTGTATTAGCAAGGTTCCTTACATATTTTCAGATATGAAATTTTTATTTGTTTGTTACTGTATTCTAATTTTTTTAATATGATTATAAATCTGAAGGTTTTTTTTATTATAATAATAAATGTGAAGAATTAGTAGAAGAATAAGTTTTGATTTTGTTTATTCTGATTTTCCTATTACTCAAGAAGAATAACTAATAATTGAAATCAATACCAAGATGGGAACAAATGGGCACGCAAGGTTGCACTTATAATTTTGTTCCTTGCTTCTGTTTGAGAATTAAGGTGTGGCAATGGTCCTTTTTTTCTCTTTAGATTGCCTTGAATATTAATTTTAGTGGGAAGTATAAATTAAAATAGTTGAGCTAAAAATTATTTAGCTAAAATATGGGCTATATATTGTTTATATTTATGAAGAAAAATATGATTTTGCTTGACTTATATGCTTGTGTATAAGTTTTATTTGTAATTTACATTCTGTGTTTTGTGAGACTTTTGTGTTGTATTCTAAATTTTGAAAAATCAAGTTATATATTGGGTTCGGTTGTGCAGAGCTCATTAGTTTTGTATTTCATTAGTTTTGATTGTGCAGAGTTCATTTTTGTTGAACAAAAGTATATCCTTAAAGTGCATTGCTTAAATGCTATTGATAGCGGTTGTCGAAGTCGTAAAAAATAAACCTATTAATCAATCAACAAATAAATCTGTAGATAGTGGCAATAGGGTCGAACCACAGGGAATTGACGGACTTTCTTAATAATGACTTGATCAAGTAAATAAAATATAATTAAAAGGGGGGGGTTTTGATAATAATGAATTAAAATTAAATAGCAAAAGAAAGCAATAATTTAAATAGATGAGAATCTCAATGGGAGAAGAATTCTAGTTGAAGTATGAGTCTATTTTAGTTTGTTCAGAATTGATCATTGATTATCTAAGACTCCTATTTTATTTCAATAAATTGGTTTTGGTTGTGGAAGACGCTTCTCACAACCAAATTCCTCCTTAGTTCTAGTTTGATCAGGAAACGTTCGCTAATCAAACACTAATCAACAAGTTGCCAAGGAACGTCCTTGGGGCATTTAGCATCGAACAACTGTTGACTGCATTTAGACTTAGAGAAACCCAATTCTATCCTTGCCAACCGCGTGGTCAAGTCTAGATTATACAACTGATTATATATGTGTTCAAATAACCTAAGCAATTACGGACCTAAATCATTCAAACAATTTATTACTCAAATAATTTAAAAGCAATGGGCCCTTATTGATTCTAAAAGCAAAGTAATAATTATGGAAAAGATCTAGCTGCATAAATATTGAAAGCAAATAAGAGTTAACAATAAGAGTTAATCAATGATCAATGGGAGAAGAATTCTAGTTGAAGTATGAGTCTATTTCAGTTTGTTCAGAATTGATCATTGATTATTTAAGACTCCTATTTTATTTCAATAAATTGGTTTTGGTTGTGGAAGACGCTTCTCACAACCAAATTCCTCCTTAGTTCTAGTTTGATCAGGAAACGTTCGCTAATCAAACACTAATCAACAAGTTGCCAAGGAACGTCCTTGGGGCATTTAGCATCTAACAACTGTTGACTGCATTTAGACTTAGAGAAACCCAATTCTATCCTTGCCAACCGCGTGGTCAAGTCTAGATTATGCAACTGATTATATATGTGTTCAAATAACCTAAGCAATTACGGACCTAAATCATTCAAACAATTTATTACTCAAACAATTTAAAAGCAATGGGCCCTTATTGATTCTAAAAGCAAAGTAATAATTATGGAAAAGATCTAGCTGCATAAATATTGAAAGCAAATAAGAGTTAACAATAAGAGTTAATCAATGATCAATGGGAGAAGAATTCTAGTTGAAGTATGAGTCTATTTCAGTTTGTTCAGAATTGATCATTGATTATCTAAGACTCCTATTTTATTTCAATAAATTGGTTTTGGTTGTGGAAGACGCTTCTCACAACCAAATTCCTCCTTAGTTCTAGTTTGATCAGGAAACGTTCGCTAATCAAACACTAATCAACAAGTTGCCAAGGAACGTCCTTGGGGCATTTAGCATCGAACAACTGTTGACTGCATTAAGACTTAGAGAAATCCAATTCTATCCTTGCCAACCGCGTGGTCAAGTCTAGATTATGCAACTGATTATATATGTGTTCAAATAACCTAAGCAATTACGGACCTAAATCATTCAAACAATTTATTACTCAAGCAATTTAAAAACAATGGGCCCTTATTGATTCTAAAAGCAAAGTAATAATTATGGAAAAGATCTAGCTGCATAAATATTGAAAGCAAATAAGAGTTAACAATGGAGTTTTAAATCTCCCAATTCATCACAAATATGAATTTCCTCAAATTCAACTAGAAAAGAAGTGTTTAGCCACTCATGGTGGACTAAAATACACAAAAGAAAGAAGAAAAGAAAGAAGGAGAATTTCTGTCAAGAATCTGCAGTGATCTCGAAGCTGGAGAGAGGATGTGTTTGCTGGTTTGGGCTGCCTCCTTTTATAGGTGAGGAATCCCAATCCAATTAGGTTTTGGAATCCTAAATTGGATTGGTCCTTGTCTTTGATCTCTTCTTTAATTGTGAATAAATCTTATTCTTGAGGAGATCTATCTTGAGAGTGACTCTTTGAGATGCCCTAGGATTGATCTTGAAGTGTTTGAGAGGGGTTAGGACTTCTTTATTTTAAATCTTGAATTTCTGCACTTTCCCGCTTCTGTTGTATTTTCTGCTGTCAATGTAATTGGGGCAGGTGATTTGGGCAGATCACTTGCCCCAATCACTTTTCCGTGAGTCAGTCCAGTTTTCAGCTTTCTGTCTCTGCGAGTGATTTGGGCGGGTGATTTGGGCAGATCGCTTGCCCAAATCACTTCTGACTGTTGCCTCCAGGTTTCTACTTCAGTTTGATTTGGGCAGTGATTTGGCCAAATCACTTTGACCCAATCTGTAACGACCCGAAAATTGGACCGCTACCAGCGCTAGGATCCAGATCGGTTTAAGGCTGCCGGGACCCGTAGCAAGCCTGACATGTAACCTGTAAACCTGTTTAATCCCATACATGATCAACAATCATACATAAAAATTAAAACTTTTCCTTCATACATTCTCTCATACACCAAACTCAACCTGCATGCACTGAACATAAACATTCTGTAAACATTGACCCCTCTTTGGGATCTCATCAATTCCCCAATGGGCGATATACATGTGTTGAGTTGGCTAACATCTACATCATAAAACATCTGAGATCATGTAATAAAGGGGATAACAATACCCATAGGGTCAAGCACAACTTCTAATCCTCAATATCATTATACATAACATGACTATTCAACTTTACATCAGCTTACAATTTATCATGTCCACTTTCTATCTATTACAAACATAGGACTTTACTCTTCTTGACTTCTCTGTCTAGCCCGTACCTGCAATCCTGGGGGATTTAGGAAAAGGGGTGAGCTACTAGAGCCCAGTGAGCAGAATAATGAAAAACAACATTTAAATTCTCATGCCTTCATGTAATGCAACACATCACAACAAATCACATCTCGGATGGTATTGTCACCAATAGTCCTCTACATTCCAAAGTGCCGGGACGTAGAATGGGTACAACCGGTCTTTCTCTTAACATAACATATCATAACATTCCAATGTGCCAGGGACGTAGAATGGGTACAACCTGGACTTTCTCTTACATAGTGCCAAGGACGTAGAATGGGTACAACCTGGACTTCCATACCATGTCATGCCGTAACATCATCATACCATATGAGGACTAAAGGATCATCCAATAACCAATCCACATCAACATCATAAATGCAATGCAACATATTCGTGAATTCTAATGCAAACAACCTAATTCATCACATGGCATTCATGATGCATGAACATGCTAAAAACTTTATAATTTATTTGCTTTAAATTGTAAAGGTTTATTCTACTCACCTCTAGCTGAAGCTCTACTGACTCAGAAGCAGCTGAACTCACTGCTGGGGTCCTCGGTTCCTCGGGTCCGAACCTACACAGGTGGACTCAAATGAGGGACCAAACAACTAGAATATAACTCTAAAAACATCCCCCAAAAACCCCCTAAAACACCTCAAAACAATTATGCAAAAACATGCAAAGGAAGGCTGAACAGGGCAGGTTCGGCGGCACCTTCGGCGACCGAAAGTCCCAGACAGAGACGAAAGTCTCTTTTCGGGGGCAGGCTTCGGTAGCCGAAAGGCTTGCCTCCCCAGCCATGTTCGGCGGCCGAAAGTCCTTCGGCTGCCGAACCTGGTTTCTCCCAAAGGGCAGAAACTTGGCTCCTCTATGCACATTTGCCTCCAAAACTTCCAATCATGCATAAACCTAATCTACAACACACATACTCAAGCATACAAGCTCCTAGGGGCTTCAAACCATCTAAAACCCCATCTACAACACATCAAACAACACAAATCCAACATACATTGCCCATAAACCAACAAAAATCCAAAAACTCATAAAACCCTACACATGCATTTCTACTTCAAGAATCAACTTAAAACTTGTTAAAAATATATAGTGAGCTCAAGATCGGCTCTTACCTCTTGAAGATCAAGAGGAAAACGATCCTAGCTTGAAGATGGGAGAGATTTGAGTTCTTGAACCTCAAAGCTCCAAAACTTGCTTTAAACTCGAAAATCTTCAAAACAAGATGAAAACTCATAAGAAAAACATGAAATCTCGAAGGGAGAAGCTCAAAACAGAGGAGGGGCGGTGGAGAACTCACGTTGGCCGAAAAAGGGAAGAAAAGCTTGCTCGTTTCGGCCATGGGGTCCTTTTATAGGGCTGTCCTTACCACCTTTCGGCGGCCTAACGTGCCCCCACAGCGCATGCAAGTTCGGCGGCCGAACATGAGGTTCGGCGGCCGAACCTTGGCTGATTCAAACAAGGCTTTCGGAGGCCTAAAGCGCTCCCAAAACCTCCTCACATTCGGCGGCTGAACATGACTTTCGGCGGCCGAACCTGGCAAAGTCTCCAAAGCCCTCTCCATTCAAAACTTGAATTTATTTTCATTAAAAACCATAAAATACATTAAAACATTTTATGAAAACATGGTTTTACCCTTCTAGAGGTCTCCGACATCCGAGATTCCGCCGGACGGTAGGAATTTCGGTATCGGAGTCTAGCCGGGTATTACATTCTCCCCCCCTTAAGAACATTCATCCCCGAATGTTCCTCAACTAGCATAAGCAAAGCATACAATATAACATACACATAAAACACATAAGAGAGTAACCTTAGAAAAGATAAGGGTATTGCTGGAGCATGGACTCCCGTGTCTCCCAGGTGCATTCTTCCATATTGTGGTGGTTCCAAAGGACTTTCACCATCGGGATTTCCTTGTTTCTCATCTTCCTGATCTGGGTGTCTAGGATCCATACTGGCTGCTCAACATAGGTGAGATCTTCTTGGATCTCCACATCAGGCTCACTAAGAACCTTGCCCGGATCTGACACGAACTTTCTCAACATGGAAACATGGAAAACCGGATGGATTCTTTCCATTGAAGCAGGTAAATCCAGCTTGTACGACACATTCCCAATCTTTTGCAAGACTTCAAAAGGTCCGATGTACCGTGGAGCCAGTTTACCTTTCTTTCCGAATCGAACCACTCCTTTCATAGGGGACACCTTGAGCAATACCAGATCCCCCTCCTGAAACTCTACTTGTCGTCTGCGGATGTCTGCGTAACTCTTCTGTCTGCTTGCAGCAGTCTTGATTCTTTCTCTGATTATGGGTACCACCCTGCTGGTAATCTCTACTAGCTCAGGCCCTGCCAAGGCCTTTTCTCCAACCTCTTCCCAGCAAACAGGTGATCTGTACTTCCTCCCATACAAAGCTTCATATTGAGCCATCCCGATGCTAGCATGATGGCTGTTATTGTAGGCAAACTCCACCAAAGGTAGATGCTGCCTCCAAGAACCGCCAAAGTCCAGCACACACATTCTAAGCATATCCTCTATTGTCTGAATGGTCCTCTCTGATTGTCCGTCCGTCTGTGGGTGGAAAGCAGTGCTGAAATCCAACCTGGTACCCATGGCATTCTGCAGACTCTGCCAAAACCTGGAGGTGAACTGGGGCCCTTTATCAGACACTATTGAAACAGGAACCCCATGCAGCCTGGCGATCTCATCCACATACACCTGCGCCAACTTGTCCACAGAATAGCCACTCCTGACAGGGACGAAGTGAGCAGATTTGGTGAGTCTGTCCACAATCACCCATATGGAGTCCAATCTGTTGGACATCGCTGGTAACCCCACTACGAAGTCCATAGCTATATTCTCCCATTTCCACTCTGGAATAGGTAGCGGGTTAAGCATTCCAGCCGGCTTCTGATGTTCTAGCTTCACCCTCTGACACACTTCGCAGGCTGACACAAACTGTGCCACTTCTTTCTTCATTGCTGGCCACCAATAAACCTTCTTCAAATCTTGATACATCTTGGTGGCTCCGGGGTGAACGCTGTATCTTGCATTATGAGCCTCTCTCATATTGTCTCCTTTTAGCCCTATGTCATCTGGTACACACAATCGGCTCCCATAGCGGAGGATCCCCTTGCTGTCGAATCTGAACTCACTATCTTTGCCTGACTGAACAGTCTTGGCAATCTTCACTAACTCTGGATCCTCAAGCTGTTTCTGAGCCACCTGCTCCAGAAACACAGGTGTCACTCTCATCTGGGCCACTAAAGCACCGGTACCAGACAACTCCAACTGTAGACCTTCATCAATAAGCTTGTAAAACTCCTTCACCACTGGTCTCCTCTCAGCTGTGGGATAGACTGCCTAGTGACTTCCGGCTTAGGGCGTCTGCCACGACGTTCGCCTTACCCGAATGATACTGAATCTTGCAATCATAATCACTCAGCAGCTCTACCCACCTTCTCTGCCTCAAGTTCAAATCTCTTTGACTCAGGATGTACTGCAGGCTCTTATGATCTGTAAAGATCTCACATTTTACCCCATAGAGGTAGTGCCTCCACATCTTGAGTGCAAAGATTACTGCTGCCATCTCAAGGTCATGTGTGGGGTAATTCAACTCATGCTTCTTCAGCTGCCTAGAAGCATAAGCAATCACCCTCTCATTCTGCATTAGTACATAACCCAGTCCCACATGGGACGCATCACAGAAGACTGTAAAGTCCTCATCACTAGATGGCAGAGCTAACACTGGTGCTGAAGTCAACCTCTTCTTAAGCTCTTCAAAACTCTCTTCGCACTGGTCGGTCCACACAAACTTCTGATTCTTCCTATTTAGTCTGGTCAGAGGAGCTGCTATTTTCGAGAAGTCCTAAACGAACCTCCTGTAGTAACCTGCCAAACCCAAGAAACTCCTGATTTCTGTCACTGAAGTGGGTCTAGGCCAGTTAGCCACAGTTTCTGTCTTCTTGGGGTCCACTTCTATCCCATTTTCTGACACCACATGCCCCAAGAATGAAATGCTCCTCAGCCAAAACTCACACTTAGTGAACTTGGCATACAAGCCATGTTCCCTCAAGGTCTGCAGAACCAACCTCAGATGATGGGCATGCTCCTCTGCATTCCTGGAATATACTAAGATATCATCTATGAAGACAATAACAAAGTGATCCAGGTATTGGCTAAATACTCTGTTCATGAGATGCATGAATGCTGCAGGGGCGTTGGTTAACCCGAACGGCATTACAAGGAACTCAAAATGCCCATATCTGGTCCTGAAAGCTATCTTCGGCACATCCTCTTCCCTTATCCTTAGCTGATGGTACCCCGATCTCAGATCTATTTTGGAGAAACAACCTGCTCCGGCTAGCTGGTCAAATAGATCGTCGATCCTAGGCAACGGGTACTTATTCTTGGTAGTGACTTTGTTCAACTGCCTGTAGTCGATACAAAGTCTAAGGGATCCATCCTTCTTTCTCACAAACAATACTGGAGCACCCCAAGGTGAGGTACTCGGTCGGATGAAGCCCTTTTCTACCAGCTCTTGCAACTGTTCTTTCAATTCCTTCAATTCAGCTGGAGCCATCCTGTAGGGAGGGATAGAGATCGGTCGGGTTCCAGGCATCAGTTCTATCTCGAACTCTATCTCCCTAGCAGGTGGTAAACCTGGCAGCTCGTCTGGGAAGACGTCTAGAAACTCTCTAACCACTGGCACCGAGGCGGGCTCTCTAACCTGACTGCTAAGCTCTCTCACATGAGCCAAATACCCCTGACATCCCTTCCTAAGCAACCTACGAGCCTGAAGAGCTGATATCAGACCTCTAGGTGTACCCCTCCTGTCTCCCCTGAAGACAACCTCTGACCCATCCTGACCTCTGAACCTGACTACCTTGTCCCTGCAGTCCAAGGTAGCACCATGGGTAGATAACCAGTCCATCCCTAGAATGACGTCAAAATCTGTCAAGTCTAGAACCACAAGGTCGGCGGAAAGGCATCTTCCCTCAACAAAGACTAGACTGCACTGGCAGACTGACTCTGCCACTGATGGATCACACTTGGGTCCACTGACCCAGAGAGGACACTCTAATCCAGAGATCATCAGACCCAACCTCTCAACGGCTCTCGGAGCAATAAAAGAATGAGATGCACCAGGGTCCATCAAGGCATACACATCTGAACAACCAATGACTAAGTTACCTGCCACCACGGTGTTAGATGCATCTGCCTCCTGTTGAGTCATGGTGAAGATCCGTGCTGGAGCTGATGGACCTTCACCTCTGAGACCCGCTGAAGAAGAGGCTGACCCTCTTCGTCTGCCTCTGCCACTAGCCTGAGTCACGGCTGGAGCTCCTGGTTGAGCCACACTGCCAGAAGCTGTCTGCTGAGACTGTGCTCCAAAAGCTGCCCTAGGACACTCCCGAGCCATGTGTCCCTCTTGCCCGCATCTGATGCAGGCTGCTGTCCCAGCCCGACAAACTCCCCTGTGTGGCCTACTACACTTGGCACAAACTGCGTTATCCGCACCAAAGCTCGAGCCACTCCCTAGTCCCAGACTGGACTTGACTTTGTTCCAGAACTTGTTCTTCTTCGGCTTCCTAGTGGTGTTACTCCACTTTTTGCTACCTGAAGCTGCTGCACTCAGAGAAGAAGAGCCTGGGGTCTTAGAACCAGAAGGCTGTGCCACTGACTACTTAACTGCCCCTTGAACGATGGCACTGGCCTCCATTTTTCGGGCCATATCTACTATGGCATGGAAGCTCTCCCTATCTGCTGACTGGATCAAGGAGGAATATCTGGAGTGGGGTTTCATGATATACCTCCTTGACCTTTTCTGGTCCGAATCAAGATTTTGCTCTGCAAATGGCAACAGCTCCAAGAATCTATCTGTGAACTCCTCTACACCCATCTCATCAGTCTGCCTCAACTGCTCAAAATCTATCATCTTTAGCTCCCTTGAACTATCGGGAAAAGCCCATCCTGCAAACTCGTTTGCAAACTCCTCCCAAGACATGCTGTCCACTCTTGGGTTCACATAATTCTTGAACCACTCTCGTGCCTTTTTGCACTTAAGCGTGAACCCAGCCATCTGAATGGCTCTACTGTCATCAGCCCCAATCTCATCTGTGATCACCTTAACCCTTTCAAGATACACAAATGGGTCATCCCCTTTTTCATACTGAGGAGCACCCAATTTCATATAGTCGGTCATCTTGACCTTGCTTCCACTGGTTGAGCTAGGTATAGAAGGTTGAGTAACTGGGGCTGCTGGTTCTGTAGGTGGTGGAGGTGGGGGTGCAGCATTCCCCGAGGTGGGGTTTGCAGGGTGAGGATAAAAGGGTGAGGGTGGATAAGCTGGGTACTGGGGGTGAGGTGGATAGAAAGGTGGATAAGGCATGTCGGTAGGGTAGGGGTTAAAGCTGGAGTAATCCGATGTACCTCCCATCGGATACCCTGAACCCTGTGGGAAGGGTGGATAATGGGGTGGAAAACCATACCCCGAGGCCTGAGCGCCTCCCTGCGACTCCCCTATCCCTTCCTCCGTCATGCTGACATCCAGATTCCCATCCCTCCTCTGGTCCTCTTCCATAACCTCCCTCACATCTGAAGAACTTCCTCCTCTATCTGTCCCCCTTCTGCTAGCATCAAAAGACCTTCTAGGGTCCCTTGACACTCTTTCCCTGCTTGATCTACATGACATTGCCCTAGGCAATGCAGGAGGACGGGCGCTCGTGCCCTCATCCTCAGGTGGTACTCCATTCAATCGTGCAGATCGACAAGTTCCCCTCATCCTATTTTCTGAAAGGCAGCACATAACAAGCAAACATTAGCATCATATGGTTCATGTGGGCACACATGAACCCTCATGACATACATCACATATCATTAATGCACATGCATATAATCATGGCATTTCACATCATCATGCAAGATAGGACTCCACATCCTATCCTAATGGACATGATATTCCTATTGTGCTTGACCTTCTATAACATCTATGACCCCAACACTCTAGGTCTGACCATATGAACCTAGGGATCTGATACCATTCTGTAACGACCCGAAAATCGAACCGCTACCGGCGCTAGGATCCAGATCGGCTTAAGGCCGCCGGGACCCGTAGCAAGCCTGACATGTAACCTGTAAACCTATTTAATCCCATACATGATCAACAATCATACATAAAAATTAAAACTTTTCCTTCATACATTCTCTCATACACCAAACTCAACCTGTATGCACTGAACATAAACATACTGTAAACATTGACCCCTCTTTGGGATCTCATCAATGCCCCAATGGGCGATATACATGTGTTGAGTTGGCTAACATCTACATCATAAAACATCTGAGATCATGTAATAAAGGGGATAACAATACCCATAGGGTCAAGCACAACTTCTAATCCTCAATATCATTATACATAACATGACTATTCAACTTTACATCATCTTACAATTTATCATGTCCACTTTCTATCTATTACAAATATAGGACTTTACTCTTCTTGACTTCTCTGTCTAGCCCGTACCTGCAATCCTGGGGGATTTGGGAAAAGGGGTGAGCTACTAGAGCCCAGTGAGCAGAATAATGAAAAACAACATTTGAATTCTCATGCCTTCATGTAATGCAACACATCACAACAAATCACATCTCGGATGGTATTGTCACAAATAGTCCTCTACATTCCAAAGTGCCGGGACGTAGAATGGGTACAACCGGTCTTTCTCTTAACATAACATATCATAACATTCCAATGTGCCAGGGACGTAGAATGGGTACAACCTGGACTTTCTCTTACATAGTGCTAGGGACGTAGAATGGGTACAACCTGGACTTCCATACCATATCATGCCGTAACATCATCATACCATATGAGGACTAAAGGATCATCCAATAACCAATCCACATCAACATCATAAATGCAATGCAACATATTCGTGAATTATAATGCAAACAACCTAATTCATCACATGGCATTCATGATGCATGAACATGCTAAAAACTTTATAATTTATTTGCTTTAAATCGTAAAGGTTTATTCTACTCACTTATGGCTGAAGCTCTACTGACTCAGAAGCAGCTGAACTCACTGCTGGGGTCCTCGGTTCCTCGGGTCCGAACCTACACAGGTGGACTCAAATGAGGGACCAAACAACTAGAACATAACTCTAAAAACATCCCCCAAAAACCCCCTAAAACACCTCAAAATAATTATGCAAAAACATGCAAAGGAAGGCTGAACAGGGCAGGTTCGGCGGCCGAAAGTCCCTCCAGAGCCGAAACCCAGGCAGGTTCGGCGGCACCTTCGGCGGCCGAAAGTCCCAGACAAAGACAAAAGTCTCTTTTCGGGGGTAGGCTTCGGCAGCCGAAAGGCTTGCCTCCCCAGCCATGTTCGGCTGCCGAAAGTCCTTCGGCTGCCGAACCTAGTTTCTGCCAAAGGGCAGAAACTTGGCTCCTCTATGCACATTTGCCTCCAAAACTTCCAATAATGCATAAACCTATTCTACAACACACATACTCAAGCATACAAACTCCTAGGGGCTTCAAACCATCTAAAACCCCATCTACAACACATCAAACAACACAAGTCCAATATACATTGCCCATAAACCAACAAAAACCCAAAAACTCATAAAACCCTACACATGCATTTCTACTTCAAGAATCAACTTAAAACTTGTTAAAAACATATAGTGAGCTCAAGATCGGCCCTTACCTCTTGAAGATCGAGAGGAAAATGACCCTAGCTCGAAGATGGGAGAGATTTGAGTTCTTGAACCTCAAAGCTCCAAAACTTGCTTTAAACTCGAAAATCTTCAAAACAAGATGAAAACTCATAAGAAAAACATGAAATCTCGAAGGGAGAAGCTCAAAACAGAGGAGGGGCGATGGAGAACTCACCTTGGCCGAAAACGGGAAGAAAAGCTTGCCCGTTTCGGCCATGGGGTCCTTTTATAGGGCTGTCCTTACCACCTTTCGGCGGCCTAACGTGCCCCCACAGTGCATGCAAGTTCGGCGGCCGAACATGAGGTTCGGCGGCCGAACCTTGGCTGATTCAAATAAGGCTTTCGGAGGCCTAAAGCGCTCTCAAAACCTCCTCACGTTCGGCGGCCGAACATGACTTTCGGCGGCCGAACCTGGCAAAGTCTCCAAAGCCCTCTCCACTCAAAACTTGAATTTATTTTCATTAAAAACCATAAAATACATCAAAACATTTTATGAAAACATGGTTTTACCCTTCTAGAGGTCTCCGACATCCGAGATTCCGCCGGACGGTAGGAATTTCGGTATCGGAGTCTAGCCGAGTATTACACAATCACTTTTCCAGCTTTTTCTGCACTTTTTCTCCAACTTTCCATTTTCTTCCTTTTCTGTAAAAACAAGACAAAAAACCATAAATTAAGCTGAAAAATGTGTAATTAAACAATAATAAAGCTAATAAAAATGTGGCTAAATTATGTTTGATCAAATACCCCCACACCTAACCTTTTGCTTGTCCTCAAGCAACAAATAACTTAGTCAATCAAGCCCCCCTTTCTTTTGAGCTTAAGTACCACTTAATCAGCCCCCCCTAGACTCCTAATTTGAAACACTACAGTGTAGGATGCATGCACTAAGGTTGTCCCCTTCTTTCCTTGTTTCCTATCACCTACCATGGCCAAGGGAAAGTTTTTGATTTGATCATGCTTATTCTTTTATATTAGGCTTAATGCAACCCCTTAAGAGTGACTTGCCCCATTTTAAGCATTTTTATTTAGCAGCACTTTTTATCCTTGCCTAAAAAAGTCACCAACCTTTTTACGCGATGGTGCATATGGGTGATACACCCCCGGTTACTCAGTTGGTCACTTGTCCAGGTGGCTACTAGCTCTGTTCATAATCTTAGATCATCGAAACAGGTCGTGTTCTGAGTTTTTCTTTTTCTTTTTCCTTTTCCTAACAATTTGGGCAAATCAGCTCATAGAGAATTACACTAACTTTTTATTGCATGTATTCTTATTTTCCTTTCCTATTGGCCACAACAGATTTTAAGATTCAATTTCAAGAAAAAGAACTCCCTAAGTGAAGGCAACACACTGTAAATGGTTCAATTTAGGTTTAAAGGGTTGGAAAATTTAATGGGGTCATGAGATAAGAGGCTTTTTTCGACTTTGTTATCTATGCTGAGTAGAGCTAAGGCTAAAGCAAAACTGTGTGCTTGTAGGTGCAGAAGTGAATATATGTGTGAAAAAAAAAATTATGGTGTGTGCAAAAGGGGGTAAGAACAATACAAAAAAGAAGCAAAAAGAATGCAAAAAGAAAATAAAGAATGGTGTAAACAGTGCAAAATAGTCCCCAAGTACCCCCACACCTAATCTGGACATTGTCCTCAATGTGCAAAATATATGCAACAAAAATAGAGGGAAAGGGACTTCCTGGCCTGTGGTTGATTTGGTCAGTGATTTGGGCAAATCACTGGCCCAATTACTGTCTGTCGTAGTGTTGGGGCAGAAAATGGTCTACCAGCAGGTCCAACAGGTGCTCCATCATGTGCATTCTATTCTCAATTCTACTGAGACGAGCCTCTACTATCTGGTTGGGGGCTGTGTCTTCAGGTGGCTGATGGGCATCCTACTGGGGGGTTGCTGGAGGTGCTTCTTCTTGTATTTTCTGTTCTGATTCTGCTGGGGTATCTGTATGGGCAGTCTGCTGGGTGGTGGTGAGCTGGTTGGCTGTCCTCCTTCTGAACACACGCTCATGGCGTGGTATGATGGGACCTGCAGGTATAATGGAAAAGATGTCCCCCAGTTTGCAAAGCAACCCCATATCATCTAATGTGCGTAGGTCTAAGGGGGTTGGTTTGTGGGTGGGGGAGAGGTCAGTGTGTGCTGGGTGCAACAATCTTAGATTTACTGCAATGGCAGTGATCAGATGGCCAAGAATTAGGGGCCTGTGATACTGGATGGTGCTAGAGATTTGGGTGGCAACCCAGTATCCCACATGGATTTTCTGCTGTGTGTGCATACACCACAGAATGTACAGCTCAGTTCTGGTCAGGACGTTGGGTGCGTCCTTCCTTCAAGAAAATGTATAGGCTAAGAACCTATGAATATATTTGAGGCTGGGGTTTCTAAGGTAGAGATCTTTGGACTTTGTTGGTGAGTATGTGTTTGGGGGATTATCGCACAGCTCCATATATGCAGTGCTGGGATTGAATTCAGCAGGAAAATCCCAAGTGGAGTTAGGGCATTCACAGCCCATAGCAGTGCTAAACTCCTATATGGACAAGCGAAATCGCTGTCCCGATAGCCTGAGCCCCACTGTGTCTGGTGTGTGCAGGTTGTGCATGGCAGACCTATCAAAGTAAAATGTGGTGAAGAACTCGTGTGTGAGTTCAATGAAAGAGGGCATATGAAGGTAGCAGAATGTGTCCCAACCAATGGCAGAGATGAGAGAACGTACCTGGTCTTGAAGTCTCAGTGCTCGTAGAGTGTCGTGGTGAATGAACTTACCTGGGTGGTAGGGCAGGGAAGAGACTCTGTCTAGCCTGGCACGCTCAGAAACTTTGTTGAATGTTAGGGCCTGAGTGATGTGATCAGGGTGGATTGGTTTGGGCAAATCGCTGGGTAAATCACTGAGCAAATCACTGGGCAAACTATTTGGCAAACCACTTTCTTCGTGACCTGCAGGATGTGTGGCAATGGGAGTCTCTGGTTCTTGCTCTGGGCTCGGCGGTGGAGGTGGTGACGGCATTCTTGGCCGTTTCTGGCCGCGGCTAGCAGAAAGGGTGTCTTCTTGAGGCGTTTCGCCTGCCTGGGTTTCCATTGCGACTGTCGGAGAGGAAGGTGGTGGCTCGATCATCATCGCCCTTTTGCGCCGGCGATAAGTCTGGACGTCTGGCGAGTCGGAGCGCCTTGTCTCTGGTCCAGCGGCCGGTTCTGTGTCAATGTTTCTTGGGATGGGTGGAGGGTTTTCCATTGCTTCTTCGTCGCTGTTGGAGGGAATGGGTCTAGGTAACCCGAGTTTCCTCCACATGCCTGGTCCGTCGGTGGCCTTCATTTTGATTCTAACCATGGTGGCTGGCGGTGGTCGTCGGTGAAGTTTGAGCGTCAGAGAAGGAAGTCTTGAAAAAGAAGTAAGAGATGAAACAAAGATTGCGTGAGGAAATAAAAAATAAAAGAGAAATTACTTAAAGTGATTTGGGTAGTTGAACTACCCTGATCATTAAATGATGGCTCTCTGGATTCTTGACAGGGTGATTTGGCCAGCGATTTGAGCAAATCATTTGGCCAGATCACTTTCTTCCTTGTTGTTGCTTGGCTGGTACTGTTCACGTGACTGTTCACGCCTCTTCTGATGATGTGCTGATTTGGCAATTTGGCCTGGTGATTTGGTCAAATCACCTGGGCAAATCACTTCTTTGGTGCAACTACCTTGTTGATCTTGTTCTTTCTGAGATGAACCCTGTCGATTTGGCCTGTCGATTTGGGCAAATCACTGCCCCAATCACCTGTGACTAAGGTACATGTGGTCGATTTGCCCCAGTGATTTGGGCAAATCACCTCATCTGGGTTGCCTCCCAGTAGCGCCCTGTTTTCTGTCTTGGGCTGGACAGCAGTGTCTTGCTCAGCAATCCAAGGAAGGGGGATCCAAGGGGATCTCTTCCACAAGATGAACAGTAAATCCTTCATAAAATTTCTTCAAACGATGTCCATTAACTTTGAAAACTTTGCTTGTTTATGGACTTCGTATGTCAACAGCTCCATACGGATAGACATGCTCAACCAAGAATGGCCCAATCCACCTAGACCGAAGCTTCCCAGGGAATAATTTAAACCTTGAATCAAAAAGCAAGACTTTATCACCAACCTGGAAGTGTTTTCTGGAGATATTTTTGTCATTGAAGGCTTTGGTCTTTGCTTTGTAATCCCATGAAGCTTCATATGCATCACGCCGAATCTCTTCAAGCTCTTGAAGTTGCAGTGTTCTGTTGGCTCCAGCTTCTTTCTCATCAAGATTGCAGCTCTTCACAGCCCAATAGGCTTTGTGTTCAAGTTCCACAGGTAGATGGCAAGCTTTCCCATAAATCAGCCTATATGGGGACATCCCAATTGGAGTTTTATATGCTGTTCTATATGCCCATAAGGCATCATTGAGGCGCACACTCTAGTCCTTGCTATTTGGGCAGACCATTTTCTCCAAGATGGACTTGATCTCCTTATTTGACACTTCGGCCAGCCCATTTGTTTGAGGATGATAGGCAGTAGAGGTTCTATGGATGACATGGTGCTTCTTGAGGAGAGTTTCTACTACCTTGTTGCAAAAATGGGTGCCTCGGTCACTGATTATGGCTTTGGGCAGACCAAATCTTGAGAAAATGTGGGTTTTTACAAAGTCACAAACTGTTTTTGCATCATCAGCCCTTGTTGCCTTGGCCTCAATCCACTTGGACACATAATCCACAGCTAGAAGTATGTAGGTATTGCCAAAGGAAGGTGGGAATGGTCCCATGAAGTCAATGCCCCATATGTCAAAGATTTCACACACCATGATGGGTGCTTGTGGCATTTCACTTCGGTTGCCAAGGTTTCCCGTTTGTTGGCATCTTGCATATGACCTACAAAATAAATAAGAATCTCTAAATATGTTAGGCCAAAATAACCCACTTTCAAGATTTTTCAAGGCTGTCTTGCGTGGCCCAAAGTGTCCTCCACAGCTGTAAGAGTGGCAGAAAGTTAGGACAGAAGAGATCTCATGGTTAGGGATGCATCTTCAGATCACTTGGTCTGCACAATGCTTCCATAGGTAAGGCTCATCCCGCACATAATACCTTGCCTCTTTCTTGATCTTTTCTCTCATGTATTTGGGCAAATCAGTAGGTAAATCACCTGTGGCAAGGTAATTTACTATATCAGCATACCATGGTTCCTCTTCTTGGACAGCAAAGAGGTGCTCATCAGGGAAGGTCTCATTGATGGGGCATGGCTCCATTTCTGAAAGTATTCTACTGAGGTGGTCAGCCACGAGGTTCTCCTTTCCCTTCTTGTCACGGATTTCCAAGTCAAACTCTTGCAACAACAATATCCATCGTACCAGCCGTGGTTTGGACTCCTTTTTCTTGATTAAATACCTCAATGCAGCATGGTCTGAATAAATAATCACCTTTGTCCCAAGTAGATAGGACCAAAATTTCTCCAATGCAAACACCACGGCCAACAACTCTTTTTCTGTTGTGGAATAATTGCATTGTGCTGCATCTAAAGTGCGTGAGGCATAGTGAATGACATGAGGAGAGTTACCTACACGCTGTCCCAACACTGCACCTACAGCAAAGTTGCTGGCGTTGCACATGATCTCAAATGGAAGGGTCCAGTCAGGAGGCTGGATGATTGGGGCAGAAATCAGTAGTGATTTGACCAAATTAAAAGCTGTTTTGCAGCTGTCATCAAACTCGAATGGTACGTCCTGCTGTAATAACCTGCACAAAGGCTGAGTTATCTTGGAAAAATCTTTGATAAACCTCCTATAAAAACTAGCATGGCCAAGGAAAGATCTGATCTCCCTAATGCTGGTTGGATATGGTAGGTTTTTGATAGTGTCTACTTTGGCCTTGTCCACCTCTATCCCTTTTGCTGAAACAATATGGCCCAAGATTAAGCCATGGTTGACCATGAAGTGGCATTTCTCATAGTTGAGAACTAGATTTGTCTCCAAACACCTTAGAAGTATTTTCTCCAAGTTGGCTACGCATTCATGGAATGAGTTGCCATACACCGTGAAATCGTCCATGAAGACTTCAATAATCTTCTCCACATAGTCAGAAAAAATGCTCATCATGCACCTTTGGAAAGTGGCTGGTGCATTGCAAAGACCGAAGGGCATCCTCCTAAATGCGAAGGTGCCAAATGGGCATGTGAAAGTGGTCTTCTCTTGGTCTTCAGGTGCAACGGGAATTTGGTAGAATCCCGAATATCCATCAAGGCAGCAATAATGGCTTTTTCCAGCAAGTCTCTCAAGCATTTGGTCCATGAAGGGCAAGGGAAAGTGGTCCTTTCTTGTGGTTGTGTTGAGCTTCCTGTAATCCATGCAAACTCTCCACCCATTTTGTACACGAGTAGGTACTAGCTCTCCTTCAGAATTAGGGACAATGGTAATCCCAGTCTTTTTTGGTACCACATGGATGGGACTCACCCATTTACTGTCAGAAATGGGGTAGATTACCCCAATATCTAAGAGTTTCACTATTTCTTTCTTCACAACTTCCATCATTGGTGGATTCAGCCTTCTTTGTGCCTCACGAACAGGTTTGCACTCATCCTCCATAAGTATCCGATGCATGCATGTTGATGGTGAGATACCCTTTATGTCCTCCAAGGTCCACCCAATTGCTTTCTTGTGCTTCCTTAACACATCAAGGAGCTTTTCTTCTTCTTCCTGGCTGAGCTGGTTGGAAATTATAACTGGGAGTGTATTTCCAGCCCCCAAATAGGCATATTTGAGGTGCTCTGGTAGGGGCTTCAGATCTGGTGCATTTGCTGTCTTATCTGCAGATTGTTGCTGGTTCACTGATTTGGGCAGATCACCTGTTGTCTGTCTAGATGATCTGGGTAGATCACTCCTGGTCTCATCCATTTGTCCCAGTGATTTGGGCAAGTCAGGTTCTGCCTGGTCTGGTGATTTGGGCAGATCATCTGCAACCAGTAAGGCATAACAGTCTGCTGTCTTCATTGCTTCAGTCTAGGTGTTGCTGTCCATGTCTCCTTGCCTGCAAAAATCATCATAAAGTAAATTTTCTTGATCAAAATCAAAAATTTCTTGACTTAAATCATCAATTATATCAAGGCCATAAACAGGAGAAACATCATTGGGGAATTTCATGGCATCATAAACATTAAACTTGATAACTTCCCCTTCAAACTCCATGGTTAATGTGCCATCATGCACATCAATTTTGGTTCTTGTTGTGCTCAAGAATGGCCTTCCAAGTAGGATATCAGAGGTCGTGTTGCTCTTGTCCTCCTCCATGTCAATTACATAAAAATCCGCTGGGAAGACTAGTTGGTCAACTTGTACCAACACATCCTCTAACACTCCCTTGGGGTAGACAACAGATCGGTCAGCCAATTGGATTACAATGCTGGTGCCCTTGAGTGTACCTGCATTCAATAAGTTAAAAATAGAAAGGGGCATAACATTAATTGAGGCTCCAAGGTCACACATGGCCTTCTTTATCCCCACGTTGCCTATTTTGCATGAAACCGCGAACATTCCTCTATCCTTGCATTTGGTTGGAAGTTTTCTTTGAATGACAGCTGAAACACACTCCCCCACACTTACCTTTTCACGTTTAGCAAGTTTCCTTTGGTTGGTGCATAGCTCTTTGAGAAACTTGGCATACCTTGGAATTTGCTTTACAGCATCAAGTAAGGGAATGTTGATTTCTACCTTGCAGAGTGTCTCAAGTATCTCTTTTTCCTCTTTTTCTTTCTGAGATCTTGCAAATCTTTTGGGAAAGGGAGGAGGTACCTTGAATTTCTCTGCTGGTTGCTGTTTCTGCCTTTGACTGGATTCTGCCTGATCTGTTGATTTGGGCAGATCGCTTTCTGCCTTCTCTGGTGATTTGGGCAGATCACTACTGGGCAGCTCAGTCTGCCTAGCGATTGGGTCAGTGATTTGGGCAGATCGACTGCCCTGATCACTTTCTGGCAGATTTTCCTCCATGGCCTGTTTTTGCAATTTTTCAGCCTTGCTGTCTTGCAGCTCTTTTCCACTCCTCAAT
Organism: Manihot esculenta; assembly: GCF_001659605.2. Classification (NCBI taxonomy): domain Eukaryota; kingdom Viridiplantae; phylum Streptophyta; class Magnoliopsida; order Malpighiales; family Euphorbiaceae; genus Manihot; species Manihot esculenta. The sequence continues at coordinate 20,667,518 of NC_035161.2, forward strand.
GTGATGGCACTAGCATTTTGTCTTGGATTTATCTCAGTTTGGAAAGGTAGCTTTCCTTGTGATTCAAGTTTACTCAAGGATGAAGCCATTTGTCCCACTTGTTGCTCAAGAGTTTGCACAGTATTTGCTAGGGACTTCACAATCTCTTCAAAAGGTGCATTGGACTTTTGAGGTGCAGCTTGAGGTTGATTTCTTTGCTGGTAGCTTGGATATTGATTACCCCTTGCATAATTGAAATTTGGATGGTCCCTCCAACCTGGATTATATGTATTTGCATAGGGATCATACCTTCTTTGCCCATTAAAGCCTCCAACAACATTGACTTGCTGGTCCTCTTCTTGAAGGGAAGGACATAGATCAGTTGGGTGGTTGTTGGCACATATTCCACATGGCTTGGGCTGCTGAATCTGTTGGACTTGTTGGGTTTGACCCACAACAAGGCTACGGACAGCATTGGTGAGATCAGAAATTTGGGATGCTAAAACGGATGTGCTCACCTCATTTACCCTTCTTGGTGGCTGCTTTTGGTCTCCAAATTGCTGAGAAGCTGCAGCCATGGTGGAAATTAAATCCCTCATCTCTCGAGGTGATTTTCTTTCAATTGATCCTCCACAGGCTGCATCAATAAATTTTCTCTCTGAGGGTAGTAGACCTCCATAGAAGTACTCAATGAGAGATTGGTCAGAAATATCATGCTGAGGGCAGCTTGTGCACAACTTTTTGAACCTCTCCCAGTACTCATACAAGCTTTCAGAGTGCTTTTGCCTTATGCCACTTATCTCTCGACGGATGCCTATGGCTTTTGAGGTAGGAAAGAATTTTCTCAAGAATGCTCTCACCATACCAGCCCATGATGTGATGGATCCGGGTGGTAAGTAGAATAGCCATTCCTTGGCATAGTCATCAAGGGAAAAAGGGAAGGCTCTAAGCTTGATATGTTCTTCAGTAATACCTTGAGGTCTCATGGTGGAGCACACAATGTGGAATTCCTTCAAGTGCTTGTGAGGATCCTCATTTTCTAGGCCTCTAAATTTGGGAAGGAGATGGATCAGACCTGTCTTTAATTCAAAAGGTGCTGTCAATGGGGGGTATGCAATGCAGAAGGGTGGTTGGTCTCCTGCTGGTTCAGCTAGCTCTCCGAGAGTTCTCTCCCGTGGCTGAGGTGCTTGGACAGGCAGGTTTCCAGCTTGATTTTCAGCTTCTTCACGTGCAGCAGGTGGTTCTGCCATTGCTGGATTTTCTGCCATAACCAAAAATTCAGTTTCTAGTGCAAATTCAGCAGTAGCAAGTGCGGTGGGGGCAGTTTCTGCTGGTGCAAGAAAATCTGCAGCAGGGGCAGTAGCAGTTCTGTGAGATGGTGTTGCTAATGAAGATGGTCTTGAGGCTTGGTTCCTCAAATTAGCTTGCTTCCTTAAGCTCTTGGCGGTGCGTTCTATCTCCGGGTCATAAAGAAGAGTGTCTTTACGACCACATCTGGTCATAAAGGGAAAATACGTTAGTTTAAATCAATTCCCCGGCAATGGCGCCAATTTTTGATAGCAGTTGTCGAAGCCATCAAAAATAAACCTATTAATCAATCAACAAATAAATCTGTAGATAGTGGCAATAGGGTCGAACCACAGGGAATTGACACTATAGACTTTCCTAATAATGACTTGGTCAAGTAAATAACAAATAATTAAAAGATGGGGGTTTTGATGATAATGAATTAAAATTAAATAGCAAAAGAAAGCAATAATTTAAATAGATGAGAATCTCAATGGGAGAAGAATTCTAGTTGAAGTATGAGTCTATTTCAGTTTGTTCAGAATTGATCATTGATTATCTAAGACTCCTATTTTATTTCAATAAATTGGTTTTGGTTGTGGAAGACGCTTCTCACAACCAAATTCCTCCTTAGTTCTAGTTTGATCAGGAAACGTTCGCTAATCAAACACTAATCAATAAGTTGCCAAGGAACGTCCTTGGGGCATTTAGCATCGAACAACTGTTGACTGCATTAAGACTTAGAGAAACCCAATTCTATCCTTGCCAACCGCGTGGTCAAGTCTAGATTATGCAACTGATTATATATGTGTTCAAATAACCTAAGCAATTACGGACCTAAATCATTCAAACAATTTATTACTCAAGCAATTTAAAAGCAATGGGCCCTTATTGATTCTAAAAGCAAAGTAATAATTATGGAAAAGATCTAGCTGCATAAATATTGAAATCAAATAAGAGTTAACAATGGAGTTTTAAATCTCCCAATTCATCACAAATATGAATTTCCTCAAATTCAACTAGAAAAGAAGTGTTTAGCCACTCATGGTGGACTAAAATACACAAAAGAAAGAAGAAAAGAAAGAAGGAGAATTTCTGTCAAGAATCTGCAGTGATCTCGAAGCTGGAGAGAGGATGTGTTTGCTGGTTTGGGCTGCCTCCTTTTATAGGTGAGGAATCCCAATCCAATTAGGTTTTGAAATCCTAAATTGGATTGGTCCTTGTCTTTGATCTCTTCTTTAATTGTGAATAAATCTTCTTCTTGAGGAGATCTATCTTGAGAGTGACTCTTTGAGATGCCCTAGGATTGATCTTGAAGTGTTTGAGAGGGGTTAGGACTTCTTTATTTTAAATCTTGAATTTCTGCACTTTCCCGCTTCTGCTGTATTTTCTGCTGTCAATGTGATTGGGGCGGGTGATTTGGGCAGATCACTTGCCCCAATCACTTTTCCGTGAGTCAGTCCAGTTTTCAGCTTTCTGTCTCTGCGAGTGATTTGGGCAAATCACTTGCCCAAATCACTTCTGACTGTTGCCTCCAGGTTTCTGCTTCAATTTGATCTGGGCAGTGATTTGGCAAAATCACTTTGACCCAATCACTTTTCCAGCTTTTTCTGCACTTTTTCTCCAACTTTCCATTTTCTTCCTTTTCTGTAAAAACAAGACAAAAAACCATAAATTAAGCTGAAAAATGTGTAATTAAACAATAATAAATCTAATAAAAATGTGGCTAAATTATGTTTGATCAGCTATGAAGCTGCAAATTGAAATTTTTGGTGCTCTATTTACATATGCTGTTAGGTTTGTAGGGTAAAGAGCTTGAAGTTCATCTCAACAAACTAAGATGTCATACATAAGCTTTTTGAAATAGAACTGAGTTATAATCCTTTGTTGTCCTCTTAATTTATTAGATATGCTCATGTTTGAGGAGAATTGAACACATGGGCCATAGAAGAGACTCTTGTTCTTTGCTTCTCCTTTTTCCTGACCCTTCATCTTATTTTACATTTTTGACCAACTTATCTCCTTTTTTGTTGCCTAATCTAGTTCCTCTTTTTTTATTTTTATCCTTAATTAATTTTCTTTTACTTCCTTTTTTAATTGACCTGGTTTACTTCTAAATTGGGTTATTTGCCCCAAATCAAAGGTTGTTCCAAAGCCATATGTACTGATGTGAGCTTGCAAAATAATGACAAGGTAGGCTAATTGATTGCCAATAAAAACATATTTATTTTTGCTCTTACAGTCTGCCTATCTATCTCTCTGTTTGTGTATTTATGCATGTGATATGGGTGTTTTGGTTCAGTCCTCTACTACATGGAAATAGCCTTTCCCATAGTATTAACTATTCCTTTGGTGAGAAGCTCATGCAGATTACTAATTGTTTGTAATTAAGTTGAGATATTTTTTTGTTTGTAATGAAGTTATTCTATTTTGTCAGAGTGAGTCAATGTGGTATGCTTTTATCTCTAAAAGGTAGACTCGAGTGTGATATTTGCAATTTCAATTAACTAATAAAGGATATTGTTAATTTGCCAGAGTCATAGGGAAAACATGAGCAAATAGGTAATTGATTGCTGGATAAATCACAAAAAGAATGCATTGCAGGCACAAAGTGATATGGGATTCCAAAGAAGAGTTCTGACGAGTTGATGTAAGTTAATTTTTAAATACTTATTTTTAGAATGAAAACATTTTCTAGTATTTTTTTATGTGATTATTAATTGTAAAATCCCAAAATCCTATTTTATCTACCTCCTTTTTCATGTACATTAGCTCATTTTGGGGGAGCTTTTCAAATTATGGTGCTCTTAGAGAAAGTGACACAAATGCTAGAAGAAAATTGGAACAAAATGAAATAAGAGAATGTGGGTGATGCGAAAGGAGTTAAAGAGGAGATCATATCCACATTAAGGAATAATAAATTAAAGAATTTCGCTACATCACACCACTTCAAACTCCACCTCTCCATCAGATAATCTAAAAGATTAATTATGATGTTTTATGTATTATTATTTAAGATATTATTTGTTATGAATTTCTTTTCAATTTTGAATTTTATATATATTATTAAGTGCTTTTGTGTATGTATTAGGAACAAGAATTATAATGTGTTTTTATAGTGAACATTGTTAAGTATTTGTGTTTATGGACCTGAATTATAATGATTATAAATGATATTTAATTTATATTGAATATGTGTTTTAGTTGTAAATTATTTAGATTATGAAGGGAATGTTTAAATAAAAATAGAAAATTATTTTGTTGATGATAATGAATACTATTAAAAATATAAATAATTTTCTGACAGATTTATGACGGACTTTCATAAAATAATATTAATATTTCTGACGGATTTGCAACGACTTTTATTAAATGGTCTTAATATTTTCGATGAATTTTCAATGACTATTTTTCATCGCTAATTATTTTCAACAGATTAGCAATGGTTGATTATTGGATGATTCTGTTATTCGATGGATTTAGCGATGTACAAGTTTGTTGCTAGCGTTTTTGATATCGCAAAAAATTTATAACAGATTTCAAATTCGTTAAAAAAAATTTTGTGATATGATTTTAAGCGACGAATCTTAATCTATCGCAAAAAATTTCTGATGGATTTCAAATCTATCAGAAAAAATTAGCGACATGACTTTAAGCAATGGATCTTGGACCGTTGAAAATTCGTCGCTGAAAGTATTAGCGACGAATTTTGGACTATTAGCGACGAATTTTTCCATTGCTGATAGTCTTTTTTTTGTAGTGCTTCATGACTCACTGTAGGAACTTCTATAGGACTTCAAAGTGACCTCTTGTAGTTGATTTAACTACCTTCTAGTCCACGTCCACGTTCATCCCCTTGTGAATCATGTCATGGAAAAGCATGGTTGTCGTCCTCTGATAAGTCGCCTTATCATTCTTCACACCAAAATCACTTTGTAGTAGCAGGTGTCTTGTTTAGTAATAAAGGAAGTCTTTGCTTTATCTGAAAGCCCATCATAATTTGATTGTCTTCGGAGAATCTGTCCATGAAGGAGTACATTGCTTGGCATGTGACACTGTTTAGGAGTACATCAATGTGAGGTAGAGGCAAGTCATCCTCAGTATTTGCCTTATTTAGGTCCCTATAGTCCACACATTCTAACTCTTCTGTCTTCATAGGACCAGGAAAAGACTTTTTGGTACTTTGTTAATAATGTTATAAACCTTTCCCTTTCTTGCATAGTGAGATCATTTACCAATTTTATTTCTTTTGGATTATTAGGTATACCCAAATTAATATTTATTGCATCTAATGTATTAATAGAAGATGTTTTAAAATGATCATAAATGCTATGCACATGTCTATTAGAATCAAGATCAAACAACTAAGCAAAAGAAGAGTTTATCTCATTAATAATAGCCTTAGAATCAACTTTAAGTACATTAGGAGTAGAAATAACAACATAAAAAAACAACATCACTAAGACTTATTCCACTTTCTGCTTCCTGTAGCGGCTGCACTCAGAGAAGAGAGATCAAACTTTCCTGTACTCAAAGCATTGGAACTCAATGATTATGTTACCTGTTGCTTCACTGTTCCCTGAATGATGGCACTAGCCTCCATCTTTCTAGCTAGATCTACTATAGTTTGAAAACTCTCTCTCTCTCTGCTGCTAACATCAGGGAGGAATACCTAGAGTGGAGTCTCATGGTATAAATACCTAGAGGAGAGTCTCATAGTATACCTCTTAACCTTCTTTTGGTCAGTGTCATATGCCTGACCCATATACTAGAGCAACTCCAAAAACTTGTCTGTGTATTCATCTACACTCATTTCCTCAGTCTGTCTCAACTGCTCAAACTCTATCACCTTCAGCTCCCTTGAATTATTTAAAAAGCCCCATTCTACAAACTCATTTGCAAACTATTCCCAGGATAAGCTGTTCAGTGTCGGTTCCATATAATCCTTGAACCACTGCTTTGCCTTCTTTCACTTTAAAGTGAACCTCCGCACGTGAATGCTCATTTGCAAACCGTTCCTAGAACAAGCTGTTTAGTGTTGGTTCCATTTAATCCTTAAACCACTTCTTTGCCTTCTTTACTTTAAAGTGAACCCCCGCACGTGAATGGCTCTGCTATCGTTGGCTCCTAACTCATCAGCTATCATCTTCACTGTTTTGATGTACTCAAACAAGTTATTGCCCTTCTTATACTTAGAAGCATCCAACTTCAGGTAATTGATCATTTTTACCTTGCTCCTAATAGATGGGTTAGGTTCAGGTGTTTGGATTTCATGAACTACTGGTTCTGCTGGGGGTGGAGGTGGTGGTGATATAGCACTTCCTAGGTTAGGGTTTACCAGATTCTGGTAATAGGGTGGAGATAAAAACGTAGGGTAGGATGGATATGGTGGATAATAGGGAGGATAGGGCATGTATGAGGGGTATGAGTGGCAGCTAGAGTAATCCGATGAACCTCCCATTGGATACCCGAGTCCCTGTGGGTAAGGCTGATATTGAGGTGGATAGGTAGATCCTGAGGCCCGGGCGTCCTCTATTTCTCCTTCAAACTCTCCCACACCCTCTATTTCAAAGCTCATACCCAAACTTCCACCTCTCCTCTGATCATCACCCACTAATTCCCTAACATCTGCAGACATCCTAATTGAGTCTTTTCTTCTTTTATTTTACATTATAAGACCTTTTAGGGTCCTTTGATGCTTCACCCTTGTTAATTCTACTTGTCCGTGCTCTTAATGAAGTAGCCAAGGGGAGGGCTTTTGTACCCTCATTTTCAGGTGGGACTTCGATCAATTATGTAGATCGACATGAGCCATGCATCCTTTTTTCTAGAAAACAATATTAAACACATAGATATTAGCATCATATGGCTCATGTGAATACATATGAATCCAAAATATACATATCATATCATCAATGCACATGTATATAGTCATGGCATTACACATAAAGCGTACATACATCAAGATAGACTCTACATCCTATCCCTAGTGGACATGAATTTTCCTAATTATGTTTGCCCTTTTTAACATCTATGAGCCCAACATTTTAAGTCCAACCATATAACCAACCACATAAAACTAAGGCTCTGAAACCACTCTGTAATGATCCAAAAATCAAACCGCTACCGGTGCTAGAGTTTAGATCGACTTAAGGTCATTGAAACCTATAGCAAGCCTACTATACATCCTCTTACATCTGATATAATCTCAAATATGATCTTAAAAAAATAAACAAAAATATTTCCATCTCATGAATCAAAACTCGACATGTGCATATAAACATGACTGAAAATATAAACCCATACTAGAGCTCTCATCAAATGCTCCAGTATGGTCCTCATTACATGCCTCAGTTTGGCTCAAACATAACTTAAACTTAAAAGTTTTATACAATAAGATTATAAACAAGGAATTATAAAAGAAAATCCAAACAAAGTACAATTCTAAACCATAATTTATTAAATGTCCACAATTATAACTATCACGTCAAAACTATACTACAAAACACTGCTAACTTTTCGAGCTAACTCTGATTCTGCAAACTTAGGGTTTGCAAAAAGAGATAACCTATTAGAAACATAATCATAAAATATTTTAACAAAACATATGATAGTATGAATGCGTCATAATACAAACAATTCACATCATGATGGACTTGTCACTAGTAACCTTCCATAATTTCAATAGTGCTCGGTCCATAACGGATGCTCCTCAAGACTTCCTCTTAAATATAACAAAATATATCCATAGTACTAAGGGCGTAGAATGGACACCCCGGTCTTTCTCTTACATAGTACTAGGGGCGTAGAATGAGCTTTGACCTGAACTTTCTTATTTTTCATAACATGCTCGAAGGCTAGTGGGTCATCCAACATCCATCCACAACAACAATAAATTGTGCAATGCATCATATTCGTGAATTCTAATGCAAAACAACCTAATCATATACACATGAAATTCGTAATACATGAGTATGCTTAAAACATTTGATTTCTTTAAAATAATAATTTAGTTTAGTTATACCCACCTCTAACTGATATAAGCCTAACTCTGAAACAATTGTCTCACTGCTAGTCTCTACGATCTCTCAAGTCTGATCCTACATATATGGACTTAAATAAGGAATCAAACATAAATTTTATAACTCTTAAAATTACTCCAAGAAATCCCTAAAAGTATATAAAAAAAACATGTAGATAACCTGCTGCAAACGGCGGGACAAGGGACTTTCAGTGGCAGGTTCGGCGACCTAAAGTCTCCTTAGAGATTCGAAAATCAAACTTTTGGAGGCAGGTTAGGCGACCTAAAGGGCAACCTTCATAGGTAGGTTCAGCGACTAAACCTTACTTCACCGGCCGAACCTGAATTTTTATGCACAACTCGATTTTACCTCAACCAATAGCCCTCTAAAAGTTACCAAATTCATATGCAACAACTCAAAACCATATATTTACAACTCAAAACATAAAGAACCACTTAAAACTAATCTAAACTTTAACATGCATTCAATAAAACTATCAAATCAAAGAAACTCATCTAACCCTCAAGCTTTTCTTTATAAACTTAATTCTCATCCCTTGCATTTAATAAAAACACTTAAAACAATTCATAAACTTCTCAAAATCGAAAGGAAAATAAGGGTCCAACTCACCTTTTTAGAGAAGGTGTAAGCATAGCAACAAAAATTTTGAGGAGGAGAAAGAGATGAGTTCCGAAAAGTCCGATGACCGAAAACCTCAAAAAATCAAGATTGATTCTTCAAAATAAAGGTAAAACTCATGAATTTCTAAGGGATTTATAGAATATTGAAGTGAAAATTTACAAGAGTGTCTTGGATCTGTATCCAGAAGAAGAGAGAAAACTCCTCTCGCAATAGGGTTAGATGCTTTTTATAATTGGGTCTACCAACTTGGGTTCGATGGTTTAACCTTTACATTTTGAAAATTATTATTTTTTTATTTTTTTCACATTTTAAAATACAAATTCATTTTATAAAAACTCATTTTGTTGTTCTAAAGTTTTCAGTTTCGAAATTTTAAATTCAAAATGAAAATTTTATTAAAAAATTAAAATTTCGACATTAAAATTTAGCCGAGTATTACAATATTATTATAAATATTATTTATTTTAATTTTAGTTGTATTTTATGAAATATTATTTTTTATATTATAATTATTATAATCGGTCATTATTAAACATAATTTAAATATTTTTTATAGTTAAAATATTTGTTTAATATTGATATTTAAAAATAAAAAAAATTAAAAGAATGTAAATAATAAAATAACAAAAAAATGAACTAGTTTATTTCCCTAATTTTTTTGCTTTTCATTGATTTACATGTAACGTTAAAAAGTTAACAATGAATATGGTTATAGAAGTTTTTATATATTGAAATATATATTAAATAAGGATAAGAGATAAGAAACAGAATTTTCAGTTCTTATAATACTGTTAGATAAATGCATATATCCCCTTCTTTTCTAGGCTACTCAAACTTCTGATATCATAGCCCTGAATATAATTCTTATAATATGTTGTATAGTCTAATTATAATTGAATTATTCATTTCTCACAAGTATTTTTATGATATTACAGTTTTACAGTTAACCGTATTTTTTTCTATTCATTTCTTCTTATTGTAGTAATGGTCGATCTGCCTTCTACTTCTGATATAAATAACACAAACTTTTTTATAATCTTCAATCAACATAAGCATATCAATACCACAAATCTTTTTGTCTTACCTTCGACCAACATAAGTCTGTCATTTGAAACACAACTTCTCAGGATACTGATAATATAATTAGACAATAATTAAAATAGTTAAAATATTAAAATTTTCTTATAATAATAATAATAATATCCTAAAAATATAATAAATAAATAATATTTAAGTTTTTAAAAATTTATGGTCTTAAATCTATTAATGTGTTTTTAACATTTTATAAAAATCCCTCATCATTTTTCATTCATTTATCAAGCATAATTAATATGAAAAGTATCACAGAGTAAAAAATAAAAATTAAAAAAAATTAAAAATATGTGAAGAGAAATAATGTTATTAATACTTTATGTGAAACTTAATTTTTTTTACTTTTTTTTTTTATTTTTATACTATGGCATTGCCATGAATTAGTTGTATCAGATAAATAAACAAAAAATTACTTGAGAGAATTTTATTTAATATTTTTAAATATGGAGGACTTTGTGGTAACAAATACAAGATAAAAGAACTGGAGTATTACACTCTAAAATTGAATGATTATGATAAAAATTATCCCATCTAAAATGATATAAAAAGAAATTAATATAAAAATTTAATTACCATTTTTAAATATTAATATAAAATTGACCTCCAACAAATTCGAATATTGAAAATATATATATATATATAGTCGATTCACTTAAATTGAGATTTTCTGATATTAATTGCCAAGCATATGTCTAACAATCAAAACTACAAAAAGAAAACCATCACAAAACGCAGACTGATGAGGTAACAAACATGGGTGGCTGCTTACGCAGCACATTGTACCTTTGCTACGTTAGGTTCCCGAATAATTATAAAAATATTGGACAAAGGTGTTTCGCTGGCATGGTCCCTGCTAGCTACTGGATAATTGGATTAGGTAGTTAAGCCCTATTGATCTCAGAAGCAGAAGCATTGAGGGATGCAGTTGATGGCTTCTTCTTGGAATCTCCATTCACAACTATTTGTGATAATCCCACCTCTGCTTTCCCCTCTCTTTCAGCTATTTGCCTCTTGGTCGACTTGTAGAACACTGCGTATAGTACCAGCTGGCCCACTGCAAATAGCGAACCCAACCCATTTGGAATCTAAAACAAAAAAGGAAAAAAAAAAAAAAAAAAGGAAAACACTCAGTTTCATCTTAATATAATAAAATATTAACAAATTTAATCCACCTCAACAATCGGAAATCAGCCATGGAAATTTGTATATATCTAAAAAAGAACATCAAGAGAAGAGAGAGAGCAATTACAACAATGAAGGGGTCGAAATGGATGAGAGCATAAGTCGTCCAAGCAAGTCCGTTGCCTAAGGAAGCAAGAGATAAGAAGAATGGCATATACTCCACACTTTTTGTTGTAATTACAAGTTTCTGCATTTCAAATTAAAAAAAAATAAAAGTAATAATAATTTAATATAATTAAGAAGTAAATAGGTGAGCCTCACTTACCATATATGTATAATAATTTGGGTCCACAGCAAATTACATCTAAGCAAAAAATTGCATAAGACGACATAGTATCTTAACAATATATATAATACTTGCCATTTATGGAGCAATTACAAATAAATACATAGATACACATAACCAAATACTTGTATATTTCCTAATCAAGTGCATGGGCCATGCATTAGAAACGAGTCAGCAAAAAATAATATTAAACCATAACCTTTTAAAAATAATCAATTAAATTAACAAATTTGGCAATTTAGGTTGCCTATTTTGTAACGCAAGAAATTATACATATTTTCAAGTTTTTACAATATAATAATAATAATATTTTTTTAATAGGAATTAGGAATCGATGGAGTAAAACCTGAGATTTTTCAAATTTACTCAGATGTATTTATCACCAGATTAAGTCTGTGAGTACAATAATAATAATACTTAACATGTTATTTTATGTTTGAACCCTCTTTCTATCACGAATATAATTATTTTGTCAAATAAACCAAACAATGGTGAACAAAGAGAAGAACAAATCTAACCATTTTGTCAAATGAATGTTGACATTATCAACGAGACTAGTTACTGTTAGAATTTTAACATTAAGAGTGCTGAAAGGAAAATTTAATTAGAAGACTAACCATGACCGATAATGGGGACGCATACATCATGATGTTAAAGCATATGCAGACAAGTCCCACAATCATAGACCTCTTCTTGGTGGTGTGGGCTAAAGTTAGGACCAGAACAGCAACGGCAGCAATGAAAATAATCTCAATAAGCACTATTAATATCACTTTAACCCTCTTTTTCTTGTCTGCGTAGATAATGAAAAGGATAATGTAGATAAACTCAATGGCTGTTCCTGATCCGTTTATGGTCACAACCAACAAGCTTTTTGGGTGCACCATGGGCAGCCCATACAGCACCCATACCATGCAGTTAACTAAGGTGGCAAGATATGGGGTTGCTGAGTACTGCTCCACTGCCCTTTTCTTCCATATTTGAACAAAAGTTGGCCTGGGAAAATCATAAAAATATTACATAAGATTTTATAATATTCATTTTATGAAATCAAAAATAGTTTATATATTATCTCTCGCTCATAAAATCAACAAGTTTTCTTCGTTAATTTTCTAATTGGGTATTAGGAAGGACCAAATCTGTTCTTGAGAACCATTGTCCATCTTAATTAGCATTTTGGGTTTAAACTGAAATGTGGGTTAACTTTCTTTTGTTCTCTTTCACCCCTTTATTATCTTCTTATAGCATTTTCTTCATTAGATACTGTGTGTGTGTGGTTTTCAATCTCTCAATGAAATTAACCATCACCCAAATCTTACACTGGTGATAAGAACAAGAAGAGTGAGATGACGTTTCCTGCAAATAATAAGCAACCAGGTCTATCAGAGAAACTTGAAAATTAAAAACAGAAAATTCTAGAGGCTCAAGAAACTAAAAATATCATTTTAATATGAAAAAATAATAAAACCTACCTAGGATACCAACCACGTTTCTAGCAGTATCTGAAGAAACCATTGCTTTGTGAAGTTGCAAAGAGAAGGGAAAGCCAAAGGAAAGGAATTTGCTTTGCTTGAAAATTTTATCCTGCAAAAATATCAGAGCTGAGTCTCAAATATAAAGAGAGGGGTCCAATCACTGGGCATATAAATAATACAAAAATTCACATATTTTTGTAATTAAATATTAAGGATAATTGGTTTTTTGAATAGAAAATTATTTTTGAAAAATATGGATGAGATGGAATAAAATTAAAGAAAAAACAAAAATAATAGCCTATTAAATATGGTCTTATCAAGTGTGCCGCCAATAAAAAATATAAAAAAGGTTGCCACCTCTTATCTATGGCAAGTGAGAACAGATGAAGTTGTCACTTGCCCGCCTTGTAATAGCCAATCCAAATTGTAATAACACATGGGTAGTTTTGTCTTAATGGAGAGTGAAGGAGTTGGCACTGCGTTCAAGATTTTTCAAAACCCTAGCAAGCTCAAGTTTCAGAAAGTGATTAATACCCTTTTCAGCCTTTATCAGATAATGGCCAATTGAGAATTTAAGTACCAATTTGACCTAATTTCTGAAAGCTTCAAGATGTGTCAGGTCAGTTTCCTGAGTCTCTTTTGAGTTAGCTCTTGAAGATAAGAGCCTAGACAACCTCCATTTTAATTGAAACTGTTGTTTGACTATGGAAATTTTTGATGGGCCATTCATTGATTTCCCTTCATACTTCATTAGTTAAATATAAAAAAAAAAATTTTATTATATTGGTAATTGTGGTAACAGAGCAGGTAGCTCACGGTTGGAATGTGACGTGGGCATGCACTTTGTGTTGGATATCAAATTATTGTTTTTCTTACTAAGCTTTCTCAATATAAGCAAGTGAATATACTTCAGATTTCTTATTGATAACACTGTAGAGATTTAGGATTTATTAATCAAATTTTGCACTACATTATTATACATTATTTTTTTTTACATAATATCTCTCGTTTTAAAGAATTTTTTCTATTTTAAATTATTTATCATTTTATAATATTAAATTTTATTTTTTATATACACCCTTACTCATCTTTTAAATCATTTAATATTCATTAATATATAAAAATATATAATTATCTAAAAGTATTTTAAATAATTTATTTATTTAAAAAAAATTAAATTTTCATTATTCCAGACTTGATTGAGATCTTTTTTTTCCCTCTCGATTGTATTTTTGAATTAGATTGTTATTAAAATTTAATAAAGTTTACATTTTATTTAAAAAAAAATTAAATCGTTATAAATATGTAGTGTTTTTATTTTCTTATAAAATTGTTAATAGCTTGAAGAAAGATTTTTTCTATTTTATATATATATGTATATATATAAATTTAAAAAAATAAATTGGTAAAATTAAAATATGTTATTATTATAAAATTAAATATTTTATAATAAATATAATAAAATATATTTTATTATAAATATAATAAAATATATTTTATTATAATATACAATAAATTAAAAAATATATTTTTTAATAAAATAAATATATTTAATATTATATTATAAAATATAAATTTATTATATTTACATATCAACATTTAAATTTTTTAAGTTATGTCTGAATGTCATTAATAGAAAATAAATGAAATGGTATTAAATTTTATAAGTCGTCCAACGTCAACTAGTTGCTGGCGTCCACTATGCTCCGTCATTGTTATACTCATTGCTCACTTTTGCTCCTTTGCTCTTGTTTCTTCGTTTAGTTGCACATAGATTTTCAGTCGAGATTTTGCTTCTCTATCGTGATTTTTCGTTTTTTTTTTTTTATTAATTTTTATATTATTATTTTTAATTTTTAATCAATCAAATTTATGAATATAATTCACTTTTAATTAAAAATTAATTACATTAAACTTTTATATTTTATTCAATTAACATTATTATTTTTTTAACTAATTAATAACATTACTTTTTTTATATATAAGTGAATTGTAATCAATTAAATTTATTATTTAATTTTATAATATTAATTTTACTTGAAACTGAATTTTGAATTTAATTAAAATTTAATTAAAATCAATCAAATTAATATTGTATATCATTTTATTTCATTCCATTAAAATTGTAATTTTATTTCAATCTACTAATTCCTATATAAATAATATTATTTCTTTAAAATATAATTATAAAATAAAATAATAGTTATATAAATTATGTATATTTACGTTAAATTAATAAAAATTAATTAACAAGGTTAAAATTAATAATAAATAATATTATTTCTTTTAAAAATAATTAAGTAATTTAAATTAAAATATTAAATAAACTTTAAAAATTAATTGATAAGGTTAAATTAATTAAAATTTAGAAACATCGTTTCTTATTTATTATAAAATCAATTAAAGTGAAAAGAAAAAAAAAGGCAGAAGTCTAAATTATTTTACTAAAATAATATATATTAAAAATATAATAATAATATTTAATTTAAATTTAATAAAAAATAGCTAAATATTAAAACAATTAAAAAGATAAAAATTAAAATATTATAAAAAGAATGAGTATACACTGAGCTTGCCATAGAAGGTAGTTAAGAGAATACCTCAAAGCGTGAATCAATGGTTGTAACGCTCCCAAAACCCTAACGTGTTCTCGTCAATCAATAGAGAATAAATCTTGACAGCAAAATTTTAACTTTGCTTGTGATGTTTTGAGATTTAGAAGAAATAGGGTTTATAGTAGTGTATGTAAATTTAGTAGATTGTGTATTTCTCTTTTTATTTCTTTTTTTTATTTTTTAATAACGCATAATCACCATCCTGCTATGGTGACATCTGTCAAATAGATTCATACGTAGGGATGTATCAGCGTACCTGTTTCTATCAGGCGGCCTTTTAATTTTCTTTCAGCACGCGTGTTGATAGGACTGTAAGGCAGCTGGGCATGCTCTCCTACCTCTTGTCGCGCCACCGAGTTGGGCTCTCTTCTGATAGATTCAAACGTGGGGTTGGTCCGACTTACTTTAGTCACAGACTGAATGGCGCGATACTGAATCAGTCTGTTCAGTAGAGTCTATTAGGCATTGGGCCTTTTTTTTTTTTCAGAGTCCAGCCTCAATCTGAATGCGAGAAGCCCATCTGCATTTTCTATTGAGATTAATCATTAAAATCATGGCATTCATTTGCACAAACACATATCTCAAAACAATTGAGAAAAGAGTTGGGAGTAATTGAGGAGTGAAAAGAGAAATTCTCATTTCCTCTTAAGCTCTTGTGAGCTTCCTTTTAATGGTCACTTTTGATTTATGGAATTAGGATTTTAGATTGTATTATAGATAAGGGATATGGGATTTTATAATAAATATATAATATTTATTTATTAATTATTATTCACACTAACTTAAATTAACATATTAACTATGGTGGAAGGTGGTACACCTAACTTAATAATAATAAAAAAATAAGTGACATGTCATGGACACGTTTTTCACAATATAAATTCAAAATATGGATGTAAAAATTAAAAAATTTGAAATTTGGGTCAATTATGACAGAAATTAGTGGACTAAATTGTAAAAAAATCGAAAAGATTTGAATTTTAACCTTATTAGGTATTTTATATATCATTTTAATTTTTTTATGAATTTTAAAATTAATTTAAATAATAAATTTATCATGTAATTTAAAAATATTATAATTTTAAAAATTATAATCTTATTATATTTTTATATATCGTTTTCGAGGTTTTTAAGTAATTTTAAAAATAATTTAAATAATAGAATTATCATCCATTTTAGAAATCAAAATTTAAATGGTAAAATTATAAACTATTTAAAAATTAAATACTATTATAAATTACTGTTTATATTATTTTTTAAAATTATTTAATATTTAAATTGAATTTTTAACAATTAAAAAATATTTATTATCTATTCATTTTATAATATGTAATTTAATATTTTATAATATGTAATTTAATATTTTATAATCTTTTAATAATTATTTAATATTTAAATGTATTATTTGAATAATCTCATCTCTTGATTTGTTTTAAGTATTTATGTATATTCCAAAATTTAACTTTTTTGTTAATTTTAAATTAATTTAAATAAGAATATACAATAATTTTGATAATAAATTTTTAAATAATTTTCTTTCTTAAATATGTTATTTTAGCAGTCTTCTCTTCAAATTTTTGATTTTTTTAATATTCATATTTATTATATAATTTAATTTTTTATTAATTTAAATAATAAAATTATTATTTATTTTAAAATTTAACATAAAGAATAGAAAAAGAGAAGCAAAACAAGCTAAAAATTTTCGGTTGAATTTATTTTTTTATTTATAATTTAGTTTGGAATTTGGTTTTTAAATTTTAATTAATTTGGGTTTTAGTTTTTTGGATTAATTAAATTCAGAATCAATTAAAACTATTGCACGCACCTATACTGGAGTAATATTAAACAATTAAATTATATCAATTTTTTTGTCAAGTACAAGTAAAATTCATCGTTACATGTACCATTCCCCACACATTTATTATTAAAATATTAAATAAAATTATTATTTATTAAAATTTAAAAATTTGAGCGGTACTTTATTCAATTTATTTTATTTAAGTATTTTGAGCTTTTAATAATAAACGAAAAAATAAATTTTAATATTTTTAATTTTATTATATAAAATTTTATAATTATTATTTTTTTATTTTTTGTGATGTATAAAAATGATTAGTAATAATGTATATTATATAATTTATTTTACTATTAAAGTAAATAATAAAAAAAAATTGAGACTAAATTCAGTAAGGACAATGATGATAAGCACATTTTGAGAATACTACAATAATAATAATAATAATAGCAAATTAAACAACACTCTTGGACCTACAACAGCATTTTAAAAATTAAAAACCATGAGATTGTTAGTGGAAGAGTAATTATTCACGCTTTGTGAGTTGCAATTTTCAAAATGGGTTAACTAATACCAATAGGAGACATTTGCTGCTAAATTCAAAGAATATTCTTTAATCTTTTGGTGTTGATAGTCATTATTGCAGCAAGACAAATCTTCTTTTTGTTTTCATTTTCCAAATGGGTATGTCACCATTGCACTAAAGTTCCCAAGCTCCTCACGTTTCCTTTCCTTTTTATTACGTTTTGAAAAGATACCCAAAAATCAAATATGATCCCTGACCTTCCCACAGGCTTTGCCTTTTACTAAATTCAACAATTCAAGTCGCATTTGACATCCAGGAACATTTATTCCATGCAATGCATTAAATAGAGATAGTGATGTTGTTCTGTCAAGGAAACCAATGGCAATAAGCTTTTCGGATTTCCAGTACATAATCTGTCTACTGTGAATCACGTTCGGATATACACCCTGTTCTTTTCACCTATTGGCACATTTTTGTTTTGGTTTATTAAGCTAAGTAGACTAATAAGAAAGTAAAATTTTTCAGGGACAATAAATGAAATCTCTTCAGTTTAGTACAATTGACTCTAATTAGAATTTAAATTCAAAATCACTCGGTTTTGAAAATAACTCTAATATTAATTAATTACAATTATTGATATGAAATCTTTTATATAATTTACATTGTCAAACTAACTTTTTTAAGAAGTAGGTAATTTGACTTTGCTTATATGAGTGAAGTAATTTATCTAGGAGAAATTTGATAAGTTACAATATAATTTATGTTTTTTTTTAATTTTTTTATATTTTAGATTATATTATGAATATTGATGTAACACAATAATCGCTCATGGCTTTCATGACTCAAAATAAGTTATGAGTTGTCATCACAAGACATGACCATGTGTAAAGAGTTTGATAAGTCGATATGCAGTCCCACCGGTGGAAAGAAAGATTCAGATACCGTAGCACCCGGTTCTTCATCAAAACTCGCCATCTTCTAAAATAGGTCAAATCTTCACATAAAGTTATCATTAGCAGCTATAATCCAGAAAATCCATATTACACCTGTAATCGCAGGATCAATTAACCAGTAGAATCTCCTATCAATTAGCCGACGCTAGTTGGATTTTCAAGAAATTATATAATTAACTCTATCTTCTTACAATATAAAAGCTAATAATCATAGAGACAAAGGTACGCATTCTCTTATACAACTAATCTTGAGTTCTAAACAATTCCTTATCCTCACCCTTCTCTTCAGTTTGCTAACTTAAGTATCAGAGTGGCTGCCATAGGTACCATCCACCTCACATTCTCTTTCTTATAGGTGGACTAATCGTGACACAACTTCATTTTTGCCACATCATTTGATTTCATTGCCGAAAAAATCCATTGAATTCTCTATGTTCGTTTGGATTAAAACCGATCTTTTATCCCCTTTCTTTTAAAAAAAATATTTCTTTTGAAATAGCTGGTAACTCACGAGCAGTTGCTAAGGTTGCTATCAATGAGGGGGCTATCATTTCTTCCCCACCTGGCAATAGACAAAACACACCCTCTATGGTCAATGTAACAGATCTCAATAATCTGAACAATGAGCAAATGCTCCAATACGTCAAAAGGTTGTAGGTTGCTCTCGAGCAATACAAAACTTGGGGGGAGGGGTCATTCCTGGCTCCCAAGGGAAGGGAGGAAGCCTTCGTTGATACCTCAAGGACTCGAACAGAGGTTGTAATACCCGGCTAAGCTCCGGCATCAGAATTTCAACCTTCCGATGGAATTTCTGTTGGAATCTAGAATCTCGAGGCTGGAATCTCTTAGAAGGGTAAAATAAGGTTTTCATAAAATAATTTTGAAACTTGTTTTTTTAGAGTTTTGGGTTAAGGAAAGAAAAAGGAAAATGTTTTGAGCAAACCCCAGGTTCGACCGCCGAACTTAGGGAGGTTCCTTCAGGCCGTCGAAGGTGGTTCCTGTTCGGCTGTCGAAGGTGGCTTCTCCAGCCACCTATAAGAGGCCTTCAGCCCGAAAATGAGAGAGTTTTCTCTCCATTTTCGGGCAGAGGTGAGTCATTGCCCTCCCTTTGATGCTCCTGTTATTTTTCCTTCAAATCTTTCAAAAAATTCATGAGTTTTCTCTTATTTTTGAAGAATTGAGCTTGAATATGAGTTTTTAAACCTTGGAGACCTCCGGAAACCATTTTACCTCATCTCCAAGTTGGGGTTGCCGTCACCCTTAGATCTCCAAGAGGTAAGTTTAGATCTTTGTCTTTCCTATGTTTTAATCAAGTTTTAAGAAAGGGCTAAGGGTTAATAATGCATTAAATGGTTAGATCTAAAGTTTTAGGGTTTGTGTTAGTTTTGATGATAAATGCTCCCTCTTGGGTTTTTGTTGTTGCTTGTTGGGGATTAGGCTAGTTTTTATGCCATTTATGCATGATGAGTGAGTATGCATGTTTTTTAGTAGTTGGGTGTGAGGATCGGAGTGTTGGGTGGCTGTGTACATAGGGCAGAATCAGGTTCTGCCTTGCTGGAGAACCTAGGTTCGGCCGCCGAACCTGCTTGTGGAGGCAGCCTTTTGGCCGCCTAACCTGCCCCCGAAAGCATGGACTTTCGGATCTATGAAGGGGTTTAGGCTGCCGAACCCGCCCCCGAAAGTTGCTGACTTTCGGTTCTGTGAAGGGTTTAGGCTGCCGAACCTGCCGCCGAAAGTCCCCTGCCCAGCCTTCCCCTGCTTGCTTTATATGTATGTTTTAGTATATTTTAAGGGGTTTTTAAGAGTTTAGAGTCTTGAAATAGTTATGTTTGGTCCCTCATTTGAGTCCATCTGTGTAGAATCGGACCTGAGAGACCGTAGAGGCTTACAGTAAGATAGTTGCGTCAGTGTTAGGCGAGCATCAGCCAGAGGTGAGTAGAACTGAACTAATCTACTGTTTTAACATAATCAAACTTTTTAAGCATGTTCACACATCACGAATGCCATGTATATGTATTAGGTTGTTTTGCATTAGAACTCACGAATATAATGCATTGCATAATTTACTGTTGATGTGGATGGATATTGGATGACCCACTTGTAATATCCGGCTAGACCCCGGCATTGGAATTCCTACCTTCCGGCGGAATCTCTGATGGAATCCAGAATTCTCGGATGTCGGAGCCTTCTATAAGGGTAAAATAAAGGTTTTCTAAAATATTTTTATACATTTTATGGTTTTAATGAAGAAAGAAATTGAGTTTTGAAAGAAAGGACCAAGGAGGAAAAGTCCAGGTTCGACCGCCGAACCTCATGTTTGGCCGTCGAACATGGTGGACTTGCGGGAGCTCTTTTGGCCCCCGAAGGTAGTTGTCGAGACCGGTCAAAAATAACCTTTTTAACTACCAATAATATTAAAACTGTAGACAGTGGTGAAAGGATCGTATCCACAGGGAATTGATACTATCCACAGGGAATTGATACTTACTTACCTCTCTTGTTAGGACCAAATAAAATAAAGTGCAAGTGCATGTAAAGTAAAAATGGAGGTTTTGAGATTGATTTGATTATACTAATAAAAAGAGCAATTAAAAAGAAAGCAGATGGTAAATTAAGAATGAAACAATAATGGTGAAAGCTCTAGTTGAAGATTTAGATTCACTTTAGTTGATGGAATTGATCATTGACTCGTATGTTCCTTTGTTTGATTCAATAAATTGGCCATGGAGATTGAAGAAGCTTCTCACCTCCATTATCTCTCCTTAAGATTAAATCAATTAGGGAAAGTCCTCCAATTAATTACTAATTAACAAGTTGTCAAAGAACGTCTTTGAGTCTTAGGCCTTTTACAACAGTCAATCGCATTAAGAAATAGAGAGAACCAATTTTAGTTACCCAAATGTATGGAGACAACACTAGATCATGCAATTTCCCTGGTTGTGCATCAAGTGTTCTTCTGTTTGAATAATTCAAGCAATTACAGACTAAAAATCATTCAAACTAACAATATATTACTTTGCATCAAAGAATCAATATAGATCTTAAATAACAAAGCAATAATGTCTCAAAGCATGAAATTACAAGAATACTGAATAACAAAAAATTAACAATGTAGTCCAAGTCTCTCAATCCACAATACAACTAAAGCTTCACTTATTCTTCAACTAGAATAAAAAGGTTTCAGCCACTCATGGCTGAAATAAAATAACCAAAAAGAAAGGTAGAAGAAGAGAAGAAGAAGCCGAAGGAGGTGGAGGCGCGGCGGTCTTGCTTGATCCGGATGGAAGAAGGAGAAGAGTCTTTGAGAGTCTAAAAAAATTCCTGGCTGTCAATGAGAGTACCTTTTTATAGAGATTAGGTGCTGCCCTAGGTCTTCCTTACTTCCTAATTAGTGTAGAGGCTGCCCATAATGCTGCCCATGCTCAACTTGCTGTCCAAGTTGTTGCAGAAGAGGAAAGAATCGGACTGCAAGACTTCAGAAGGGAGTTGGTGCGCATATTGCTTTCAGAATAGGAAAGGGACGTACCTTGTGCTTGAAAAGGAAGGAAGAGTGATTCAAGGCTGCCAATAGAGGAAGATGGCGCGGCTTGACCTTCAGGAGAGAGGTGTGCGCGTGGATGGCATTGAATAGGAAGGAGGCGCGCGGATGGTGCTCTGCAGAAGAGGCAGGCGTGCAGATGCTTCTGAATAGGAAGTACGAGTTGTGCAGATTTCCTATTTAGGTGGAGCTTCTTTTGAATCTTGAATCTGGACTAAATAAAGGCCAAGTGCATTGAGATCTCCTTCCTGAATAGAGAGTGGTGCGCGGATCATGCTGCAGAAGGAAGTTGGGGCGCAGTCATTGAATGCAGAAGGGAAAGTGCATCTGTCCAGTCTTTCCTTTTTAGGTGGAGCCTTCGTTTGAATTTTGAACGCTGAATGCAGGAAAGGCAAGTGTGCCTTCATGAGATCTTGCTGCCTAAATTGGAAGATATGACAGCTGCAATGTGTGCACATCTTTGAACAAGGAAAGAAAGATCTGCGATTCGAATTTCAAATAATCTTCTGACTGAGCTTTCCTTATTTACTTATGCTTCTGCACTTTCCTCACTTGAAGACTTTCCTTTTCTGAAAACTTGCCTTATTTGAAAACTTTCCTTTCTTGGTACATGTTCTAAATAAGGCAGGAAAGATTCTGCAGTTCAAATTTCGGACAGTTTGCTAACTGTGCTTTCTGACTCTTTCCTTATTTGGCACTTTCCATATATGAAAACTTTCCTTATTTGGAACTTTCTATATTTGGCACTTTTTGGCAGTTTTAAGAGCATTTTCTCCAGATTGTCTTTTCACATCTAGTTTCTGCAAAACATGAACAAAACCACCAAATTAGGTAGAAAAGGTGCAAATAAACATCATTAAGATCATGATAATATGGCCTAAAATATGCTCTGTTAATGGTTAATCCCTGTTGTACATGATCTTTATGTAAATGTTTAATGATAATATATGTTGAACCAAGCTTGATGTATGTAATGTTGACCCAACTAGAGCATTTGATGAGGGCTCTAGTATAGGGTTTGTATGTATAGAGTTATGGTGCATGCACAGGTCAAGCTTGGTATATGAAAAGTTTAAGTTTTTATGGAAATGTATGATCATGTATGGGATTTTATCAGATGTACAGGATGTATAGTAGGCTTGCTACGGGTCCCGGCGACCTTAAATCGATTTGGATCCTAGCGCCGGTAGCGGTCCGGTTTTCGGGTCGTTACAGAGTGGTATCATAGCCCTAGGTTCATATGGTCGGACCTAGAGAGTGTCGGGCTCATAGATGTTATAGAAAGGCAAGCACAATAGGAAACATCATGTCCACTAGAATAGGATGTAGAGTCCTGTCTTGATGATGATGTGTAATGCCATGATGATATGCATGTGCATTAATGTTATGTTATGTATGTGATGTGGGTTCATGTGTTTCCACATGAACCATATGATGTTAATGTTTATGTGTATATGTTGTTTTCCAGAAGCAGGATGAGAGGCTCACGTCGATCCGCTAGATTAACAGGAGCTCCACCGGAAAATGAGGGCATGGATGCCCGTCCCCCTATTTTGCCAAGGGCTATGTCTTGTAGATCAAGTAGAGAGGGAACGTCAAGGGACCCTAGAAGGTCTTTTGATGTAAGCAGGAGGGGAACAGTTTAGGGTGGTATGTCAACTGATGTGAGGGGATCAGAGGAGGATGATCAAAGAAGAGATGGTAGCTTGGGCATGAGCATGTCAGAAGAGGGCATGGGAGAGTCTCAAGGAGGTGCTCAGGCCTCAGGGTTTGGTTATCCACCCCAATATCAACCCTTTCCATAGGGCCCAAGGTATCCGATGGGGGGTACATCGGATTACTCCAGCTTTAACCCATATCCCTCCTTCATGCCTTACCCTCCTTTTTACCCACCATATCCCCAGTACCCTATGTATCCACCCTCACCCTTCTACCCAAATACATCAAACGCTAATCTAGGGAATGCTGCACCTCTTCCTCCACCCACAGAACCAGTAGCCCCTGAAATCCAAACACCCAAACCTAGCTCATCTGTGGGGAGCAAGGTAAAGATGACAGATTACCTGAAGCTGGATGCTCCCAAGTTCAAGACAGGTGAAAATGATAACAGATGAGTTAGGGGCAAATGACAGTAGAGCCATTCAGATGGTGGGGTTCACGCTGAAATACAAGAAAGCAAGAGAATGGTTTAAAAACTATGTAGACCCGAGGTTGGAGAGCTTATCTTGGGAGCAGGTTGCAAATGAGTTTGCTGGATGGGCATTTCCAGACAGTTTCAGAGAGTTGAAAGTTGTTGAGTTTGAGCAGTTAAGGCAGACAGAGGAGATGAGTGTCGACGAGTATACCGACAGGTTTCTGGAGTTGCTGCAGTATGTGGGTCAGGCATATGACACAGATCAGAAGAAAGCTAGGAGGTATACCATGAGGCTCCACCCTAGGTATTCCTCCCTAATCCTTGCAGCAGAGAAGGAGAGCTTCCACACCATTGTGGATGTAACGACCCGAAAACCGAACCGCTACCGGCGCTAGGATCCAGATCGGCTTAAGGCCGCTGGGACTCGTAGCAAGCCTAACATACATCTTATCACCTGGTCAAATCCCATACATGATCAAAACATTAACATAAAAACTTAAACATTTGATGTATATACCGAGCTTGACCTGCATGCTACATAACTGTAAACATAAAAGAACCCCATACTAGAGTCCTCAACAAATACTCTAGCGTGGTAACCAACACATGCCACAAGTTTGGTTCACACACAACTCAACACTAAACCATTACATACATCATGTACTAAAAAAGGAACTAACCAAGCCTTAGGGCCAAGCACAATACTAATCCATAAACATAACTCTGTTTTACATTACATTTCATTGGCTTACCATACATTATATCAATTTACATTACATGTCCACACTAAAACACTAATCTATTACAAACCATGACATTACCCTTGACGTCTTCCTGAACTACCTCTGACCTGCAAACCTGGGGTTAGGGGAGAGGGATGAGCTAAAAAGCCCAGTGAGTAGAAACAATAAAAACAGTTCATTAATTACATGCTGTCATGAAATGCGTCACAACACAAACAATTCACATCACGGATTGGACATGACCTCAAAACTCCCTCTGTTGGTGCCCGGTCCACAGAGAGCTCACACAGGACTTTCAACACATAGCATGGTGCCCGACCCTAAAAGGGCTCACACAGGACTTATCCATCAAATGCCCGGCTCTCAAAGGACTCACACAGGACTTTCAATGCCCGGCCCCCGAAGGAGCTCACATAGGACTTTCAATCATGACAGATCTATGGGCTATTGAAGTCGCCTTGGTCCATCCACATCAACAGTAAATAATGCAATGCGTCATATTCGTGAAACTAGTGTAATCAACCTATTATATAAAAACATGATGCATGAACATGCTTTAGGTATTTGATTTAATTTAAAAATATAAGGTTCAGTTCTACTCACCTCTGGCAGACGCTGGACTGACTCTGCAACAGCTAACACTACTGGCCTCCTCGATCCCTCGGGTCCGATCATACACAGGTGGACTCAAATGAGGTGCCAAACACACTCTGAACAACTCATAAACAATTTCCCAAAAACCCCCTAAAACATCATTAAAGCATGCATAGAAAACACCTAAGAAAAGGCTGGACAGGGCACTTTCGGCGGCAGGTTCGGCGGCCGAAAGTCCCTCCAGAGCCGAAACTCAGCCACTTTCGGCAGCACCTTCGGCAGCCGAAAGTCCTTTCCAGAGCCGAAACTCATGCATGTTCGGCGGCACCTTCGGCGGCCGAAACTCCCCTCCAGAGCCGAAAGTCCAACTTTCGGGGGCAAGGTTCGGCAGCCAAAACAAGCCACCACAGGCAAGTTCGGCGGCCGAAAGTCCCTTCGGCTGCCGAACCTGAGTTCATCCAGAACTCAGCCTCAAGCACAAAACAAGCCTCCAAACTCCCAAAACATGCATCCAACCTCTTAAAAACATGCATAAACCCTTAATCATGTATAAGGGAGCTTAAAACAAGCTTAAACTCCAACAAAGAACATCATAAAGCATACATAAATAGCTTATGACTCACATAAGCCAAAACCACTCAAAACCTCACTTGCTCTCTCCCAAACATGCATACACTCTCCCACATGCATATAGGGCATAAACACTAGTCTAAACCCCCAACAATCAGCACATAAACATATATTGGGCATAAAACCCACATCAACCCTAACATGCATATCTACCCATACTCAAGCATTAAAACTTCTTTAAACTTACTTAAAACTTCATTAAAATGTAAAGAAAGCAAAGATCTACACTTACCTCTTGAAGATCGAGGGTTAGAGCAATCCCTAACTTGAAGATATGGAGAATCCAAGCTCCAAAGATCTCCAAGCTCCAAAACTTCGATCTAAGCTTTAAAACTCTTCAAAACAACCATGAAACTCATAAAAACATGGAGTTGAAGAAAAAGCATGAAAACGACCAAAGGAGGACGTGAACACACTTGAGCTCGAGAATGGGGAGAAAACTCGCCCATTTTCGGTCTAAGGGCCTTTTATAGGTGGCCGGTCAACGACCTTCGGCGGCCTAAGCTGCTTCCGCAGCTTCACCACCTTCGGCAGCCGAACGAGCCTCCTAAACTATCCCATTGTAACGACCCGGGAACCGGACCGCTACCGGCGCTAGGATCTAGATCGGCATAAGGCCGCCGAGACCCGTAGCAAGCCTGACATACCTCCTGTAACCCTGTTTAATCCCATACATGATCAACAATTACATAAAAATTTGAATTTTCTCATTCGTTTTCCAAACTCAACCTGTGCATGCACTATTCATAGACATAATCATCAACCCCACACTGGAGTCCACAACAATGCTCCAATGGGGTAACATAACATTTATTAAGTTTGGTTTACATAAATATCATTAAAATCATGTACTCAAAAGGGATTAACAACATACTAGGGTCAAGCACAATTCTATTCTTAATAACACCATTACATTACATAACTGTACTAAACATTACATTTCAATATTTATCATGTCCACCACTAGCTATTACGTGACCATGACTTTACTCTAGCTGACCTCTTGGTCTATCCCGTACCTACAAACCTGGGGGATTAAGGGAGTGGGGTGAGCTAGTAGAGCCCAGTGAGCAGAATAATAAAACATTATATTTAAAATATATGATATCATGGAATGCATCACATCACAAACAAATCACATCAAGGATGAATTTATCACCAATAGCCCTCTACACATTCCAATAGTGCCAGGGGCATAGAATGGATCTCACTGGTCTTTCTCTTACATAGCATAACATAACATAACATTCCATTAGTGCCAGGGGCGTAGAATGGGCCTCACTGGTCTTTCACACCGTATCATTACCATCTCATAACATATCATATCATAGTTTGGCGGCCGAACCTAGTTTATGCCCTCAAGACTTTCGGAGGCCTAAAGCACTCCCGAAACAGCCTTATGTTCGGTGGCCGAACTTGAGGTTCGGCGGCCGAACCTAGGTCCTTCCTCCTTGGCCTAATCTTTTAAAACCTCAATTTCTTTTCCATTTAAAACCATAAAATCAAGTAAAACATTTTAGAAAACACATTTTACCCCTCTAGAAGACTCTATCATCTTCAGAAATTCTAGATTCCAACGGAGATTCCGCCGGAAGGTAGGGATTCCGATGCCGGAATCTGGCCGGGTATTACAGTGGATGCAGCACGGAAGATGGAGGCTAGTGCCATCATTGAGGGGTCAGTTAAGTAATCAGTGGCATAGTCTTCGGGTTCCAAGACCCCAGGCAGGGGAAAGTTAGATCCCTCTTCTCTGAGTGCAGCAGCTTCAGGCAGTAAAAAATGGGGCAGCACTACTAAAAAGCCAAAGAAGAATAAGTTCTGGAACCGTTTGAAGTCAGGTCTGGGATTAGGTGGTAGCTCGAGCTCAGGTTCAGATGGCTCAGAATGCTTGAGGTGTGGTAAGCCACACAAGGGAGTATGTCAGTTTGGGACGACAGCCTGCTTCAGGTGTGGGCAGGAGGAACACATGGCACGGGAGTGTCCTAGGGCAGCTTTTATGGTACCGTCCCAGCAGACGGCTTCAGGTAGTGTGGCTCAGCCAGTAGCTCCAGCCATGACACAGGGCAGTGGCAGAGGCAGAGGGAGAGGGGCAGCCTCTTCTTCAGCAGGTTCCCGGGGTGAAGGTCCATCAGCTCCAGGTCGGATCTTCACTATGACACAGCAGGAGGCAAACACGTCAAATACCGTGGTGTCAAGTAATCTCATCATTGGTTGTTCAAATGTGTATGCTTTAATGGACCCTGGTGCTTCTCATTCTTTTGTTGCTCCGAGAGCCGTAGGGAGGTTGGGTTTGATAGTCTCTGGGTTAGAGTGTCCCCTCTGGGTCAGTGGACCCAAGTGTGACCCATCAGTGGCAGAGTCAGTTTGCCGGTTCAGTCCAGTGTTTGTTGAGGGTAGATGCCTTTCAGCCGACCTTGTGGTTCTAGACTTGACGGATTTTGATGTCATTCTAGGGATGGATTGGCTATCTGCTCATGGTGCTACCTTGGATTGAAGAGACAAGGTAGTTAGGTTCAGAGATCAGGATGGGTCAGAGGTTGTCTTCAGGGGAGACAGGAGGGGTATGCCTAGAGGTCTGATATCAGCCCTACAGGCTCGTAGGTTGCTCAGGAGGAGTTGTCAGGGTTTTGTAGCTCATGTGAGAGAGCTGGATAGTCAGGTTAGGGAGCCTGCCTCAGTGCCCATAGTCAGAGAGTTTCCAGATGTCTTCCCAGACAAGCTTCCAGGACTACCACCTGCTAGGGAGATAGAGTTTGAAATAGAAGTGATGCCTGGAACCAGACCAATCTCTATCCCTCCCTACAGGATGGCACCAGCAGAGTTGAAGGAGCTAAAGGAGCAGTTGCAAGAGTTGGTAGACAAGGGTTTCATCCGACCGAGTACCTCACCTTGGGGTGCTCCAGTGCTATTTGTAAAGAAGAAGGATGGATCCTTAAGACTTTGTATCGACTACAGGCAGTTGAGCAAAGTCACTACCAAGAACAAGCATCCGTTACCTAGAATCGACGATCTATTTGACCAGCTAGCAGGGGCAGGTTGTTTTTCCAAGATAGATCTGAGATCCGGGTACCACCAGCTAAGAATCAGAGAAGAAGATGTGCCGAAAATGGCGTTCAGGACCAGATATGGGCATTATGAGTTCCTAGTAATGCCGTTTGGGCTAACCAATGCCCCTGCAACATTCATGGATAACAGAGTTTTTAGCTAGTATCTGGATCACTTTGTTATCATTTTCATTGATGATATCTTAGTGTATTCCAGAAACGCAGAGGAGCATGCCCATCATCTGAGGATAGTTTTGCAGACCCTGAGGGAGCATGGCTTGTATGCCAAGTTCTCCAAATGTAAATTCTGGTTAAGGAGCATTTCCTTCTTGGGATATGTTGTGTCAAAAAAGGGGATTGAAGTGGACCCCAAGAAGGTGGAAGCTGTAGCTGTTAGTGTATATGCCCTAGACCATTATCTTGGCCCTTTTTGTATGTCGTTTTGGTTATTAATAAAAGAGGTTTTTATCATTATTATTTGTTTGCATGTTACATAATAATGATTATCATCCCTGGTTACTTATTATTATGTTGATAATAATAAAATATAACCGGTATGGTTATTGATTGATAATCATGAGATGATTATGTATATGTTGATATAATTCAACAAATCATAAATACTTATTGGAGAACAAAATATTGGATGGACCCGCATTGAGATCACTACATGGGTCATTGTCATAAGTGAATCTCAAAGTAGTTATGTCTTAATCCTTTGACTTGAGATTGTCATAGTTTCCAACATAAGGACTATTATGTTTTGACATAACCAAACGTTGTCTTTAATCGGACAATCATAAAGGTTATGATTGAGCATAATAGAAATTATGTAGAGGATAATGAACAATCAAGATAGGATTTGTCCCTCTCTATGAGAGAGATATCTTCTGGGCGGATAAGTGAGACTAAGAAATGCATGGCCATACTCAAATGAATTGATAGTGTGATCAATATCATTTGAATTTATTAGTCTACTTAGAGATCGAGAAATCATAAGTTTGAACATTATAAGTTTGACATTGACCATGACTTATGTTCAAACTAGATATCGTGTGACAAAGGGATTAATTCATGTTCTATTAGGCTTTATCGGACTATTGATGGAGGCATTTCCAGGTTCGGCCACCGAACGTGGGATAGTTTAGGGGGGCACGTTAGGCTTCCGAATGTGGCTCATGTTCAGCCGCCGAACATGCATGCATTTTGGAGTCGCCTTCGGCTTCCAAAGGTGGCCTGGCTAGCCCCTATAAAAGGACCCATGGCCGAAAATGGGCGAGCTTTCTCCCCTATTTTCGACCAACGGTGAGTCCATGCCCTTCCATGGTTGGTTTTGGTGATTTTTCCTCAAATCCTTCAAGTGTTAAAAAGCGTTTACTTGGTTTTTGAAGATTTATGAGCTTAGAACAAGTTTTGGAGCTTGGAGACCCAAGGAGCTAGATTTCTCCCACCTCCGAGTTGGATCGCCTCTCCTCTCGATCTTCAAGAGGTAAGAGTAGATCCTCACCTCTTTTCATGTTTTGACTAAGTTTCTTGAAAGTTTATGGGGTAGAAATGCATGTTTAAGTTAGTTGTTTGTTGTTAGGGTAAATGTTGAGTTTATGGGTAATGTATGTTGTTTGAGTTGCTTTTTGTGTTTGTGTTGGGGTTTAGGATAGTTTGAGACCCCTAAATGCTTGTTGGCTTGTGTATGCGTTTTGTAGAATAGCTAAATGCATGTTTCAATGGTTTGGGAGGCAAAATGTGCAGAGGATGGCTGAGTTCTACCACTTTGGAAGAACTCAGGTTCGGCAGCCGAAGGAATTTCGGCCGCCGAACCTGCCTATGGAGGCCAGCTTTCGGCTGCCGAACCCTGCCCCCGAAAGTGGACTTTCGGCTCTGGAGGGGAGATTCTGCTGCCGAGGGTGCCGCCGAACCTGCATGAGTTTCATCTCTGGAACCACTTTCGGCCGCCGAAGGTGCCGCCGAAAGTGGCTGAGTTTCGGCTCTGGAGGGACTTTCAGCCGCCGAACCTGCCGCCGAAAGTGCCCTGTTCAGCCTTCCTTTGCATGTTTTCTATGATTGTTTTAAGGTGTTTTAGGGGGTTTTTGGGGAATAGTTTAGAGTCATGTTCATGTATGTTTGGTCCCTCATTTGAGTCCACCTGTGTAGGTTCGGACCCGAGGAACCGAGGACCCCAGCAGTGAGATAGCTGCTTCAGTGTCTTGTCAGAGCTAGCCTGAGGTGAGTAGAATGACTCTTTACGTTTCAAAGCAAATAATAAAAGTTTTTAGCATGATTCACGCGTCATGAATGCCATGAGATATAGTAGGTTGTTTGCATTAGAATTCACGAATATGTTGCATTGCATATTGTGTTGTTGCTGTGGATGAATGTTGAATGATCCTTTAGCCCTCACTATGATATGATATGATATGATAATGGCATGGTACGGAAGTCCAGGAAGACCCATTCTACGTCCCTAGCACTATGTAAGAGAAAGTCCAGGAAGACCCATTCTACGTCCCTGGCACATTGGAATGTTATGATATGTTATGTAAGGGAAAGACCAGGACCCATTCTACGTTCTGGCACTATTGGACTATGTAGAGGGCTATTGGTGACAAGTTCATCCTTAAAGTGATTTGTCTGTGATGTGATGCATTTCATGAAAGCATGAACTTTAAAGATAATGTTTTATTATTATGCTCACTGGGCTCTAGTAGCTCACCCCATTCCCTTAATCCCCCAGGTTTGCAGGTACGGGCTAGATCAGGAAGTCAGCAAGAGCAAAGTCATGTTTTATGTAATAGCTAGCTGTGGATATGAAAAGACATTGTAATGTAAAGTATAGTAATGTATTGGAATGTAATGATGTATATTGAGGTTTAGAGTTGTGCTTGACCCTAGTATGTTGATCCCTTCTTGGTACATGATCTTTTTAATGAAATGTTTTACTGATTGTTTATGTAAACCAAGCTTAATGTATGATATGTTACCCCATTGGAGCATTTGATGAGGGCTCCAGTATGGGGTTTGATGATTATGATTATGAGTTATGCATGCACATGTTAAGCTTAGTGAATGAAAGAAAGAAAGTTTAAAATTTTTATGTAAATAATGGATCATGTATGGGATTTAACAGGTATACAGGATGTATGTTAGGATTGCTACGGGTCCCGGCGGCCTTAAGCAGATCTGGATCCTAGCGCCAGTAGCGGTCCGATTTTCGGGTCGTTACAGATTGGTATCAGAGCCCTAGGTTCATATGGTCGGACCTAGAGAGTGTTGGGCTCATAGATGTTCTAGAAGGTCAAGTACAATAGGAAGATCATGTCCACTAGGATAGGATGTAGAGTCCTGTCTTGAATAATGATGTGAAATGCCATGATTTTATGCATGTGCATTGATGATATGCTATGTATGTGATGTATGTGAGGCGGGTTCATGTGTTTCCACATGAACCATATGATGCTAATGTTTTATGTGATGTGTGCTGTTTTTCAGTAAACAAGATGAGAGGAACTCGTCGATCTGCACGATTGACTGGAGTACCACCTCAGGATGAGGGCATGGATGCCCGTCCTCCTGCATTGCCAAGGGCAATGTCCTGTAGGTCTAGCAGGGAGAGAACATCAAGGGACCCTAGAAGGTCTTTTGATGTGAGCAGAAGAGGAACAGTGCAAGGTGGAGTGTCAGAAGACGTGGGGGATGATATGGATGTGAATCAGAGGAGGGATGGCAGTCTTGGTGTGAGCATGTCGGAAGAGGGCATGGGAGAGTCTCAAGGAGGCACTCAGGCCTCGGGGTTTGTTCAGCCACCCCAGTACCCACCCTTTTCGCAGAATCCCGAGTATTCGATGGGAGGTACATCGGATTACCCCAGTTTTAACCCTTATCCTCCTCACATGCCATACCCACCTTTCTACCCACCATACTCACAGTACCCTATATACCCACCCCCATCTTTCTACCCAAGTACAGCAAACCCTAATCTGGGGAATGTTGCACCTCCTCCACCACCAGCATAACCTATGGTCCCAGAAACCCAAGTACCTAAACCTAGCTCATCTGGAGGGAGCAAGGTCAAGATGACCGACTACTTGAAGTTGGATGCCCTTAAGTATGAAACAGGTGATGACCCGTTTGAGTACCTCAGTGATAGAGCATAATTTAGTCCATTTTATATTAATATTATTGATGAATATTTACATGATTTCTGCTTAATTTAGTGCTTTTAATATTATTTTGCAGAAAATGGTGTAAAAGGACATTCTGGAGAAAATACCCCTAAAACTGCCTTATTTGGAGCAAAAGAGAGCAAGCCTGCCAAGTTAAAATCAAGTCAAGCTAAATATGGAAAGTTCTAAATAAGGAAAGTGGCAAAGAAGGAAAGAACATTCAGCCAAAGCCATTTGAAATTCGAATTTCAAATCAGCAAGTTGCCTTTTCCTTATTTAAGAAGCCATATCTCAAGTTGCCATAATTGAAGAGCCAAAGAAGGAAAGTATTTTGAAATTCAAATCTCCAAGATTCATATTCAGATATTGGATTTCAAGATCTAGCTCATTCAAGAAGCCAAATCTTGAAGATCACATGTTTCCCATTTCATGCCATGCACATTCAAAATTCAAAATTCAAAAGGAGGCTCCACCTTCCTTATTAGTGCATGGGCAGCCTCTTAACTCTTTAGGCAACATCTTGAAGATCTTGGGCAGTAATTAAAAGACCAAAGAGCCCCCACTTGCAATTCAAAACATGCTCCACGTTTTTGCCTAAAACCATGCACAAAGAAGGCACATATGGGACTAAGGGCACTTTGGACAGCCTCTAAAAGACTCATGGATTGCTACCAAACCTTGGGCAGCCTCTCGACACCTATTTAAAGGCCTCAAGAACACAAGAAGAGACACAATTCAACTCTCCAAATTCGGCCAAGCAAGGGCAGCCCCTTCTCCACCTTAGTTCTTCATCTTCTTGCTTTCTTTTCATCTATTTTCTGTTTTGGTTCAGCCATGAGTGGCTGAAACCTTCTCTCTAGTTGAAGTTTGGTTGAAACTAAGGTTGTTTAAAGGGTTGTGAGATCTGAACAGAAACTTTTGTCTTTGATTTTATTCAATATTCATGCAATTGATGCTTAATTCTAAGATTGCTTTGTTGTTTTGATCAAATTGGCCACTTGATTCTTGATCGCAAAGTTAATTGATTGTTGATTAGGATATTTGTTAGTCCGTAATTGCTGGAAATATTCTGTCCATAGAACACTTAGTGTAAAAACCCAAGAAATTGTATGATCTAGCAACACCTCATGCGTTTGAGTAGCTAGGGATTGGATCTTTCTTGTTCTTCATGCAATTGGCAATTGTTTTGATGCCTTTGGCCCAAGGACGTTCCTTGGCAATTTGTTGATTAGTAATTGATTAGAGGACTTTCCCTAATCAGTTTGTTCATAAGGAAAGACATGGTGGTGAGAAGCGTCTTCCACCCCCATAACCAACCTATTGAATCAATCAAGATAACCATGTTTCAATGATCAACCCAAACAACCAAAGTGGATCCATATCTTCAACTAGACCTTTCTCATATTGATTTCCCTCTTTTATTTTAATTACTTGCTATTTTAATTGCTTTCAATAGTTGTTAATCAAATCATCTCAAAACCCCCCTTTTTACTTTTCTTGCACTTGTTTCTATTTCCCTTGATTACTTGCCTTCACTTGTGCTTTCAATTAGTTCTATTGGTCTTGATTGAGATAAATAAATAGGTAATCAATTCTCTGTGGATACGATCCTTCACCACTATCTGCAGTTATAAATTGTAGGTAACCAAGAAAGTTATTTTTGACAGGCTTCGACAACCACTCCTGTCACTCAGGACGGTCAAGATGATTACAGATGAGTTAGGGGCTGATGATAGTAGAGCCATTCAGATGGCTGGGTTCACACTGAAGTGTAAGAAGGCCCGAGAGTGGTTTAAAAATTATGTGAACCCGAGGGTAGATAGTCAATCATGGGAGGAGTTTGCTAACGAGTTTGCTGGATGGGCTTTCCCTGATAGTTCAAGGGAGTTGAAGATGATTGAATTTGAGCAACTAAGGCAGACGGAGGAGATGAGTATAGATGAGTACACATATAGGTTCTTGGAGCTGTTGCCGTTTGCCGGGCAAAATCTTGACACAGATCAGAAGAAGGCTAAGAGGTATATCATGAGGCTTCATTCCAAGTATTCCTCCTTGGTCCAGTCAGCAGAGAGGGAAAGTTTCCATGCCATAGTGGATATGGCCCAGAGGATGGAGGCGAGTGCAATAATCGAAGGGAAAGTCAGGCAGTCAGTGGCACAGCCTTCTGGTTCCAAGACCCTAGGTGGGGGAAAGTTAGACCCTTCTTCTCTGAGTTCAGGCAGTAAGAGGTGGAGTAATACCATTAAAAAGTAAAAAAAGAACAAGTTTTGGAACAAGATCAAGTCAGGTCTGGGATTAAGAAGTGGCTCGAGCTCAGGTGTAGATAATGCAGTATATATGAAGTGTGGGAAGCCGCACAAAGGAGTATGTCGGTTTGAGACGACAGCCTGCTTCAGATGTGGGCAGGAGGGACACATGGCACAGGAGTGTCCTAGAGCAGCTTTTATGGCACAGTCTCAACAGACAGCTTCTGGTAGTGTGGCTCAGCCAGCAGCTCCAGCCGCGACTCAGGCCAGTGGTAGAGGCAGAGGGAGAGGGGCAGCCTCTTCTTCAGCGAGTTTTAGGGGTGAAGGTCCTTCAGCTCCAGCGCGGATCTTCACGATGACACAGCAGGAGGCAAATGCATCAAACACCGTGGTGTCAGGTAATCTCATCATTGGTTGTTCAGATGTTTATGCCTTAATGGACCCTGGTGCATCTCATTCTTTTATTGCTCCGAGAGCCGTCGAGAGGTTGGGTTTGATGGTCTCTGGGTTAGAGTGTCCCCTATGGGTCAGTGGACCCAAGTGTGACCTGTCAGTGGCAGAGTCAGTCTGCTAGTGTAGTCCAGTTTTTGTTGAGGGGAGATGTCTTTCAGCCGACCTTGTGGTTCTAGATTTGATAGATTTTGACGTCATTCTAGGGATGGATTGGCTATCTACCTATGGTGCTACCTTGGACTGCAGAGACAAGGTAGTCAAGTTCAGAGGTCAGGATGGGTCAGAGGTTGTCTTTAGAGGAGACAGGAGGGGTACACCTAGAGGTTTGATATCAGCTCTACAAGCTCGTAGTGTAACGATCCAGAAATCGGACCGCTACCGGCGCTAGGATCCAGATCTGCTTAAGGCCGCCGGGACCCGTAGCAAGCCTAACATACCTCCTGTATACCTGTTTAATCCCATACATGATCAACACATACATAAAAATTTTGAACTTTTACATTCATTCACCAAACTCAACCTGTGAATGCACTAATCATATACATAACATCAATCCCACACTGAAGTCCTCATCAATTGCTCCAATGGGGTAACATAACATTTCTTAAGTTTGGTTTACACAAACATCATTAAAATCATGTATTCAGAAGGGATTAACAACATACTAGAGTCAAGCACAATTCTATCCTCAATAACATCATTACATCATTTTCATGTCCACTTCTAACTATTATATAGACATGACTTTACTCTAGCTGACCTCCTGGTCTATCCCGTACCTGCAAACCTGGGGTAAATAGGGAGTGGGGTGAGCTACTAGAGTCCAGTGAACAGAATAATAAAACATTGTATTTAAAACATATGATATCATGGAATGCATCACCGCATAAACAATTCACATCACGGATGAACTTGTCACTATTTAGTCCTCTATACAGTCTAATCATGCCAGGGGCGTAGAGCAGGCATGTCTGGACTTCCATATCATAACATACATATCTAATAGTGCCGGGGGCGTAGAGCAGGCATGCCCGAACTTTCTCTTACATAGTGCCAGGGGCGTAGAGCAGGCACGCCTGGACTTCCATATCCTATCATCATGTCATAACATATGAGGGCTAATGGATCATTCAACATTCATCCACATCAACAACATAATATGCAATGCTCATATTCGTGCATTCTAATGCAAGCACCCTAATATATCTCATGGCATTCATGATGCGTGAATCATGCTAAAACTTTCCTTATTTGCTTGAAACATAAAGAGTTATTCCACTCACCTCTGGCTAGCTCTGACAAGACACTGAAGCAGCTGACTCACTGCTGGGGTCCTCGGTTCCTCGGGTCCGAACCTACACAGGTGGACTCAAATGAGGGACCAAACATACATAAACATGACTCTAAAATACTCCCCAAAAACCCCCTAAAACATCTTAAAATAATCATAGAAATCATGTAAAGGAAGGCTGAACAGGGCACTTTCGGCGGCAGGTTCGGCGGCCCAAAGTCCCTCCAGAGCTGAAAGTCATGCACCTTCGGCGGCACTTTCGGCGGCAGGTTCGGCGGCCGAAGGTTCCCTCCAGAGATGAAACTCATACATGTTCGGCGGCACCTTCGGCAGCCGAAAGTCCCTTCCAGAGCCGAAAGTCCACTTTTGGGGGCAGGGTTCGGCAGCCAAAAGTTGGCCTCCATAGGCAGGTTCGGCGGCCGAAAGAGCCTTCGGCTGCCGAACCTGGTCCTCCCAAAGTGGCAGAACCCAGCCTTTCTCATGCATAAACGCCTCCCAACTCATTCAATCATGCATTTTCCTATTCTACAACATGCATACTCAAGCATATAAGCTCCTAGGGGTTTCAAACTATCTTAAACCCCAACTACAACACATCAAACATGCATATTCAACATACATTGTTCACAAACACACATTTAACCAAAAACTCATCATAAACCTACACATGCATTTCTACACCAAGAAACTTCATAAAACTTACTTAAAACATGAAATGAACTATGGATATACTCTTACCTCTTGAAGAACAAGAGGAGAGACGATCCTAGCTCGGAGATAGGGAGAAATCAACTCTTTGGTCTCCAAGCTTCAAAACTTGCTCTTTTTTTGTTCAAATATCTTCAAATCAACATAAAGCTTGTTAAAACATGAAGGATCGGAGGAAAAACATCAAAGATCAACCATGGGAGAGTAGGAACTCACCGTGGCTGAAAATGGGGAGAAAACTCGCCTGTTTCGGCCATGGAGCCCTTTTATAGGGGCTGCCAAACCACCTTTTGGCAGCCTAAAGTGCCTCCAAAACTCATGCAAGTTTGGCAGCCGAACATGAGGTTCGACGGCCGAACCTTTGAAACTTTCGGAAGCCTAACTTGCCCCCCTAAACTATCCAATGTTCGGCGGCCGAACTTGAGGTTCGGCAGCCGAACCTGGAAATGCCTCCTTGGTCTTTTTCATTCAAAACTTAATTTCCTTTCTTGCTTAAAACCATAAAATACATTAAAACATTTTATGAAAACATGGTTTTACCCTTCTAGAGGTTTCTGACATCCGAGATTCCACCGGACGGTAGGAATTCTGATACCGGAGTCTAGCCGGGTATTACACGTAGGTTGCTCAGGAGGGGTTGTCAGGGTTTTCTAGCTCATGTGAGAGAGCTGGATAGTCATGTCACAGAGCCCGCCTCAATGCCCGTGGTCAGAGAGTTTTTAGATGTATTCCCAGACGAGCTGCCAGGTTTACCACCTGCTAGGGAGATAGAGTTTGAAATTGAATTGATGCCGGGAACCAGACCGATCTCTATCCCTCCCTACAGGATGGCACCAGCAGAATGGAAGGAGCTTAAGGAGCAGTTGCAAGAGTTGGTAGATAAAGGCTTCATCTGACCGAGTACCTCGCCTTGGGGTGCTCCAGTGCTTTTTGTGAGAAAGAAGGATGGATCCCTTAGACTTTGTATCGACTACAGGCAGTTGAACAAAGTCACTACCAAGAATAAGTACCGTTGCCAAGGATTGATGATCTATTTGACCAGCTAGCAGGAGCAGGTTGTTTCTCCAAAATAGATCTGAGATCCGGGTACCATCAGCTGAGGATAAGAGAAGAAGATGTGCCGAAGACGGCGTTCAAAACCAGATATGGGCACTATGAGTTCCTTGTGATGCCGTTCGGGTTAACCAATGCCCCTGCAGCATTCATGGACCTCATGAACAGAGTTTTCAGTCAGTATCTGGATCACTTTGTTATTGTCTTCATAGATGATATCTTAGTGTATTCCAGGAATGCAGAGGAGCATGCCCATCATTTGAGGTTAGTCTTGCAGACCTTGAGGGAACACGGCTTGTATGCCAAGTTCTCCAAGTGTGAGTTCTGGTTGAGGAGCATTTCATTCTTGGGGCATGTTGTGTCAGAAAATGGAATCGAAGTGGACCCCAAGAAGGTGGAAGCTATAGCTAAATGGCCTAGACCCACTTCAGTGACAGAGATCAAGAGCTTTTTGGGTTTGGCAGGTTACTACAGGAGGTTC
The DNA here is from genome assembly GCF_001659605.2 of Manihot esculenta. Taxonomy (NCBI): domain Eukaryota; kingdom Viridiplantae; phylum Streptophyta; class Magnoliopsida; order Malpighiales; family Euphorbiaceae; genus Manihot; species Manihot esculenta. The sequence goes on from NC_035161.2 coordinate 20,707,450, forward strand.
GTTCAGGACTTCTCTAAGATTGCAGCTCCTATGACCAGACTGACTAAGAAGAATCAGAGGTTTGTGTGGACTGACCAGTGTGAAGAGAGCTTCGAAGAGCTGAAGAAGAGGTTGACGTCGGCACCGGTGTTAGCTCTGCCAACTAATAATGAAGACTTCACCGTGTATTGTGATGCGTCCCATGTGGGACTGGGTTGTGTGCTGATGCAAAATGAAAGGGTGATTGCTTATGCTTCTAGGCAGCTGAAGAAGCACTAGCTGAATTACCCTACATATGACCTAGAGATGGCAGCAGTGATCTTTGCACTCAAGATATGGAGGCATTACCTTTATGGGGTTAAATGTAAGATCTTCACAGATCATAAAACTTGCAGTATATCTTGAGTCAGAGAGAGCTGAACCTGAGGCAGAGAAGATGGGTAGAACTGCTTAGTGACTATGACTGCAAGATTAAGTACCATCCGGGTAAGGCGAACGTTGTGGCAGATGCCTTAAGCTGGAAATCACTTGGCAGTTTGTCCCATATCACAGCAGAGAGAAGACCAGTGGTGAGGGAATTTTGTAAACTCATTGATGAAGGTCTACAGTTAGAGTTGTCTGGTACAGGTGCTTTGATAGCCCAGATGAGAGTGACACCTATGTTTCTGGAGCAGGTGGCTCAGAAACAGCATGAGGACCCAGAGTTAGTGAAGATTGCCAGGACTGTTCAGTCAGGCAAGAATGATGAGTTCAGATTCGACAGCAAGGGGATCCTCCGCTATGGGAACAGATTGTGTGTACCAGATGACGTGGGTCTGAAGGGAGACATTATGAGGGAAGCTCATAATGCCAGATACAGTGTTCACCCTGGAGCCACCAAAATGTATCAAGATCTGAAGAAAGTTTATTGGTGGCCAGCTATGAAGAGAGAAGTGGCACAGTTCATGTCAGCCTGCGAAGTATGTCAGAGGGTGAAGCTGGAACATCAGAAGCCGGCTGGAATGCTTAACCCACTGCCGATTCCAGAGTGGAAATGGGAGAATATTGCTATGGATTTCGTGGTGGGGTTACCGACAACGTCCAACAGATTGGACTCCATATGGGTGATTGTGGACAGACTGACCAAATCTGCTCACTTCATCCCTGTCAGGAGTGGCTATTCTGTGGACAAACTGGCGCAGGTGTTTGTTGATGAAGTTGTTAGGTTGCATGGGGCTCCTGTTTCAATAGTGTCTGATAGAGGACCCCAGTTCACCTCCAGATTTTGGCGGAGTCTGCAGAGTGCTATGGGTACCAGGCTAGACTTCAGCACTGCTTTCCATCCTCAAACAGACGGACAATTAGAAAGGACCATCCAGACAATAGAAGATATGCTCAGGATGTTTGTGCTAGATTTTGGCGGTTCTTAGAGGCAGCATCTACCTTTGGTGGAGTTTGCCTACAATAACAGCTATCATGCTAGCATAGGGATGGCTCCATATGAAGCTTTGTATGGAAGGAAGTGCAGGTCACCTGTCTATTGGGAGGAAGTTGGAGAAAGGGCCTTAGCAGGGCCTGAGCTAGTAGAGATCTCCAGCAGAGTAGTGCCCATAATCAGAGAAAGGATCAAGACTGCTGTAAGCAAGCAAAATAGCTATGCAGATGTCCACAGAAGGCAAGTAGAGTTTCAGGAGGGGGATTTGGTATTGCTCAAAGTGTCTCCGATGAAAGGGGTGATTCGGTTCGAGAAGAAAGGTAAGCTAGCTCCACGGTACATCGGACACTTTGAGATCTTGCAAAAGATTGGGAATGTATCATACAAGTTGGACTTACCTGCTTCAATGGAGAGAATCCATCCGGTTTTCCATGTTTCCATGTTACGGAAGTTCGTGTCGGATCCAGGCAAGGTTCTTAGTGAGCCTAATGTGGAGATCCTTGGAGATCTCACCTATGTTGAGCAACCGGTGCTGATCCTAGACACCCAGATCAGAAAGCTAAGAAACAAGGAAATCCCGATGGTGAAAGTCCTTTGCAATCACCACAACGTCGAAGAGTGTACCTAGGAGACACGGGAGTCTATGCTCCAGCAATATCCTCATCTCTTCTAAGGTTAGTGTTATGTGTTTTATGTGTATGTCTATGTTTTGTGCTATGCATGTGCTAGTTGAGGAACATTCGGGGACGAATGTTCTTAGGAGGGGAGAATGTAATACCCGGCTAGACTCCGGTATCGGAATTCCTACCGTCCGGTGGAATCTCGAATGTCGGAAACCTCTAGAAGGGTAAAATCATGTTTTCATAAAAATTTTTAATGTATTTTAAGGTTTTAAGTAAGAAAGAAATTGAGTTTTGAATGAAAAAGACCATGGAGGCATTTTCAAGTTCGGCCGCCAAACGTGGGATAGTTTAGGGAGGGCACGTTAGGCTTCCGAATGTGGCTCATGTTCGGCCGCCGAACATGCATGCGTTTTGGAGTCGCCTTCGACTTCCGAAGGTGGCCTGGCTAGCCCCTATAAAAGGACCCATGGCCAAAAATGGGCGAGCTTTCTCCCCTATTTTCGACCAACGGTGAGTCCATGCCCTCCCATGGTTGGTTTTGGTGATTTTTCCTCAAATCCTTCAAGTGTTAACAAGCGTTTACTTGGTTTTTGAAGATTTGTGAGCTTAGAACAAGTTTTGGAGCTTGGAGACCCAAGGAGCTAGATTTCTCCCACCTTCGAGTTGGATCGCCTCTCCTCTCGATCTTCAAGAGGTAAGAGTAGATCCTCACCTCTTTTCATGTTTTGACTAAGTTTCTTGAAAGTTTATGGGGTAGAAATGCATGTTTAAGTTAGTTGTTTGTTGTTAGGGTAAATGTTGAGTTTATGGGTAATGTATGTTGTTTGAGTTTCTTTTTGTGTTTGTGTTGGGGTTTAGGATAGTTTGAGACCCCTAAATGCTTGTTGGCTTGTGTATACATGTTGTAGAATAGCTAAATGCATATTTGAATGGTTTGGGAGGCAAAATGTGCAGAGGATGGCTGAGTTCTGCCACTTTAGAAGAACTCAGGTTCGGCAGCCGAAGGACTTTCGGCCGCCGAACCTGCCGCCGAAAGTGCCCTGTTCAGCCTTCCTTTGCATGTTTTCTATGATTGTTTTAAGGTGTTTTAGGGGGTTTTTGGGGAATAGTTTAGAGTCATGTTCATGTATGTTTGGTCCCTCATTTGAGTCCACCTGTGTAGGTTCGGACCCGAGGAACCGAGGACCCCAGCAGTGAGATAGCTACTTCAGTGTCTTGTCAGAGCTAGCCTGAGGTGAGTAGAATGACTCTTTACGTTTCAAAGCAAATAATAAAAGTTTTTAGCATGATTCACGCATCATGAATGCCATGAGATATAGTAGGTTGTTTGCATTAGAATTCACGAATATGTTGCATTGCATATTGTGTTGTTGCTATGGATGAATGTTGAATGATCCTTTAGCCCTCACTATGATATGATATGATATGATAATGGCATGGTACGGAAGTCCAGGAAGACCCATTCTACGTCCCTGGCACTATGTAAGAGAAAGTCCAGGAAGACCCATTCTACGTCCCTGGCACATTGGAATGTTATGATATGTTATGTAAGGGAAAGACCAGGACCCATTCTACGTTCTGGCACTATTGAACTATGTAGAGGGCTATTGGTGACAAGTTCATCCTTAAAGTGATTTGTCTGTGATGTGATGCATTTCATGAAAGCATGAACTTTAAAGACAATGTTTTATTATTCTGCTCACTGGGCTCTAGTAGCTCACCCCATTCCCTTAATCCCCCAGGTTTGCAGGTACGGGCTAGATCAGGAAGTCAGCAAGAGCAAAGTCATGTTTTATGTAATAGCTAGCTGTGGACATGGAAAGACATTGTAATGTAAAGTATAGTAATGTATTGGAATGTAATGATGTATATTGAGGTTTAGAGTTGTGCTTGACCCTAGTATGTTGATCCCTTCTTGGTACATGATCTTTTTAATGAAATGTTTTACTGATTGTTTATGTAAACCAAGCTTAATGTATGATATGTTACCCCATTGGAGCATTTGATGAGGGCTCCAGTGTGGGGTTTGATGATTATGATTAGGAGTTATGCATGCACAGATTAAGCTTGGTGAATGAAAGAAAGAAAGTTTAAAATTTTTATGTAAATAATGGATCATGTATGGAATTTAACAGGTATACAGGATGTATGTTAGGCTTGCTACGGGTCCCGGCGGCCTTAAGCCGATCTGGATCCTAGTGCCGGTAGCGGTCCGGTTTTCGGATCGTTACAATTCTAATGACATTGGATGTCTTATGTTGGCAACTATGTGCCCAGAACTTCAGAAGGATCTAGAGCACCTTGAGGCCTATGAGTTGAGTGTCCATCTCAAACAAGCTTTCCAACAACAAGCTAGGCAGGACAGGTATGAAACCACCATCGCATTGCATGATTGCAAAATGGCTGAAGGTGATTCAGTTAGTGCTCATGTTTTAAAGATGAAAGGCTACATTGATCACCTTGCTAGACTTGGCTACCCTCTGAGTTTAGAACTCTCTACGGATTTGATCCTACATTCTTTACCCAGTAGTTTTTCTCAGTTTGTCATGAACTATAACATGAACAATATGGAGAAATCCATTCTTGAGTTGCATGGGATGCTAAAAACAGCTGAGGTAAATATCAAAAAAAGGCCTACCCAAATTTTGAATGTCAATAAGGGTAAGTCCATGAAAAATAAAGGAAAGCCCAAGCCCAAAGGTGGTAATGGGCCTAAGGGACGAGGCAAGCCTAAATGGCAATCCAAGGCAAAAGTTCCTAAGGAAGGAATTTGCTTTCATTGCAAGGAACTAGGGCATTGGAAGAGAAATTGCAAACTCTATTTGGATGAGTGCAAGAAGAAGAAGAGTAGTGAGACTACGACTTCAGGTATTTATGTTATAGATATTGTTTATCTATTTCTACTTCATGGGTATTAGATACCGGATATGGTTCTCACATTTGTACAAATGTGCAGAGTCTCAAAAGGAGTAGAAAACTGAAAAGGGCGAAGTGGACCTACGTGTAGGCAATGGAGCAAGAGTTGCTGCCATAGCTGTAGGGACATATGAACTTGTGTTGCCCAATGGGCTTTTGTTAGTTTTGAACAATTGCTTTTATGTTCCTACTTTGAGTAGGAATATTATTTCAGTTTCTGTTTTGGACGATGAAAGGTTTTTCATTTCTCATTAAGAATAAGAAATGCTCCATTAATAAAAATGATTTGCTTTATTGTATTGCAAATTCATATGATGGCCTTTATGTCCTTAATCTAGATGATTCTAGAGACAACAATATCTATAACATAACTTCTAAGAAAACTAAGCCAAATGAGTTAAACCCAACATATTTATGGCACTGTCGTCTTAGCCATATAAATGAGAATCGCATATCTAAACTCCATAAGGATGGTTTATTAGATTCATTTGATTTTGAATCATTTGAAAATTGTGAATCTTGTTTGCTTGGTAAGATGACAAAGGACCCTTTTACTGGACAAGGTCAAAGGGCTTCAGACGTATTGGGCTTAGTACATACAGATGTATGTGGCCCACTAAGCATTAGTACCAGGGGAGGTTTTCAGTACTTCATTACATTCACTGATGATTTCAGTAGGTATGACTATGTCTACCTAATGAAGCATAAGCATGAATTTTTGAAATGTTTAGAACTTTTCAAAATGAAGTACAAAATCAACTTGGTAGAACTATTAAAGTGCTTCGATCTGATCGAGGTGATGAATATTTGACCCAAGAGTTTGATGAACATCTTAGAAACTGTGGAATTGTTTCACAATTGACTCCTCTAGGAACTCCACAATGGAATGGTGTTTCTGAAAGGAGAAATCGAACTTTATTAGATATGGTTCGATCTATGATGAGTCAAACGAATCTCCCTTTATCGTTTTGGGGTTATGCCTTGGAAACAGCTGCATTCATTCTAAACCGAGTACCATCAAAAGCGGTTAAAAAGACACCATATGAGTTATGGACTTGAAAAATGCCCAGTTTGTCTTTTCTTAAGATTTGGGATTGTGAGGCTTATGTGAAACGCCTAATTTCAGATAAGCTAGCTCCAAAATCTATCAAGTGCAATTTTGTGGGGCATCCTAAGGAAATCAAAGGATACTATTTCTATATTCCCTCAGAGAACAAAGTGTTTGTTGCTCGAAATGGTACCTTTTTAGAAAAGGAATTTATCTCTCAGAGATTCAGTGGGAGTACATTGCGACTTGAGGAAACTCAAGTACCACAAGAGAGCATTGAACCGCTAGTAGAACTACTTTCAGAACCACAAACAATTGTGGAAACTGAAAAGGTGACACAAGTCCCATGTAGATCTGATAGGACACGTCATCAGCTTGAGAGATATGGATTTCTCATGACTGACAGTCGTGAAATTTTTGCTCGAGGATGTGTACATGACACAACCTAAGGGTTTTGTAATCCCTGAGAATTCTAGAAAGATTTGCAAGCTTCAGAGATCCATTTATGGATTGAAGCAAGCTTCTCGGAGCTAGAATCTTCGTTTTGATGAAACAATCAGTGACTTTGGATTCATCAAAAATGAAGATGAACCTTGTGTTTACAAGATGGTTAAAGGGAGTGCAGTTGTGTTTCTAGTCCTATATGTGGATGACATATTACTCATTGGAAATGATATCCCTACCTTGCAAAAGGTTAAGACTTGGTTAGGGAATTCTTTTTCAATGAAGGACTTAGGTGAGGCCGCATATATCCTTGGTATTAAGATCTATAGGGATAGATCTAAGAGGATAATCGGTCTGAGTCAAAGTACTTATATTGACAAGGTGCTAAAAAGGTTCAGCATGCAAGATTCCAAAGGAGGATTCTTGCCCATGTCTCATGGTATTCATCTCAGCAAGAATCAATGTCCTACGACATTTGATGAGCGAGAAAGAATGAATAAGATTCCTTATGCTTCTGCTATTGGATCTATCATGTATGCCATGTTATGTACTAGACTAGACGTCTCATATGCCTTGAGCACAACAAGCAGATATCAGGCAGATCCCGGTGAAAGTCACTGGACAGCTATTAAGAATATCCTAAAGTACCTTAGAAGGACTAAGGATGCATTCCTAGTTTATGGAGGATTGGAAGACGAGCTAGTTGTAAGTGGTTACACAGATGCTAGTTTTCAAACCGACATAGATGACTTCAGATCGCAGTCAGGATTCGTATTCACTTTAAATGGTGGAGTTGTTAGTTGGAAGAGTTCCAAGCAGAGCACTATAGCAGATTCTATAATAGAAGCTGAGTACATAGCAGCATCAGATGCAGCTAAAAAGGCAGTCTGGTTGAAGGATTCATCTCAGAGTTGGGAATGGTTCCCAGCATTACAAAACCTATGGACCTTTATTGTGATAATAACGGTGCCATAGTACAGGCAAAGGAGCCTAGATCCCACCAGAGATCTAAAACATAAACTCAGGTGATATCACCTTATTCTGAGGAGATCAAAATATGCAAAGTAGACACAAATGACAACATTGCAGATCTGCTGACCAAGCCTCTTTCACAGGTCAAGCATGATCAGCACACTAGGTCTATGGGTATTAGATACTTGTATGATTAGGCCTAATGCAAGTGGGAGATTGTTAGTGTATATGCCCTAGGCCATTATCTTGGCCCTTTTTGTATGTCGTTTTGGTTATTAATAAAAGAGGTTTTTATCATTATTATTTGTTTGCTTATTACATAATAATGATTATCATCCCTGGTTACTTATTATTATGTTGATAATAATAAAATATAACTGGTATGGTTATTGATTGATAATCATGAGATGATTATGTATATGTTGATATAATTCAATAATCATAAATACTTGTTGGAGAATAAAGTATTGGATGGACCCGCATTGAGATCTCTACATGGGTCATTGTCATAAGTGAATCTCAAAGTAGTTATGTCTTAATCCTTTGACTTGAGATTGTCATAGTTTCCAACATAAGCACTATTATGTTTTGACATAACCAAACGTTGTCTTTAATCGGACAATCATAAAGGTTATGATTGAGCATAATAGAAATTATGTAAAGGATAATGAACAATCAAGATAGGATTTGTACCTCTCTATGAGAGAGATATCTTCTGGGCCCCTCAATAAGTGAGACTGAGAAATACATGGCCGTGCTCAAATGAATTGATAGTGTGATCAATATCATTTGAATTTATCAGTCTACTTAGAGATTGAGAAATCATAAGTTTGAATATTATAAGTTTGACATTGACCATGACTTATGTTCAAACTAGATATCGTGTGACAAAGGGATTAATTCATGTTCTATTAGGCTTTATCGGATTATTGATCCTCATAATTAGTTGGGTAGTCATAATATCTTGCTAGAGGCCATTTATGACTTATGGGCCTTGTGGGACTGGGCCTATTGCCAATTAATGTGAGCTTATTGGGTCACACACAAAAGAATGTTGTTGATGTGCTATGTCATATTAATGGGCTAAAAGCCCAAAGCCCATTAATATAATTAATAATAATAAGTGTTATTATTATTAATTATCAATATATTTAATAATAATAAAGTGTTATTATTATTAATATTTAATAATAATAAAGTGTTATTATTATTAATATATTTAATAATAATAAAGTGTTATTATTATTAATATTAATTATTAATATAATTAATAATAATAAAGTGTTATTATTATTAATCATTTATTATTATGAGATAATAATATTTAAAAGATCTGCAATTTATCTATAACTGTTACAGATAAAGGATTCTATCATATAAGATATTTGAGTATCTGCGAGATTGTGATAATGGGTTATAAACACAACTCCTTTTAGGAAAAGGAGTTGTGGGATAAACACAACTCCTTTTTGGAAAAAGAGTTGTGGGAAAAACACAACTTCTTTAGGAAAAGGAGTTGTGGGAAAACACAACTCCTTTAGGAAAGGAGTTGTGGGAAAACACAACTCCTTTTAGGAAAAGGATTTGTGTAAAAACAAAAGACTGAAACATATAAATACCCCTTCTACGAATTGTGGAAGGTACGTGTTTTTGAGAAAACTCAGTTTAAAAGATTGCAGATTGTGGAGCACATATTCTATCCATCTTTGAGAGAGTTAGCACTCTAGAAGGATATAAGACGTTCGTGTGGATACCATTGAGGGTGTTCGTTTGAAAAGGCAGCACCATCAGTCCGTCATTGTTTCTTCTTGACGAGATTAACAGGTTAGTCTCATATCCATCTTTTGAATTAAATGAAGCACTCGGATTCTGGGAAAGGAAATCAACAGAGATTTTATTTTTCCGCTGCGCAACTGGGTTGCAATAATCTCAGGATTTTCCAACATAGCTGTAACGATCCGAAAATCGGACTGCTACTGGCGCTAGGATCCGGATCGGCATAAGGCCGCCGGGACCCGTAACAAGCCTAACATGCATCCTGAATACCTGATTAATCCCATACATGATCAACATTTACATAAAAAACTTTAAACTTTCTTTCTTTCATTTACCAAACTTAACATGTGCATGCACAACTCATAATCATAAACCCCAACACTAGAGTTCTCATCATCAACTCTAACGGGGCAACATACAATAAGCTTGGTTTTCATATCTCAATATAAAATATACATAAAGACTATATACAGAGGGATTAACCACACACTAGGGCAAAGCACAACTCTATCTATTACATTATATTTTAATACACATCTTTACATTACATCATGTCCACAACTATACTATTACATAGAGAATCATAACCATAGCCATAATCTGCTGACCTCCTGAACTATCTTTGATCCTGCAAACCTGGGGTTCAGGGAGAGGGGTGAGCTAAAAAGCCCAGTGAGCAGAACTAAATAAAAACAGTCTATTATTTCATATGCTTTCATGACATGCATCACATCACAAACAATACACATCAAGGATGAATTTATCACCAATAGCCCTCTACATATAAATCTCATATCATAACAAGTTCAGCAATGCTCTATGCCAGGGGCGATATGGCCACGCCTGGACTTCACATACTCTATGCCAGGGGCGATACGGCCACGCCTGGACTTCTCTTACTCTATGCCAGGGGCGATACGGCCACGCCTGGACTTCTCTTACTCTATGCCAGGGGCGATACGCCCACCCCTGGTCTTTCCATCTCATATCATGTCATACATGTCATATCATGTCATGTCATATCATATCATGTCATACTGAGGGCTAATGGATCATCCAACATCCATCCACATCGTCATCATCGTATTATGCAATGCAACATATTCATGAACTTTAATGCAAACAACCTAATATATAACATGGTATTCGTGATGCATGAACATGCTTAAGACATTTAATTTCTTTAATATTAAAAGAGTTATGTTCTACTCATCTATGACTAGCTCTGGACTGACTCTGTAGCAGCTAACACTGCCAAACACCTCGGTTCCTCGAGTCCGATCCTACACAGGTGGACTCCAGTGAGATGCCAAACATACTCTAATAGGACTATAAACATCTCCCCAAAGACCCCCTAAAACATCCTCAAAATAAACATAGAAAAAAACCATGAAAGGGCTGGACAGGGCACTTTCGGCGGCCGAAGGTCCCTTCCAGAGCCGAAAGTCATGTAGGTTCGGGGGCACTTTCGGCGGCCGAACATTACTTTCGGCGGCCAAAAGTCTGCTCCAGATCCGAAACACAACTTTCGGGGGCAAGGTTAGGCGGCCAAACCATGCATCCATAGGCAGGTTCGGCGGCCGAAACTACCTTCGGCCGCCGAACCTACCTTCGGCCGCCGAACCTGAGTTCATCCAGAACTCAGCCCTCGTGCATACAAGCCTCCCAACCCCCCAAAACAAGCATCCAACCTCTTAAAAACGTGTATAAACTTTTAACCAAACACAATGGAGCTTAAAACAAGCTTAAACTCCAACCAACAACATCAAAATACAAGTATAAATAGCTCATGACCCACATAAGCCAAAACCATCAAAACAACCCATAATCTCACTTGCCCGCTCCCAATCATGCATACACTCTCCCACATGTATATAGAGCATAAACACTAGTCCAGGCCCCCAACAATCAGCACATAAACATACATTGGGCACAAAACCCACATAAACCTTAACATGCATATCTACCCATACATAACCATTAAAACCTCTTAAAACTTCATTAAACACAAAGGGAAACAAGGATCTACACTTACCTCTTGAAGATCGAGGGTTGGTGCGATCCCTAACTCGGAGGTGTGAAGGATCCAAGCTCCAAAAACTTCTATTTAAGCTTCAAAACTTCAAAACAAGGGTAGAACGCATGAAAAACTTGAGGGATGGATAGAGAAAGCATGAAAACGACCAAAGGAGGACAAAAACTCACCTGAGCTCGAGAATGGGGAGAAAACTTGCCCATTTCTGATCTGAGGGCTCTTTATAGGTGGCCTGGTCAACTACCTTCGGCAGCCTAACGTGCCCCTAAACTCATACATGTTCGACGGCCGAACTTGAGGTTCGGCGGCCGAACTTGAGGTTCGGCGGCCGAACCTTGGTTCGTTCAAACGAAGCTTTCGGAGGCCAAAAGGGCTCCCGAAACCTTCCCATGTTCGGCGGCCGAACTTCACTTTCGGTGGCCGAACCTGGCAAATGCCTCCTTGGCCTAATCTTTTAAAACAACTCATTTCTTTTCCATTAAAAACCATAAAATAATGTGAAAACATTTTAGAAACACATTTTACCCCTCTAGAAGACTCTGGCATCGACAGAATTCCAGATTCCAACGGAGATTCCGCCGGAAGGTAGGGATTCTGATGCCGGAATCTAGCCGGGTATTACATTCTTTCCCCCTTTAAGAACATTTATCCCTGAATGTTCCTCAACTAGCACATGCATACACATAACATAAACATAATCATAAAAACACATAAACTCTAGTCTAAAAAAGAACACGGTATCACTGGAGTATGAACTCCCGATCTCCCAGGCGCACTTTTCATACTAATGTGATTCCAAGGGACTTTCACAATCGGAATCTCCTTGTTTCCATACTTTCTGACTTGTGTGTCTACGATCTGTCTTAACTGCTCAATATAGGTGAGATTCTCTACGATCCCCACCTCTGGTTCCTTTAAGAACCTCACTCAGATCCGACACGAAATCATATACCGTGGAAACATGGAAAAACGGATGGATCTCTTCCATTGAAGTGGGCGAATCTAACTCGTGGGATACATTCCCAATCCTTTGCAGGATTTCAAAGGGTCCGATGTATCTTAGAGTTAGTTTACCCATTTTCCCATAACGAATCACCCTTTCTAAGGAGACACCCCCAGTGTACCACAACCTTCTCCTATACCTTAACAAGCTTTCACTGCGCACTCTGACAAAACTCTTCTCTCTTCTGAAACTCTACATGCCTCTTGCGGACAACTTCATAACTCCCCTGCTGACTCACAGCAGTTCTACTTCTTTCTCTAACCACTGGCCTTCTCTCCGCTATAATATGGGATAAACTGCCAAGTGATCTCCAGCTGAGGACGTCTAACATAACATTTGCCTCACCTGGATGATATTGGATCTTGTAATCATAGTCACTATGCAGTTCTACCCACTTCTCTGCCTTAGGTTCAACTCTCACTGACTCAAGATGTACTGCCAACCGTTATGATCTGTAAAGATCTCACATTTTACCCCATGAAGGTAATGCCTCCATATCTTGAGTGCAAAGATTACCGCTACCATCTTTAGGTCATGTGTAGGGTAATTCAACTCGTGCTTCTTCAGCTGCCTAAAAGCATAAGCAATCACCCTTTTATTATGCATTAGCACACAACCCAGTCCCACACGGGACGCATCACAATACACTGAGAAGTCTTCATTACTAGATGGCATAGCTAACACTGGTGCTGAAGTCAACCTCTTCTTGAGCTCCTCAAAGCTTTCTTCACACTGGTCAGTCCACACAAACCTCTAGTTCTTCTTAGTCAGTCTGGTCATGGGAGCTGCAATCTTAGAGAAGTCCTGAACGAACCTCCTGTAGTAACTTGCTAAACCCAAGAAGCTTTTGATCTCTGTCACTGTAGTGGGTCTAGGCCAGTTAGCTACAGCTTCCACTTTCTTGGGATCTACCTCGATTCCATTTTCTGACACCACATGCCCCAAGAATGAAATGCTCCTCAGCCAGAACTCACATTTGGAGAACTTGGCATACAAGCCATGTTCCCTCAAGGTCTGCAAAACCAACCTCAGATGATGGGCATGCTCCTCTGCATTCCTGGAATACAATAAGATATCATCTATGAAGACAATAACAAAGTGATCCAGGTATTGACTAAAAACTCTGTTCATGAGATCCATGAATGCTGCAGGGGCATTGGTTAACCCGAACGGCATCACAAGGAACTCATAGTGCCCATATCTGGTCCTGAATGCTGTCTTCGGTACATCCTCTTCTCTTATTCTCAGCTGATGGTACCCCGATCTCAAATCTATTTTGGAGAAACAACCTGCTCCTGCTAGCTGGTCGAATAGATCGTCGATCCTCGGCAACGGGTACTTATTCTTGGTAGTGACCTTGTTCAACTGCCTATAGTCGATACAAAGTCTGAGGGATCCATCCTTCTTTTTCACAAATAGCACTGGAGCATCTCAAGGTGAGGTACTCGGTCGGATGAAGCCTCTATCTACCAACTCTTGCAACTGCTCCTTAAGCTCCTTCAATTCTGCTGGTGCCATCCTGTAGGGAGGGATAGAGATCGGTCTGGTTCCAGGTATTAACTCAATTTCGAACTTTATCTCCCTAGCAGGTGGTAAACCTGGCAGCTCGTCTGGGAAAACGTCCAAGAACTCACTGACCATGGGCACTGAGGCGGGCTCTCTAACATGACTATCCAGCTCTCTCACATGAGCCATAAAACCCTGACAACCCCTCCTGAGTAGCCTACGAGCCTGAAGGGCTGATATCAAACCTCTAGGTGTACTCCCCCTGTCTCCTCTGAAGACAACCTCTGACCCATCCTGACATGTGAACTTGACTACCTTGTCTCTGCAGTCCAAGGTAGCACCATGGGTAGATAGCCAATCCATCCCTAGAATGACGTCAAAATCTGGCAAATCTAGAACCACAAGGTCGGCAGAAAGGCATCTTCCCTCAACAAAAATTGGACTACACTGGCAGACTGACTCTGCCACTGATGGGTCGCACTTGGGTCCACTGACCCATAGGGGAAACTCTAACCCAGAGATCATCAAACCCAATCTCTCGACGGCCCTCGGAGCAATGAAAGAATGAGATGCACCAGGGTCCATTAAGGTATAAACATCCGAGCAACCAATGATGAGATTACCTGCCACCACGGTGTTCGATGCATTTGCCTCCTGCTGTGTCATGGTGAAGATCCGTGCTGGGGTTGATGGACCTTCACCTCTGAAACCCGCTGAAGAAGAGGCTGCTCCTCTCCCTCTGCCTCTGCCACTGGCCTGAGTCACGGCTGGAGCTACTGGTTGAGCCACACTACCAGAAGCTGTCTGCTGAGACTGTGACATAAAAGCTGCTCTAGGACACTCCCGAGCCAAGTGTCCCTCCTGCCCACATCTGAAGCAGGCTGTCGTCCCAACCAGACATACACCCTTGTGCGGCTTCCCACACTTCCTACATACTACATTATCTGCACCTGAGCTCGAGCCACTTCCCAATCCCAGACCTGACTTGATCTTGCTCCAGAACTTGTTCTTCTTTGGCTTCTTGGTGGTACTGCTCCACCTCTTACTGCTTGAACTCAGAGAAGAAGGGTCTAATCTTCCCCCACCTAGGGTCTTGGAACCAGAAGGCTGTGCTACTGACTGCTTAACTTTCCCTTCGATGATTGCACTAGCCTCCATCCTCCGAGCCATATCCACTATGGCATGAAAACTCTCCCTCTCTGCTGACTGGATTAAGGAGGAATACCTGGAATGGAGCCTCATGATATACCTCCTTGACTTCTTCTGATCTGTATCCATATTCTGCCCAGCAAACGGCAACAGCTCCAAGAATCTGTCTGTATACTCATCCACACTCATCTCATCTGACTGCCTCAACTGCTCAAATTCAATCATCTTCAACTCCCTTGAACTGTCAGGAAAAGCCCATCCTGCAGACTCATTTGCAAACTCCTCCCATGATAGGCTGTCCAATCTCGGGTTCACATAGTTTTTAAACCACTCTCGGGCCTTCTTGCATTTCAGTGTGAACCCAGCCATTTGAATGGCTCTACTGTCATCAGCTCCTATCTCATCTGTAATAGTTCTGACCCTCTTAAGATACACAAACGGGTCATCACCGGTTTCATACTGGGGAGCACCCAGCTTCATGTAGTCGGTCATCTTGACCTTGCTCCCTCCAGATGAGCTAGGTTTCGGTACTTGGGTTACTGGGACAGTAGGTGCCGCTGGTGGTGGAGGAGGTGCAGCATCCCCTGGGGTAGGGTTTACTGTACCTGGGTAGAAGGACGGGGGTGGGTACATAGGGTACTGTGGGTATGGTGGGTAGAAAGGTGGGTATGGCATATATGAGTGCTAAGGGCTAAAGCTGGGGTAATCCGATGTACCTCCCATCGAATACCTGGGAATCTGAGAAAAGGGTGGGTACTGGGGTGGCTAAACAAATCCCGAGGCCTGAGTGCCTCCTTGGGACTCTCCCATGCCCTCTTCCGACATACTCACTCCAAGACTGCCATCCCTCCTCTGGTCCACATCCATATCATCCCCCACATCCTCTGACACTCCTCCCTGAACTGTTCCCCTTACTGATCTGCTTCTGTTCATATCCAAAGACCTTATAGGGTCTCTCACTGCTCTTTCCTTGCTAGACCTGCTAGACATTGCCCTTCTATGACCTCTATGAGCCCGACACACTATAGGTCTGACCATGTGAACCTAGGGCTCTGATACCCATCTGTAACGACCCAAAAATCGGACCGCTACCAGCGCTAGGATCCGGATCGGCATAAGGCCGCCGGGACCCGTAGCAAGCCTAACATGCATCCTGAATACCTGATTAATCCCATACATGATCAACATTTACATAAAAAACTTTAAACTTTCTTTCTTTCATTTACCAAACTTAACCTGTGCATGCACAACTCATAATCATAAACCCCAACACTAGAGTTCTCATCATCAACTCTAACGGGGCAACATACAATAAGCTTGGTTTTCATATCTCAATATAAAACATACATAAAGACTATGTACAGAGGGATTAACCACACATTAGGGCAAAGCACAACTCTATCTATTACATTACATTTTAATACACATCTTTACATTACATCATGTCCACAACTATACTATTACATAGAGAATCATAACCATAGCCATAATCTACTGACCTCCTGAACTATCTCTGATCCTGCAAACCTGGGGTTAGGGGAGAGGGGTGAGCTAAAAAGCCCAGTGAGCAGAACTAAATAAAAATAGTCTATTATTTCATATGCTTTCATGACATGCATCACATCACAAACAATACACATCAAGGATGAATTTGTCACCAATAGCCCTCTACATATAAATCTCATATCATAACAAGTTCAACAATGCTCTATGCCAGGGGCGATACGGCCACGCCTGGACTTCACATACTCTATGCCAGGGGCGATACGGCCATGCCTGGACTGCACATACTCTATGCCAGGGGCGATACGGCCACGCCTGGACTTCTCTTACTCTATGCCAGGGGCGATACAGCCACACCTGGTCTTTCCATCTCATATCATGTCATACATGTCATATCATGTCATGTCATATCATATCATGTCATACTGAGGGCTAATGGATCACCCAACATCCATCCACATCGTCATCATCGTATTATGCAATGCAACATATTCGTGAACTCTAATGCAAACAACCTAATACATAACATGGTATTCGTGATGCATGAACATGATTAATACATTTAATTTCTTTAATATTAAAAGAGTTATATTCTACTCACCTTTGACTAGCTCTGGACTGACTCTGTAGCAGCTAACACTGCCAAACACCTCGGTTCCTCGGGTCTGATCCTACACAGGTGGACTCCAGTGAGGTGCCAAACATACTCTAATAGGACTATAAACATCTCCCCAAAGACCCCCTAAAAAATCCTCAAAACAAACATAGAAAACAACCATGAAAGGGCTGGACAGGGCACTTTCGGCGGCCGAAGGTCCCTTCCAGAGTCGAAAGTCATGTATGTTCGGGGGCACTTTCGGCGGCCGAACCCTCACTCCAAATCCGAAAGTCAGTCACTTTCGGCGGCCGAACATTACTTTCGGCGGCCGAACATTACTTTCGGCGGCTGAAAGTCTACTCCAGATCCAAAACACAACTTTCGGGAGCAAGGTTAGGAGGCCAAACCATGCATCCATAGGCAGGTTCGGCGGCCGAAACTACCTTCGACGGCCGAACTTGAGTTCATCCAGAACTCAGCCCTCGTGCATACAAGCCTCCCAACCCCCCAAAACAAGCATCCAACCTCTTAAAAACATGTATAAACTTTTAACCAAACACAATGGAGCTTAAAACAAGCTTAAACTCCAACCAACAATATCAAAATACAAGTATAAATAGCTCATGAGCCACATAAGCCAAAACCATCAAAACAACCCATAATCTCACTTGCCCTCTCCCAATCATGCTACACTCTCCCACATGCATATAGGGCATAAACACTAGTCCAAGCCCCCAACAATCAGCACATAAACATACATTGGGCACAAAACCCACATAAGCCTTAACATGCATATCTACCCATACACAACCATTAAAACCTCTTAAAACTTCATTAAACACAAAGGGAAGCAAGGATCTACACTTACCTCTTGAAGATCGAGGGTTGGTGCGATCCATAACTCGGAGGTGTGGAGGATCCAAGCTCCAAAAGCCTCCAAGCTCCAAAAACTTCTATTTAAGCTTCAAAACTTCAAAACAAGGGTAGAACGCATGAAAACTTGAGGGATGGGTAGAGAAAGCATGAAAACGACCAAAGGAGGACAAAAACTCACCTAAGCTTGAGAATGGGGAGAAAACTCGCCCATTTCCGATCTGAGGGCTCTTTATAGGTGGCTTGGTCAACCACCTTCGGCAGCCTAACGTGCCCCCTAAACTCATGCATGTTCGGCGGCCGAACTTGAGGTTCCGCGGCCGAACCTTGGTTCGTTCAAATAAAACTTTTGGAGGCCAAAAGCGCTCCCAAAACCTTCCCATGTTCGGCGGCCGAACTTCACTTTCGGCGGCCGAACCTGGCAAATGCCTCCTTGGCCTAATCTTTTAAAACAACTCATTTCTTTTCCATTAAAAACCATAAAATCATGTGAAAACATTTTAGAAACACATTTTACCCCTCTAGAAGACTCTGGCATCGACAGAATTTCAGATTCCAATGGAGATTCCGCCGGAAGGTAGGAATTTCGATGCCGGAATCTAGCCGGGTATTACAGTAGCTAACTGGCCTAGACCCACTACAGTTACAGAGATTAAGAGCTTTTTGGGTTTGGCAGGTTACTACAGGAGGTTCGTTCAGGACTTCTCCAAAATTGCCGCTCCTATGACCAGGCTGACCAAAAAGAATCAGAGGTTTGTTTGGTCAGGACAGTGTGAGGAAAGCTTTGAAGAGCTGAACAAAAGGTTAACGTCAGCACCGGTGTTAGCTCTGCCTATCAGTAATGAAGACTTCACAGTATTTTGTGATGCATCCCATGTGGGACTAGGTTGTGTGTTGATGCAAAATGAGAGGGTAATTGCTTATGCTTCTAGGCAGCTGAAGAAGCATGAGTTAAATTATCCTACACATGATCTAGAGATGGCAGCTGTGATCTTTGCGATCAAGATGTGGAGACATTACCTTTATGGGGTTAAATGTGAGATCTTTACAGATCATAAGAGTTTGCAGTACATCTTGAGTCAGAGAGAGTTGAACCTGAGGCAGAGAAAATGGGTAGAACTGCTTAGTGACTATGATTGCAAAATTCAGTACCATCCGGGTAAGGCAAATGTTGTGGCAGATGCCCTAAGCCGGAAATCACTTGGCAGTCTATCCCATGTTATAGCAGAGAGAAGACCGGTGGTGAGGGAATTTGACTCGCGATTGTCGAAGCTGGTAAACAATAACATTTCCGGTTATCAACAATTTTACAACTGCAGATAGTGGTAAAGGATCGAATGCACAGAGAATTGAATACTTATCTATTTTTCCCAACAAGATCAAGAGAATCAACTGAAAGCACAATTAAAAGCAGAATAAAAGTAAAGTGCAATAAAGTAAAAAGGGGGGTTTTGAGATTGATTTGACTAACAACTATTGAAAGCAATTAAATCAGTAAGTAATTAAGATAAAATAGGAAATCAATATGAGAAGGGTCTAGTTGAAGATATGGATCCACCTTGGTTGCTTGGATTGATCATTGAAACTTATGTTCTCTTGATTGGTTCAATAGATTAGTTATAGAGGTGGAAAACGCTTCTCACCACCATGTCTCTCCTTATGATTAAATCAATTAGGGAACATTCTCTAATCAATTACTAATTAACAAATTGCTAAGGAACGTCCTTGGGCCTTAGGCATCTAAACAATTGTCAATTGCATGAAGAAAGAGAGAGATCCAATCCTAGCTACTCAAACGCGTGAGATGTTGCTAGATCATACAATTCCTTAGTTTTTACACCAAGTGTTCTTAGGTCAGAATATTTCCAGCAATTACGGACTAAAAAATATCCCAACTAACAATCAATTAACTTTGCAATCAAGAATCAAGTGGCCAATTTGATCAAAACAACAAAGCAATCTTAGATTCAAGCACACAATTGTATGAATATTGAACTAATCAAAGACAAATAGTTTATGTTCAGATCTCACAATCCATAAAACAACCTTAGTTTCAACCAATCTTCAACTAGAATTGAGAGTTTCAGCCACTCATGGCTGAACCAAAATAGAAAATAGAAGAAAAGAAGAGGAAAGAAGAACCGGCGGTGGAGAATCCTTGTGGGGAGCGGCGGCCGAACCTTGGAGGAGATGGGGTCTGATCAATTCTGCCCTTCTTGTCTTCTTAAGGCCTTTAAATATGTCTTGAGAGGCTGCCTAGGGTTCCATGGCTGTCCATGCATCTTTTAGAGGCTGCCCAAAGTGCCCTTGGTCCAATATGTGCCTTCTATGTGCATGTGTGAAGGGAAAAACGTGGAGCATGTATCAAATTGCAAGGGATGGGCTCTTTGGTCTTTTAATTGCTGCCCAATGTCTTCAAGATGCTGCTCAAGTGTGTTCAAGTTGCTGCCCAAGGTGCCTCTTCACATCCCCTTACCGCCCATTCACAATTAAGGAAGGTGGAGCCTCCTTTTGCAATTTGAATTTTGAATGTGCAAGGTATGAAGTGGGAAACATGTGATCTTTGGATTTGGCTTCCTTAATAAGCTAGATCTTGAAATCCAAAATTTGAATATGAATCTTGGGGATTTGAATTTCAAAATACTTTCCTTATTTGGCTCTCCATATATGGCAGCTTGAGATATGGTTTCTTGAATAAGGAAAAGGCTACTTGGAGATTTGAAATTTTAATTTCAAATTGCCTTGGCTGAATGTTCTTTCCATATTTACCACTTTCCTTATTTAGCTTGACTTGATTTCAACTTGGCAGGCTTGCTCCCTTTTGCTCCAAGTAAGGCAGTTTTAGGGGGATTTTCTCTAAAATGTCCTTTGACACCATTTTCTGCAAAACAATGTTAGGAGTACTAAATTAAGCAGAAATCATGTAAATAATTGTCAATTATATCAAGATAAAAAAAAGGACTAAAATATGCTCTATCAGAATTCTATAAGCTCATTGATGAAGGGCTGCAGTTGGAGTTGTCTGGTACAAGTGCTTTGATAGCTCAGATGAGAGTGACACCCATGTTTCTGGAGCAGGTGGCTCAGAAACAGCATGAGGACCGCGAGTTGGTGAAGATAGCAAGAGCAGTCCAGGCAGGCAAGAATGAAGAGTTCAGATTTGACAACAAGGGGATCCTCCGCTATGGAGTAGGTTATGTGTACCAGATGATGTGAGCCTAAAGGGAGACATTATGAGGGAAGCTCATAATGCTAGATACAATGTTCACCCTGGAGCCACCAAAATGTACCAAGATCTGAAAAGAGTTTATTGGTGGCCAGCTATGAAGAGAGAAGTGGCACAGTTCGTGTCTGCCTGTGAGGTATGTCAAAGGGTGAAGCTAGAACATCAGAAGCCGGCTGGAATGCTTAACCCACTGCCGATTCCAGAATGAAAATGGAAAAATATAGCTATAGATTTTGTGATGGGGTTACCGACAACGTCCAACAGATTGGACTCCATATGGGTGATTATGGACAGACTGACCAAATCTGCTCACTTCATCCCTATTAGGAGTGGCTACTCTGTGGACAAATTGGCACAGGTGTATGTGGAAGAAGTTATCAGGTTGCATGGGGCTCCCGTTTCAATAGTGTCTGATAGGGGACCCCAGTTCACCTCCAGGTTTTGGCGGAGTCTGCAGAATGCTATGGGTACCAGGCTGGACTTTAGCACTGCTTTTCATCCACAGACGGACGGACAGTCAGAAAGGACCATCCAAACCATTGAAGATATGCTCAGAATGTGTGTGCTAGATTTTGGCGATTCTTGGAGGCAGCATCTACCCTTGGTAGAGTTTGCCTACAATAACAGCTATCATGCTAGCATAGGGATGGCTCCTTATGAAGCTCTTTATGGGAGGAAGTGCAGGTCACCTGTCTGCTGGGAAGAAGTGGGAGAAAGGGCCTTGGCAGGGCCAGCAGAGTAGTGCCCATTATAAGATAAAGGATCAAGACTGCTGTGAGTCGGCAGAAGAGTTATGCAGATGTCCACAGGAAGCTTGTAGAGTTTCAGGAGGGAGATATGGTGTTGCTCAAGGTATCTCCTATGAAAGGGGTGTTCGTTTTGGGAAGAAAGGTAAGCTAGCTCCACGGTACATCGGACCCTTTGAAATCTTGCAGAAAATTGAGAATGTATCGTACAAGCTGGACCTACCTGCTTTAATGGAGAGAATCCACCGGTTTTCCACGTTTCCATGTTACAGAAGTTTGTGTCAGATCTGAGCAAGGTTCTTAATGAGCTTGATGTTGAGATCCTAGGAGATCTCACCTATGTTGAGCAGCCGGTGCGGATCCTAGACACGCAGATCAGAAAGCTGAAGAACAAGGAAATTCCGATGGTGAAAGTCCTTTGGAATCACCACAACATGGAAGAATGTACTTGGGAGACACGGGAGTCCATGCTCCAGTAATACCCTTATCTCTTCTAAGGTTAGTGTTTTATGTTTTATGTGTGCTTTCTTGTTGCTATGCTTGTGTGTTGAACATTCAGGGACGAATGTTCTTAAAAGGGGAGAATGTAATACTCGGCTAGACCTCGGCATCGAAATTCCTACCTTCCGGCGGAATGTCCGATGGAATCCGGAATTCTCGGATGTCGGAGCCTTCTAGAAGGGTAAAATAAAGGTTTTCTAAAATATTTTTATACATTTTATGGTTTTAATGAAGAAAGAAATTGAGTTTTGAAAGAAAAGACCAAGGAGGAAAAGTCCAGGTTCGACCGCCGAACATGGTGGACTTGCGGGAGCTCTTTTGGCCCCCGAAGGTGGTCTGGCCAGCCACCTATAAAAGGCCCCTTGTCCGAAAATGGGCGAATTTTCTCTCTCTATTTTCGAGTATAGGTGAGATTTCGCCCTCCTTTGGTTGATTTTATGTTTTCCTTCAAATCCCTTCAAGTTTTGATGAGTTTTTACTTTGTTTTGAAGATTTTTGAGCTAAGATTAAAATTTTGGAGCTTGGAGACCCCCGGAGCTCAATTTCTCCCAATCTCCAAGTTTGGATCACCTCTCCTCTCGATCTTCAAGAGGTAAGCGTAGATCCTCACCTTCTTTTATGTTTTTAGTAAGTTTTGAGGGGTTTTAAGGGTGTTTAATGCATGTTTAGAGTAGAGGTATAATGTTAGGGTTTATGTTAGTTAAATGGTAAATGTATGTTTATGTGATGCCATGTTGATGTTTGTTGGGGTTTAGGCTAGTTTTATGCCCCTATATGCTTGAATAAGTGTTTATGCATGCTTTAGAATAGTTGAATGCATGTTGTGAAGTTTTGAGTGGCTGGATGTGAGAGGCAGAATCGGGTTCTGCCCTTTGGGAGAGCCCAGGTTCAGCCGCCAAAGCCAGGTTCGGCCGCCAAAGCCAGTTTCGGCCGTCGAACCTGCCTATGGAGGCAGTTTTGGCCGCCTAAACTCACCGTCGAAAGTTTGGACTTTCGGCTCTGGAGGGGAGTTTCGGCCGCCAAACCTGTCCCCGAAAGTTGTGACTTTTGGCTCTGAAAGGACCTTCGGCCGCCGAACCCTCCCCCCAAAAGTGCTTGACTTTCGGCTCTGTGGGGACCTTCGGCCGCCGAACCTGCCGCCGAAAGTCCCCTGCCCAGCCTTCCTTTGCATGTTTTCTATGCATGTTTTATGATGATTTAGGAGGTTTTTGGGGAGATGTTTAGAGTCATGTTAGAGTTTGTTTGGTCCCTCATTTGAGTCCACCTGTGTAGGATCGAACTCAAGGAACCGAGGAGGCCAGCAGTGTTAGCTGTTTCAGAGTTAGCTAGAGGTAAGTAGAACTGAACTATGTTTTAAAGTAAATGAAATTTTTAGCATGTTCATGCATCACGAATGCCATGATATGTACTAGGTTGTTTGCATTAGAATTCACGAATATGGTGCATTGCATAATATGATGTTGATGTGGATGGATATTGGATGACCCACTAGACCTCGATATGATATGTTATGATACGGTATGGAAGTCCAGTGAGGCCCATTCTACGCCCTTGGCATGATGTGAGAGAAAGACCAGTGAGCCCCATTCTACGCCCCTGACATATTGGATATGTTATGTTATGTTATGTTAAGAAAAAGACCAATGAGGCCCATTCTATGCCCCTGTCACAATTGGACTATGTAGAGGGTTATTGGTGACAAGTCCATCCGTGATGTGATGCATTTCGTGATGGCATATGTTTATAAACTATTTTTATGGTTTTGCTCACTAGGCTTTAGTAGCTCACCCCTTTTCCCCTAACCCCCAGGGTTGCAGAAGCACAAGTAGCTATGGGAGAGTCATCAGAGTTCTGGTATAGCATGATGTAATAGAGTTTTAGTGGACATGTAAAATGATGTAATGTAAAAGTAATGTAATGAGGATTAGTGTTGTGCTTGGCCCTAATATATGGTTAATTCCTGTTGTACATGATCTTTATGTAAATGTTTAATGATGATATATGTTGAACCAAGCTTGATGTATGTAATGTTGACCCAACTAGAGCATTTGATGAGGGCTCTAGTATGGGGTTTGTATGTATAGAGTTATGGTGCATGCACAGGTCAAGCTTGGTATATGAAAAGTTTAAGTTTTTATGGAAATGTATGATCATGTATGGGATTTTATCAGATGTACAGGATGTATACTAGGCTTGCTACGGGTCCCGGCGACCTTAAGTAGATCTGGATCCTAGCGCCGGTAGCAGTCTGGTTTCCGGATCGTTACACCACTAGCCCTCGAGTATGTTATGTTATGATATGATACGGAAGTCCAAGTCGAGGCCCATTCTACTCCCCTGGCAATATGTAAGAAAAAGTCCAGGTCGAGGCTCATTCTACACCCCTGGCATTATGGATATGTTATGTTATGTATAAGAGGAAGTCCTGAGGAGCTCCGTCGAGGGCCGGGCACTATTGGAATTTGTAGAGGGTTACTGGTGACAAGTCCATCTTGATGTGAATTGTTTGTGTTGTGATGCATTTCATACCAGCATATGTTTATTTAACTGTTTTTTTTATGTTCTGCTCACTAGGCTTTTGTAGCTTATCCCTTTCCCCTAACCCCAGGTTTGCAGGGTCAAAGATAGCTCGGGAAAATCGGCATAGTTGCTAGTATAGCTAATGTAATAGTATAGTATGGACATGTAAATTTTAATGGAATATAATTGTGCTTTGCCCTAGTTTATATCTTTATAATCCCTGTTTACATGATCTTTATGTAAAAGTTTTAAGTATGAATTATGTATGAACTAAGATTGAGGCATGTGATGTTACCATACTGAAGCATTTGATGAGGGCTTTAGTTTTGGTTTTATGTTTTCATTTTATGATACATGCACAGGTCAAGCCTTGGTTCATGAAATGGTTAAGTTTTTGTTATTATGTATGATCATGTATGGGATTTTATCAGGTACACAGGATGTATAGTAGGCTTGCTATGGGCTCCAGCGACCTTAAGTCGATCTGAACCCTAGCGCAGATAGCGATCCAGTTTTCGGATCGTTACAGAGTGGTATCAGAGCCCTAGGTTCATATGGTCAGACCTAGAGAGTGTTGGGCTCATAGATATTATGGAAGGGGCAGCACATTAGGAAAAATCACGTCCTCTAGGTTTGGATGTAGAGTCCTGTCTTGATGAAAGTATGATGATGTGTAATGGTATGATTGTATGCATGTGCATTAATGATATATTATGTATATGATGTGGTTCATGTGTATCCACATGAACCATATGATGCTAATGTTTATGTGATATACATTATTTTTCAGAAGACAGGATCGAGGCTCACGTCGATCTGCACGATTGACCGAAGTTCCACATGAAAATGAGGGCATGGATGCCCTTCCTCCTACTGCTCCGTCAAGAGCACGGTCGAGTAGGACTAATAGAGGTGAAACGTCAAGGGACCCTAGAAGGTCTTTTGATGTAAACAGAAGAAGAACAGATCCAGGAAGGATGTCGGCTGATATTAGGGAAACGGTGGAGGATGATCAAAGAAGATACAGAAGTCTGGGTGTGAGTTTTTCAGGAGAGGGTATGGGAGAATCTGAAGGAGGCGCTCAGGCCTCGGGTTTTGCTTACTCACCTCAGTACCAACCCTACCCATAGGGACCCAGGTATCCGATGGGAGGTCCATCAAATTTCTTTAGCTACCACCCGTACCCCTCACACATGCCTTATCCTCCCTACTACCCACCATAACCACCTTATCCCATGTTTTCACCTCCATTTTATTACCAGAATCCAGCAAACCCTAATCCAAGGAATGCTGCACCACCTTCTCCCCCAGCAGAACTAGAAATTTCTAAAACCCAACCATCCAAACCTAACCCATCAGTAGGGAGTAAGGTGAAAATGACGGACTAACTGAAGTTTGATGCTCCTAAGTATAAAACGGGTGATGACCCGTTTGAATATATCAAGACAGTGAAGATGATAGTAGATGAGTTAGGGGCCAGGGATAGCGGAGCCATTCAGATGGCAGGGTTCACTCTAAAATGCAAGAAGGCAAAGGAATGGTTCAAGAATTACGTGAACCCGAAGCTGGATAGCCTATCTTGGGAACAGTTTGCCAATGAGTTTGCAGGGTGGACTTTTCCAGACAATTCGAGGGAGTTGAAGGTGATAGAATTTAAGCAGTTGAGACAGACTGAAGATATGAGCATGGATGAGAATACAGACAAGTTTCTGGAGTTGCTTCAGTTTGTAGGTCAAGCTTATGACACTGACCAGAAGAAGGCTAGGAGGTATACCATGAGACTCCATTCTAGGTACTCCTCCTTGATTTTAGCAGCAGAGAGAGAGAGCTTCCACACTGTTGTGGATGCAGCCAGGAAAATGGAGCCTAGTGCCATCATTCAAGGAACAGTAAAACAACAAGTGGCACAGTCCTCGAGTTCCAAAACCCCGAGTACAGGGAAATTTGACCTCTCTTCTCTGAATGCAGACGCCACAGGAAGTAAAAAATGGAACAAATCCACTCGGAAGCCAAAGAAGAACAAGTTCTGGAGCAGACTAAAGTCTGGTCTGGGAATGGGCAGTGGTTCAAGCTTTGATTCAGATAGCTCTGGATGTGTGAGGTACAGTAAGCCGCACAAAGGGCTTTGTCGGTTTGGGACTACAGCTTGTTTCAGATGTGGACAAGAGAGGCACATGGCACAGTCCCAGCAGACAGTTTCTGGCAGCATGGCTCAACCAACAGCTTTAGCCACATCTCAGGGCAGAGGGCAGGTAGAGGGACAGCCTCTTCTTTAGCAGGTTCCCATGGGGAAGGTCCTTCAGCTCCGGCACGGATCTTCACCATGACACAGCAGGAGGCCAACACATCAAACACAGTGGTGTCAGGTAAACTCACTATTGACTGTTCTGATGTGTATGCTCTTATGGACCCCGGTGCCTCTCATTTTATTGTTTCTCGGAGAGCCGTAGACAGTTTAGGTTCGATAGCTTCTGGGCTAGAGTGTCCTCTTTGGGTTAGTGGGCCCAAGTGTGATCCATCTGCGGCAGAGTCAGTCTGCCGGTTCAGTCCAGTCTTTGTTGAAAATAAGTGCCTTTCAGCTGATCTTGTGGTTCTAGATTTCACTGATTTTAATGTCATTCTAGGGATGGATTGGCTCTCTACTCATAGTGCTACCTTGGACTACAGAGACAAGGTAGTCAAGTTCAGAGAACAAGATGGATCAGAGGTAGTCTTCCGATGAGAAAAGATAGGTATGCCTAGAGGTTTGATATCTGCCCTGCAGGCTCATAGGTTGCTTAGGAGGGGTTGTCAGGGGTTTCTTGAGCATGTTAAAGAGGTTAATGGTCAGATTAGGGAACCAGCTGCAGTACACGTGGTCAGAGAGTTTCTCGACATTTTTCTAGACGAGCTACTAGGTTTACCACTTGCTAGGGAGATAGAGTTCGAAATTGAAGTAATGCCTAGAACCAGACCCATCTCTATTCCTCCTACAGGATGGCACCTACTGAGTTAAAGGAATTGAAAGAGTTGCAAGAATTGGTAGATAAGGGTTTCATCCGACCTAGTACCTCACCTTGGGGTGCTCCAGTTTTGTTCGTGAAAAAGAAGAATGGATCCCTAAGACTTTGTATTGACTATAGGCAGTTGAACAAAGTCACTACCAAGAACAAGTATCCGTTACCTAGGATTGATGATCTGTTTGACCAGCTAGCAGGAGTCGGTTGTTTCTCAAAGATAGATTTGAGATCCGGGTACCACTAGTTGAGAGTCAGAGAAGAAGATGTGCCTAAGACGGCTTTCAGGACCAGATATGGGCATTATGAGTTCCTAGTGATGCCGTTCGAGCTAACCAATGCCCCTGCAGCATTCATGGATCTCATGAATAGAGTTTTTAGCTAGTTTCTGGATCACTTTGTTATTTTTTTCATTGACGATATCTTGGTGTATTCCAGAAACGCAGAGGAGCATGCCCATCATCTGAGGATTGTGTTGCAGACTTTGAGAGAACACGACTTATATGCCAAGTTCTCTAAATGTGAGTTCTGGTTGAGAAGTATCTCTTTGTTAGGGTATGTAGTGTCAGAAAACGGAATTGAGGTGGACCTTATGAAAGTAGAAGTTGTAGCTAACTAGTCCAGACCCACTACGGTGACAGAGATTAAAAGCATTTTGGGTTTGGCAGGTTACTACAGGAGATTTGTCCAGGACTTCTAAAAAATTGCTGCTCCTATGATCAGGTTGACCAAAAAGAATCATAGGTTTGTCTGGTCGGATCAATGTGAAGAAATTTTTGAAGAGCTAAAGAGAAGATTGACGTCAGCACTGGTGTTAGATCTGCCTACAAGTAATGAAGATTTCATAGTGTTTTGCGATGCATCCCGAGTGGGACTATGTTGTGTGTTGATGCAGAATGAGAGGGTAATTGCTTATGCTTCTAGACAGCTGAAGAAGCACGAGTTGAATTATCCTACACACGATCTAGAGATGGCAGCTGTGATCTTTGCACTCAAGATATGGAGGCATTACCTGTATGGGGTAAAATGTGAGATCTTTACAGATCATAAGAGTTTGCAATACATCTTGAGTCAGAAAGAGTTGAACCTGAGACAGAGAAGATGGGTAGAACTGCTTAGTGATTATGATTGCAAAATTCAGTATCATCCGGGGAAGGCAAATGTGGTGGCAGATGCTTTCAGCCGAAAATCACTTGGCAATTTATCCCATATCTCAGTAGAGAGAAGACCGGTGGTGAGGGAATTTTACAGGCTCATTAACGAGGGTTTACAGCTAGAGTTTTCTGGTACAGGTGCATTAGTAGCTCAGATGAGAGTAACACCCGTGTTTCTAGAGCAAGTGGCATAGAAACAGCATGAGGACCTCGAGTTGGTAAAAATAGCGAGAACAGTTCAGACAGGCAAGAATGGTGAGTTTAGATTCGACAACAAAGGGATCTTCTATTATGGAAATAGATTGTGTATACTAGATGACATAAGTTTGAAGGGAGACATTATGAGAGAGGCTCATAATGCAAGGTACAGTTGCAATACCCGACTAAGTTTTGGTGTCAGAAATTCAATCTTTCGACGGAATTTCCATTGGGGACTGGAATCTCGAAGCTAGAACCTCTCTGAAAGGGTAAAAAAAGGTTTTCATAAAATGAATTTTATGGTTTTATTGTTTGGTTTTTTGTGTTAAGGAATTAAAAGGAAGAAAAGAGTTTGAAGGAAAGCCCCAGGTTCGGCCGCCGAAGGTGGTGCCGCCGCGGGACCTTCCCTTTCGGTCCCCGAAGGTGGTTTAACCAGCCGCCTATAAGAGGCCTTCAGCCCGAAAATAAGAGAGTTTTCTCTCCATTTTCGTTAGAGGTGAGTCCTTGCCCTCCCTTTGATGCTCCTGTTGTTTTTCCTTCAAATCTTTCAGAAAATTTATGAGTTTTCTCTTGTTTTTGAAGATTTGAGTTCAAATCTAAAGTTTTAAACCTTGGAAACCTCCGGAGACCGTTTTACCTCATCTCCATATTGAAGTTGCTGTCACCCTTAGATCTCCAAGAGGTAAGCCTAGATCTTTGTCTTCCCTATGTTTTAATCAAGTTTTAAGAAAGGGTTAAGGGTTAACAATGCATGAAAAGGTTAGATCTAAAGTTTTAGGGTTGTGTTGGTTTTGATGATAAATGGTCCCTCTTGTGTGTGTTTTTATTGTTGCTTGTTGGGGATTAGGCTAGTTTTAGGCCCCTTATGCACGTTGAGTGAGTAGGAATGTTTTTGAGTTGTTGGGTGTGAGGATTGGAGTGTTTTGGTGGCTGTGTACATAGGGCAGAATCGGGTTCTACTTTTCTGGAGAATCCAAGTTTGGCCGCCGAACCTGCTTGTGGAGGCAGCCTTTTGGCCGCCAAACCTGCCCCCGAAAGTATAGACTTTCGGATCTGTGAAGGGGTTTAGGCCGCCGAACCTGCCCCCAAAAGTCCCTGACTTTTGGATCTGTGAGGGACCTTCGGCCGCCGAACCTGCCGCCGAAAGTCCCCTGCCCAGCCTTCCTCTACTTGTTTTGTGTACATGTTTTGGTATGTTTTAGGGGGGTTTTGGGGAGTTGTTTAGAGTCATGTAATAGTTATGTTTGGTTCCTCATTTGAGTCCATCTGTGTAGGATCGGACTTGGGAGACCGTAGAGGCCTGCAGTGAGATAACTGCGCCAGTTTTAGGCAAGCGTCAGCCAGAGGTGAGTAGAACTAAACTGAATAACTATTTTAAGAAATTAAGCCTTTTAAGCATGCTCATGCATCATGAATGCCATGTTTATATGTTAGGATGCTTGCATTAGAATTCACGAATATGATGCATTTCATAATTTATTGTTGATGTGGATGGATATTGGATGACCCACTAGCCCTCGAGTATGATATGATATGATATGATATGGAAGTCCAGGTGAGGCCCATTCTACGCCCCTAGCAATATGTAAGAGAAAGTCCATGTTGAGGTCCATGTTGAGGCCCATTCTATGCCACTGGCATTATGGATATGTTATGCTATGTTTAAGAGGAAGTCCTGAGGAGCTCCGTCGAGGGCCGAGCACTATTGGAATATGTAGAGGGTTACTGGTGACAAGTCCATCTTGATGTGTATTGTTTGTGTTGTGACGCATTTCATACAACCATATGTTTATTTAACTGTTTTTATGTTCTGCTCACTAGGCTCTTGTAGCTTATCCCTTTGCCCTAACCCCAGGTTTGCAGGGTCAAAGATAGATCGGGAGGTCGGCATAGTTGCTGGTATAGTCATATGCAATAGAATAGTGTGGACATGTAAATTTTAATGGATTAGAATTGTGCTTTGCCCTAGTTTTTGTCCTTGTAATCCCTGTTAACATTATCTTTATGTAAAAGTTTTATTTATGAGTTATGTTTGAACCAAGCTTGAGGCATGAAATGTTTACCATACTAGAGCATTTAATGAAGTCTCTAGTATGGGTTTTATGTTTTCAGTTTATGATACATGCACAGGTCAAGCCTTGGTTCATGAAATGTTTAAGTTTTTATTGTTATGTATGATCATGTATGGGATTTTATCAGGTATACAGGATGTTTAGTAAGTTTACTATGGGCTCCGGTGACCTTAAGTCAATCTGAACCCTAGCGCAGTAGCGGTCCGGTTTTCGAATCGTTACAGAGTGGTATCAGAGCCCTAGTTTCATATGGTTGGACCTAGATTGTTGGGCTCATAAATGTTATAGAAAGGGCAAGCACATTAGGAAAAATCATGTCCACTAGGATAGGATGTAGAGTCATGTCTGATGAAAGTATGATGATGTGTAATGCCATGATAGTATGCATGTGCATTGATGATATGTTATGTATATGATGTGGGTTCATGTGTGTCCATATGAACCATGTGATGCTAATGTTTATATGATATATATTGTTTTTCAGAAGACAGGATACGAGGCTCACGTCGATCTGCATGATTTACCGGAGTACCACCTGAAAATGAGGGCATAGATGCTCTTCCTCCTACTGCTCCGTCAAGAGCATGGTCGAGTAGGACTAATAGAGGTGAAACGTCAAGAGACCCTATAAGGTCTTTTGATGTGAACAAAAGAAGAACAAATCCGAGAAGAATGTCTGTGGATATTAGGGAAATAGTGGAGGCTGATCAAAGAAGAGAAGAAAGTCTGAGTGTGAGTTTTTCAGGAAAGGGTATGGGAGAATCTGAAGGAGGCGCTTAGGCCTCGGGTTTTGCTTACCCACCTTAGTACCAACCCTACCCACAGGGACCTGGGTATCCGATGGGAGGTCCATCAGATTTCTCTAGTTACCACCCGTACCCCTCACACATGCCCTATCCTCCCTATTATCCACCATATTCACCTTATCCCATGTTTTCACCTCCACCCTTTTATTACCAGAATCCAGCAAACCCTAATCCAGGAAATGCTGCACCACCTCCTCCCCCAGCAGAACCAGAAATTTATGAAATCCAACCACCCAAACCTAACCCATCATTAGGGAGCAAGGTGAAAATGAAGGACTATCTGAAGTTGGATGCTCCTAAGTATAAAACAGGTGACGATCCGTTTGAGTACTTTAAGACGGTGAAAATGATAGCTGATGAGTTAGGGGCTAGTGACAGAGCATAATTTAGGCCATATTATCATGATGTTAATGAGGTTTATTTGCACCTTTTCTGCCTAATTTTGTGGTTTTAATCATGTTTTGCAGAAACTAGGTGTGAAAAGACATTCTGGTAAAAATGCTCTTAAAATTGCCAAAAAGTGCCAAATATGGAAAGTTCCAAATAAGGAAAGTTTTCATATATGGAAAGTTCTAAATAAGGAAAGAGTCAGATAAGGAAAGCACAGTTGGCAGACCGTTTGAAATTTAAACTGCAGATTTTTCTTGCCTTTTTCAGAATGTAAAGCGAAACAAGGAAAGTGCCAAATAAGGAAAGTGTTAGAAAAGGAAAGCGCAATCAACAGAAGATTTGAAATTCAAATTACAGATCCTTCTTTCCTTATATGAGAAGTCAAATATGGAAGGTAACAAATAAGGAAAGTGCAGTCAGCAGACCGTTCAAAATTCAAATCGCGAATCTTTCTTTTCTTATTTAAAGATATGCAGACACCTCAGCAGATCCTCCTATTCAGGAAGCAAGATCTCAAGATGCACTTGGCCTTTATTCAATCCAGATTCAAGGGGATGCATTTGGCTCTTATTCATTCTAGATTCAAGATTTAAAATTCAAACGAAGGCTCCACCTAATAAGGCAAGTAAGATCACGCTCCTCTTTCCCTTCTGAGAGCCAATCCGCGCGCCTTCTTGCCTTTTGAAGACCAAGGCACGCCACTTTCCCTCTGAAGAGCCTGCCGCGCGCACAACTTCCTTCTGCAGTGCATTCCGCGCGCCTCTTTTCTTCTGAATAATTTACAATGCGATTCTTTCCTTTTCAGACACAACTTCGGCAGCAAGTAGCCTCTTGGCAGTAAGGAGACCTAAGGCAACACTTTCAACTATAAAATGACACATAAGGAGCCTCCCCATGCCCTTTACACACCACCTTGGAGACACCTACGGGATTCACATCTCTTCTTCTACCTTTCTTCTTTTCTTTTATTTTTGGTTTTGTTTCAACCATGAGAGGCTGAAATCTTTTTTTCTAGTTGAAGATTAGGTGATACTTTAGTTGTTATATGGATTGGGAGACTTGATCAAACATTGTTTAACTTTTGGTTGTTCAATATTTGTGCAATTTCATGCTTGATTTCAATATTGCTTTGTTGTTTAGATCTACGTTGATTCTTGATTGCAAAGTAATAATATGTTAGTTTGGATTATTTAAGTTCGTAATTGCTTGAATTATTCAAACATAAGAACACTTGGTGTAAAAACTAAGGAAATTGTATGATCTACCGACATCTCATGCGTTTGAGTAGTTAGGATTGGATCTCTCTATCTCTTCATGCAATTAACAGTTGTTTTAATGCCTAAGGCCGAAGGACGTTCATTGGCAATTTATTAATTAGTAATTAATTAGAGGACATTTCCTAATTGGTTTAATCATAAGGAGAGACATGGTGGTGAGAAGCGTCTTCCATCTCCATAACTAATCTATTGAATCAATCAAAAGAAACTAAGTGAATCAATCAAAAGAAACTAAGTGTCAATGATCAATCCCAACAACTGAAGTGGATCCAATTCTTCAACTAGAGCTTTCTTATTATTTATTTCTCTTTTATTTTTATTATTTGCTTCTTTTATTGCTTTCAATAGTTGGTAATCAAATCAATCTCAAAACCCCCCCCATTTTACTTTCAGTTTAATTGGTCTCAGATTTATCTCGTTTCAATTTATTTGCTTTCAGTTTGTTTCACTTTTAGTTTTATCTCGTTTCAATTTATTCGCTTTCAGTTAATTCTCGTTTCAGTTATTTCTCTTTCAATTATTTGCTTTCAGTTAGTTCTCGTTTCAGTTTATTTCTCTTTCAGTTTATTTTTATTTCAGTTAATTCTCTTGGTCTTGATAAGAAAAATAGGTAAGTATTCAATTCCCTGTGGATTCGATCCTTTCACCACTATCTGCAGTTGTAAATTGTTGATAACCAGAAAGGTTATTTTTGACCGGTTTCGACAACCGTTCTGTCAGCTAGTAACAGCAGAGCCATTCAAATGGTGGGGTTCACTCTGAAATGCAAGAAGGCAAAGGAATGATTCAAAAACTACGTGGACCCGAAACTAGATAGCCTTTATTGGGAACAGTTTGCAAATGAGTTTGCAGGGTGGGCTTTTCCAGACAGTTCAAGGGAGTTGAAGGTGATAGAGTTTGAGCAATTGAGACAGACTGAAGATATGAGCGTGGATGAGTATACAGACAAGTTTCTGGAGTTGCTTCAGTTTGTGGGTCAGGCTTATGATACTGACCAGAAGAAGGCTAGGAGGTATACCATGAGACTCCACTTTAGGTATTTCTCCCTGATTTTAGAAGCAGAGAGAGAGAGCTTCTACACTATAGTGGATACAGCCAGGAAAATGGAGGCTAGTGCCATCATACAGGGGAGAGTAAAGTAGCAGGTGGCACAGTCCTCGGGTTCCAAAACCCCGAGTTCAGGAAAATTTGATCTCTCCTCTCTAAATGCAGCCGACGCAAGGAGTAAAAAGTGGAACAAATCCTCTAGGAAGCCAAAGAAGAACAAGTTCTGGAGCAGATTAAAGTCCGGTCTGGGAATGGGTAGTGGTTCAAGCTTTGGTTCAAATAGCTCTGGATGTATGAGGTGCGATAAAATGCACAAAGGGCTTTGTCGGTTTGGGACTACAGCCTGTTATAGATGTGGACAGGAGGGGCACATGGCACGTGAGTGTCCTAATGCAGCTATGATGGCACAGTCCTAGCAGACAGCTTCTGGCAGTGTGGCTCAGCCAACAGCTTTAGCTACATCTCAGGGCAGAGGGCGAGGTAGAGGGAGAGGGACAACCTCTTCTTTAGCAGGTTCCCAAGGAGAAGGTCCTTCAGCTCCAGCACGGATCTTCACCATGACACAGCATGAGGCTAATACATTAAACCACGGTGGTGTTAGGTAAACTCACTATTGGGTGTTCTGATGTATATGCTCTTATGGACTATGGTTCCTCTCATTCTTTTGTTTCCCCGAGAGCCGTAGACAGTTTGGGTTTGATAGCTTCTGGGCTAGAGTGTCCTCACTGGGTCAGTGGACCTAAGTGTGATCCATCTGTGGCAGAGTCAGTCTACCGGTTTAGTCCAGTCTTTGTTGAGAATAAGTGCCTTCCAGCTGACCTTGTGGTTCTAGATTTTACTGATTTTGACGTCAGTCTAGGGATGGATTGGCTCTCTACTCATGGTTCTACCTTGGACTGCAGAGACAAGGTAGTCAGGTTTAGAGAACAAGATGGATCAGAGGTAGTCTTCCGAGGAGACAAGATAGGTATGCCTAGAGGTTTGATATCTGCCCTGCAGGCTCGTAGGTTGCTTAGGAGGGGTTGTCAGGGGTTTCTTGCACATGTCAGAAAGGTTAATGGTCAGGTTATGGAACCAGCTGCAGTACCCGTGGTCAGAAAGTTTCTTGACGTTTTCCCAGACGAGCTACGAGGTTTACCACCTGCTAGGGAGATAGAGTTTGAAATTGAAGTAATGCCTAGAACCAGACCCACCTCTATTCCTTCCTACAGAATGGCACCTGCCGAGTTCAAGGAATTGAAAGAATAGCTGTAAGAATTGGTAGATAAAGGTTTCATCCGACCTAGTACCTCGCCTTGGGGTGCTCCGGTTTTATTTGTGAAAAAAAAGGATGGATCCCTCAAACTTTGTATCGACTACAGGCAGTTGAACAAAGTCACTACAAAGAATAAGTATCCGTTATCCAGGATCGATGATCTGTTTGACCAGCTAGCAGGAGCTGGTTGTTTTTCCGAGAAAGATTTGAGATCCGGGTATCATCAGCTGAGGGTCATAGAAGAAGATGTGCTTAAGACCGCTTTCAGGATCAGATATGAGCATTATGATTTCTTAGTGATGTCGTTCAGGCTAACCAATGCTTCTGCAGCATTCATGGACCTCATGAACAGAGTTTTTAGCCAGTTTTCGGATCACCTTGTTATTATTTTCATTGACGATATCTTGGAGTATTCTAGAAACGCAGAGGAGCATGCCCATCATCTGAGGATTGTGTTGTAGACTTTGAGAGAACACGGCTTATATGCCAAGTTCTCGAAATGTGAGTTCTGGTTGAGGAGTATTTCTTTTTTGGGGCATGTAGTATCAAAAAAAGGAATCGAGGTGGACCCTAAGAAAGTAGAAGCTGTAGCTAACTAGTCCAGACCCACTACAGTGACAGAGATTAAAAGCTTTTTGGGTTTGGCAGGTTACTACAGGAGGTTTGTCCAGGACTTTTCAAAAATTACTGCTCCTATGACCAGGTTGATAAAAAAGAATCAGAGGTTTGTCTGATCGGATCAATGTGAAGAAAGTTTTGAAGAGCTAAAGAGAAGACTGACGTCAGCACCGGTGTTAGCTCTGCCTACCAGTAATGAAGATTTCACAGTGTTTTGTGATGCATTCCGAGTGGAACTAGGTTGTGTGTTGATGCAGAATGAGAGGGTAATTGCTTATGCTTCTAGACAGCTGAAGAAGCACGAGTTGAATTATCCTACACACGATCTAGAGATGGAAGATGTAATCTTTGCACTCAAGATGTGGAGGCATTACCTGTATGGGATAAAATGTGAGATCTTTACAGATCATAAGAGTTTGCAATACATCTTGAGTAAGAAAGAATTAAACCTGAGGCAAAGGAGGTGGGTAGAACTGCTTAGTGACTATGATTGCAAAATCCAGTATCATCCGGGTAAGGCAAATGTAGTAGCAGATGCTCTCAGCCAGAAAACTCTTGGCAGTTTATCCCATATCTCAGTAGGGAGAAGACCGGTGGTGAGGGAATTTTATAGGCTCATTAGCGAGGGTTTAGAGTTAGAGTTATCTGGTATAGGTGCATTAGTAGCTCAGATGAGAGTGACACCAGTGTTTCTGGAGCAAGTGGCTCAGAAACAGCATGAGGACCCCGAATTGGTGAAAATTGTG
Source organism: Manihot esculenta (assembly GCF_001659605.2). Lineage (NCBI taxonomy): Eukaryota > Viridiplantae > Streptophyta > Magnoliopsida > Malpighiales > Euphorbiaceae > Manihot > Manihot esculenta. The sequence goes on from NC_035161.2 coordinate 20,744,841, forward strand.
AGAGCTGTTCAGACATGCAAGAATGGTGAGTTTAGATTCGACAACAAAGGGATCCTCCATTTCTGGAATAAATTATGTGTACCAGATGACATAATTTTGAAGGGAGACATTATGAGTGAGGCTCATAGTGCTAGGTACAGTGTTCACCCTAGGGCCACCAAAATGTATCAAGATCTGAAGAAAGTTTATTGGTGACCAGCTATGAAGAAGGAAGTGGCGTAGTTTGTGTCCGCTTGTGAAATATGTCAGAGGGTGAAGCTAGAGCATCAGAAGCCAGCTGGGATGCTCAACCCACTATCAATTCCAGAATGGAAATGGGAAAACGTAGCGATGGATTTCATGGTGGGGTTACCAGCAACGTCGAACAGACTAAATTCTATATGGGTAATAGTGGACAGATTGACCAAATCTGCTCACTTCATTCCTGTCAAGAGTGGTTACTCTGTGGAAAAGCTGGCGCAGGTTTATGTGGAAGAGATTGTCAGGCTGCATGGGGCTCCAGTTTCGATCGTGTCAGACAGGGGACCCCAGTTTACCTCCAGGTTTTGGCGGAGTCTGCAAAATGCTATAGGCACGAGGCTGAACTTTAGCACTGCCTTCCATCCACAGACTGACGGACAGTCAGAGAGGGCCATCCAAACCATAGAAGACATGCTGAGGATATGTGTGCTAGACTTTGGCGGTTCTTGGAGGCAATATCTACCATTGGTGGAGTTTGCCTACAATAACAGTTACCATGCTAGCATTGGGATGGCTCCTTATGAAGCTCTATATGGGAGGAAGTGCAGGTCACCTGTCTGGGGGGAAGAAGTAGGAGCAAGGGCTTTGGCAGGGCTAGAGTTAGTAGAGATCACCAGCAAGGTAGTGCCTATCATTAGAGAGAGGATCAGAACAGTGGTGAGCAGACAAAAGAGCTATGCAGACATCCGCAGAAAGCATGTTGTGTTTCAGGAGGGGGATATGGTGTTGCTTAAGGTGTCTCCTATGGAGGGGGTGATTCGTTTTAGGAAGAAAGGTAAACTAGCTCCAAGGTACATCGGACCCTTCAAAATTTTGCAAAAGATTGGGAATGTATCTTACAAGTTAGATTTACCTGCTTCTATGGAGAGAATCCATCCGGTTTTCCATGTTTTCATGTTTCGAAAGTTCATATCAAATTCGGGCAAGGTTCTTAATGAACCTGATGTAGAGATCCTGAGAGATCTCACCTATGTTGAGCAGCCAGTACAGATCATAGACACGCAAATTAGAAAGCTGATGAACAAGGAAATCGCGATGGTGAAAATCCTTTGGATCACCACAACATGGAAGAGTGCACCTGGGAGAACCGGGAGTCCATGCTCCAGCAAAACCCCTATCTCTTTTAAAGTAAGTGTCTTATGTTTTCATGTGTGTTATTAATGTTTATGTTTGCTATGTTGAACATTCGGGGACAAATGTTCTTAATGGGGGAAGAATGTAATACCCGACTAAGTTCTGGTGTTGGAATTCCAATCTTCCGACGGAATCTTCATTGGAGACCGGAATCTCAAAGCTATAACCTCTCTGGAAGGGTAAAATAAGGTTTTCATATAATGAATTTTATGGTTTTATTGTTTGACTTTTTGTGTTAAGGAATTAAAAGAAAGAAAAGAGTTTTGAAGGAAAGCCCTAGGTTCGGCCGCCGAACCTTCAAGTTCGACCGCCGAAGATGGTGTCGCCGCGGGACCTTCCCTTTCAGCCTCCGAAGGTGGTGCCGCCGCAGGACCTTCCCTTTCGGCCCCCGAAGGTGGTTTAACTAGCCACCTATAAGACGCCTTCAACTAGAAAATGAGAGAGTTTTCTCTCCATTTTCGGGCAGAGGTGAGTCCTTGCCCTCCTGTTGTTTTTCCTTCAAATCTTTCAAAAAATTCATGAGTTTTCTCTTCTTTTTTTTTTTAAAGATTTGAGTTCAAATCTAAAGTTTTAAACCTTAGAGACCTCCGGAGACCGTTTTACCTCATCTCCACATTGTGGTTGCTGTCACCCTTAGATCTCTAAGAGGTAAGCCTAGATCTTTGCCTTTCCTATGTTTTAATCAAGTTTTAAGAAAGGGTTAAGGGTTAATAATGCATGAAAAGGTTAGATCTAAAGTTTTAGGGTTGTGTTGGTTTTGATGATAAATGCTCCCTCTTGTGTGTGTTTTTGTTATTGCTTGTTGGGGATTAGGCTAGTTTATGCCCCTTATGCATGTTGAGTGAGTAGGAATGTTTTTGAGTTGTTGGGTGTGAGGATTGGAGTGTTTTGGAGGCTGTGTACATAGGGCAGAATCGGGTTCTGCCTTTCTGAAGAACTCAGGTTCGGCCGCCGAAGCAAGGTTCGGCCGCCAAAGTAAGGTTCGACCGCCGAAGCAAGGTTCGGCCGCCGAAGTAAGGTTCGACCGCCGAAGCAAGGTTCGGCCACCGAACCTGCTGTGGAGGTAGCCTTTTGGCTGCCTAACTTGCCCCCTAAAAGCATGGACTTTCGGATTTGTGAAGGGGTTTAGGCCACCGAACATGCCCCCGAAAGTCCATGACTTTCGAATCTGTGAGGGACCTTCGACCGCCGAACCTGCCGTCGAAAGTCCCCTGTCTAGCCTTTCTCTGCTTGTTTTGTGTACATGTTTTGGTATGTTTTAGAGGGTTTTTGGAGAGTTGTTTAGAGTCATGTAATAGAGTTATGTTTGGTCCCTCATTTGAGTCCATCTGTGTAGGATTGGACCTGGGAGACCGTAGAGGCCTGCAGTGAGATAACTGCGCCAGTTTTAGGCAAGCGTCAGCTAGAGGTGAGTAGAACTAAACTGAATCACTATTTTAAGAAATTAAGCCTTTTAAGCATGCTCATACATCACGAATGCCATGTTTATACATTAGGATGTTTGCATTAGAATTCACGAATATGATGCATTTCATAATTTACTATTGATGTGGATGGATATTGGATGACCCACTAGCCCTTGAGTATGATATGATACGGAAGTCCAGGTGAGGCCCATTCTACACCCCTGGCAATATGTAAGAGAAGTATTGAGGAGCTCTGTCGAGGGCCGGACACTATTGGAATATATAGAGGGTTACTGGTGACAAGTCCATCTTGATGTGTATTGTTTGTATTGTGATGCATTTCATACGAGCATATGTTTATTTAACTGTTTTTATGTTCTGCTCACTAGGCTCTTGTAGCTTATCCCTTTCCCCTAACCCCAGGTTTGCAGGGTCAAAGATAGATCGGGAGGTCGGCATAGTTGCTGGTGTAGTCATATGTAATAGAATAGTGTGGACATGTAAATTTTAATGGATTAGAATTATGCTTTGCCCTAACTTTTGTCCTTGTAATCCCTGTTCACATAATCTTTATGCAAAAGTTTTATTTATGTGTTATGTTTGAACCAACCTTGAGGCATGAGATGTTTACCATACTAGAGCTTTTGATGAGGGCTCTAGTATGGGTTTTATGTTTTCAGTTTATGATACATGCATAGGTCAAGCCTTGGTTCATGAAATTTTTAAGTTTTTGTTGTTATGTATGATCATGTATGAGATTTTATTAGGTACACAGAATGTTTAGTAGGCTTACTATGGGCTCCGGCAACCTTAAGTCAATCTGAATCCTAGCGCCGGTAGCGGTCCGGTTTCCGGGTTGTTACAACAGTGTTCACCCTGGGGCCACCAAAATATATCAGGATCTGAAGAGAGTTTATTGGTGGCCAGCTATGAAGAGAGAAGTGGCTCAGTTTTTTTCCTCTTGCGAAATATGTCAGAGGGTGAAGCTGGAACATCAGAAGCCAACTGGGATGCTCAACCCACTACCGATTCCAGAGTGGAAATGGGAATACGTGGCGATAGATTTCGTGGTGGGATTACCAGCAACGTCCAACAAGTTAGACTCTATATGGGTAATAATGGACAGATTGACCAAATCTGCTCACTTTATTCCTGTCAGGAGTAGTTACTCTGTGGACAAGTTGGCGCAGGTATATGTGGAAGAGATTGTCAGGCTGGATGGGGCTCCGGTTTCGATAGTGTCGGATAGGGGACCCCAGTTTACCTCCAGGTTTTGGCAGAGTCTGCAGAATGCTATAGGCACAAGACTAGACTTTAGCACCACCTTCCATCCACACATTGACGGACAGTTAGAGAGGACCATCCAAACCATAGAAGACATGTTAAGAATTTTTGTGCTAGACTTTGGCAGTTCTTGGAGGCAACATCTACCATTAGTAGAGTTTGCCTACAATAACAGTTACCATGCTAGCATTGGGATGGCTCTTTATGAAGGTTTATATGGGAGTAGGTGCAAATCACCTGTCTGTTGGGAAGAAGTGGGAGAAAGGGCTTTAGCAGGGCCAGAACTAGTAGAGATTACCAGCAGGATAGTGCCTATCATTAGAGAGAAGATCAGAACGGCGGTGAGCAGACAAAAGAGCTATACAGACGTCCGCAGGAAGCATGTTGTTTTCCAGGAGGGGGATAGGGTGTTGCTTAAGGTGTCTCCTATGAAGGGGGTGATTCGTTTTGGGAAGAAGGGTAAACTAGCTCCAAGGTACATTGGACCCTTCGAATCCTGTAAAGGATTGGGAGTGCATCTTATAAGTTAGATTTACCTGCTTCAATGGAGAGGATCCATCTGATTTTCCATGTTTCTATGTTGCGGAAATTCGTGTCAGATCCGAGTAAGGTTCTTAATAAACCTGATGTAGAGATCCTAAGAGATCTCACCTATGTTGAGCAGCCAGTGCAGATCATAGACATGCAAATCAGAAAGCTGAGGAACAAGGAAATCGCGATTGTGAAAGTTCTTTGGAATCACCACAACATGGAAGAGTGCACTTGGGAGACCCGAGAATCCATACTTAGGCAGTTGACTCGCGGTTGTCGAAGCCGGTCAAAAATAACCTTTCTGGTTATCAACAATTTACAACTGTAGATAGTGGTGAAAGGATCGAATCCACAGGAAATTGAGAACTTACCTATTTTCCTTATCAAGATCAATAAAATAAACTGAAACAAAAATAAACTGAAAAAGAAGAAAACTGAAAACGAGATAATCTGAAACGAAATAAAACTGAAATGAGATAAAACTGAAAGAAAAATAAACGGAAAGCAAAATAAACTGAAACGAGATATAACGAGATAAAACTGAAAGAGAAATAAACGGAAAGCAAAATAAACTGAAACGAGATAAAACTGAAAACGAGATAAACTGAAAGCGGAATAAAAATAAATTGCAGTAAAAGTAAAATGGGGGGTTTGAGATTGATTTGATTAATAAACTACTGAAAGCAATTAAAATAAGCGAATAATAAAATAAAAGAGAAATAAATAATAAGAAAGCTCTATTTGAAGAATTGGATCCACTTCAATTGTTGGGATTGATCATTGACACTTAGTTTCTTTTGATTGATTCAATAGATTAGTTATGGAGGTGGAAGACGCTTCTCACCACCATGTCTCTCCTTATGATTAAACCAATTAGGGAACGTCCTCTAATTAATTACTAATTAATAAATTGCCAAGGAACGTCCTTGGGCCTTAGGCATCAAAACAATTGTTAATTGCTTGAAGAAAGAGACAGATACAATCCTAACTACTCAAACGCATGAGATGTTGCTATATCATACAATTTCCTTGGTTTTTACACCAAGTGTTCTTATGTTTGAATAATCCAAGCAATTACGGACTTAAATTATCCAAACTAACATATTATTACGTTGCAATCAAGAATCAATTGGCCATATTGATCAAAACAACAAAGCAACAATGGAATTAAGCATGAGATTGTATGAATATTGAATAACAAAAGATAAACAATGTTTGATCAAGTCTCCCAATCCATAAAACAACTAAAGCATCACCTAATCTTCAACTAGAATAAAAGATTTCAGCCTCTCATGGCTGAAACAAAAACCAAAAATAAAAGAAAAAAAGAAAGGTAGAAGAAGAGATGTAAATCCCGTAGGTGTCTCCCAAGGGGAGTGTAAAGGTCATGTGGAGGCTCCTTATGTGTCTTTTTATAGTTGAAAGTGCTGCCCTAGGTCATACTTGCTTCCTAATTAGTGAAGAGGCTGCCCAAAGTGCTGAAAAGGAAAGAATCTCGTTGTAAATTCTCCAGAAGGAAGGAGGCGCGCGGATTAGGCTTCAGAAGAGGAAGGATGCGCACGGATTGTAGAAGAGGAAGTGGAGCCCAGTCATTGAATGCAGAAGGGAAAGTGAATCTGTCCAGTCTTTCCTTTTTAGGTGGAGCCTTCGTTTGAATTTTGAATATTGAATGTAGAAGAGGCAAGTGTGTCTTCATGAGATCTTGCTGCCTAAATAGGAAGATATGATTGCTGCAGTGTGTGCACATCTTTGAACAAGGAAAGAAATATCTGCGATTTGAATTTCAAATAATCTTATGACTGAGCTTTCCTTATTTGCTTTTGCTTCTGCACTTTCCTTATTTGAAAACTTTTCTTTTCTGAAAACTTTACATATTTGGCACTTTTTGGCAGTTTTAAAGGCATTTTCTCCAGATTGTCTCTTTACACCTAATATCTGCAAAACATGATTAAAACCACAAAATTAAGCAGAAAAGATGTAAATAAACATCAAGAACATAATGATAAAATGGACTAAAATATGCTCTATCAGCAGTGCCCCTATCTCTTTTAAAGTAAGTGTTATATGTTTTCATGTGTTTTCTTGATGTTTATGTTTGCTTGTTTGCTGTGTTGAACATTCGGGGACAAATGTTCTTAAGGGGGGAAGAATGTAATACCCGGCTAAGCTCCAGCGTCGGAATTCAAACCTTTCCATGGAATCCCCGTTGGAATCCGGAATCTCGAGGCTGGAATCTCTTAGAAGGGTAAAATAAGGTTTTCATAAAATAATTTTGAAACTTGTTCTTTTAGAGTTTTGGGTTAAGGAAAGAAAAAGAAAAATGTTTTGAGCAAACCCCAGGTTCGGCAGCCGAACTTTCAAGTTCGGCCGCCGAAGGGAGGTTCCTTCAGGCCGCCGAAGGTGGTTCCTGTTCGGCTGCCGAAGGTGGCTTCTCCAGCCACCTATAAGAGGCCTTCAACTCGAAAATGAGAGAGTTTTCTCTCCATTTTTTGGCAGAGGTGAGTCCTTGCCCTCCCTTTGATGCTCCTATTGTTTTTCCTTCAAATCTTTCAGAAAATTCATGAGTTTTCTCTTGTTTTTGAAGATTTGAGCTTGAATCTGAGTTTTTAAACCTTGGAGACCTCCGGAGACCCTTTTACCTCATCTCCAAGTTGGGGTTGCCATCACCCTTAGATCTCCAAGCGGTAAGTTTAGATCTTTGCCTTTCCTATGTTTTAGTTAAGTTTTAAGAAAAGGTTAAGTGTTAATAATGTATGAAATGGTTAGATCTAAAGTTTTAGGGTTTGTGTTAGTTTTGATGATAAATGCTCCCTCTTGGGTTTTTATTGTTGCTTGTTGGGGATTAGGCTTGTTTTTATGCCCCTTATGCATGATGAGTGAGTATGCATGTTTTTTAGTAGTTGGGTGTGAGGATCGGAGTGTTGGGTGGCTGTGTACATAGGGTAGAATCGGGTTCTGCCTTGCTGGAGAACCTAAGTTCGGCCGCCGAAGCAAAGTTCAGCCGCCGAACCTGCTTATGGAGGCAGCCTTTTGGCCGCCTAACCTACCCCTGAAAGCATGGACTTTTGGATCTATGAAGGGGTTTAGGCCGCCGAATCCACCCCCGAAGGTTGCTGACTTTCAGATCTGTGAAGGGCTTAGACTGCCGAACCTGCGCCCGAAAGTCCCTGACTTTCAGATCTGTGAGGGACCTTCGGCCGCCGAACCTACCGCAGAACCCCTGCCCAACCTTCCTCTTCTTGCTTTATATGTATGTTTTGGTATGTTTTAGGGGGATTTTAAGGAGTAGTTTAGAGTCTTGAAATAGTTATGTTTGGTTTCTCATTTGAGTCCATCTATGTAGAATCGGACCTGAGAGACCGTAGAGGCCTACAGTAAGATAGTTGCGTCCGTGTTAGGCGAGCGTCAGCCAGAGATGAGTAGAACTGAACTAATCTACTGTTTTAACGTAATCAAACTTTTTAAGCATGTTCACGCATCACGAATGCCATGTATATGTATTAGGTTGTTTTGCATTAGAACTCACAAATATGATGCATTGCATAATTTACTGTTGATGTGGATGGATATTGGATGACCCACTAGTCCTCGAGTATGTTATGTTATGATATGATACGGAAGTCCAGGTCGAGGCCCATTCTATGCCCTTGCCATTAAGGATATGTTATGTTATGTATAAGAGGAAGTCTTGAGGAGCTCCGTCGAGGGCCGGACACTATTGGAATTTGTAGAGGGTTACTAGTGACAAGTCCATCTTGATGTGAATTGTTTGTGTTGTGATACATTTCATATGAGCATATGTTTATTTAACAGTTTTTTTTTTATGTTCTGCTCACTAGGCTCGTGTAGCTTATCCCTTTTCCCTAACCCCAGGTTTGCAGGGTCAAAGATAGCTCGGGGAAGTCGGCATAGTTACTGGTATAGCTAATGGAATAGTATAGTGTGGACATATAAATTTTAATGGAATAGAATTGTGCTTTGCCCTATTTTCTATCTTTGTAATCCCTGTTTACATGATCTTTATGTAAAAGTTATAAGTATGAGTTATGTTTGAACTAAGCTTGAGGCATGTGATGTTACCATATTGGAGTATTTGATGAGGGCTCTAGTATGGGTTTTATGTTTTCAATTTATGATACATGCATAGGTCAAGCCTTGGTTCATGAAATGGTTAAGTTTTTGTTATTATGTATGATCATATATGGGATTTTATCAGGTACACAGGATGTATAGTAGGCTTGCTATGGGCTCCAGCGACCTTAAGTCGATCTGAATCCTAACGCCGATAGCGGTCCAGTTTTCGGGTCGTTACAGAGGTGATCCAGACGCGGTTCAAAGCGAAGGCCAAGTTCAAGGAAGATGAGTCATCAGGCGATATTCTGAAGGATGTCAATTGGAAGCTAATTCGAGCTATTCAAAGGTACTACAAGGAGTAAGAGGATGACTATGTCTAGACAATGCCTCACTCCCATCAGAAGAGATCTTAGCAGAAACTTTTCCAACCAAGTTCAAGTTGTCTAGCTTGGAAAAATATGATAGAACAATGGATCTCAGAAATCACCTGGCAATATTTAGGATGACCATGCAACTTTAGAATGTCAATGACTTCGTGTTGTGCTAAGTGTTTTTGTCAACACTCACAGGTTTGGCTCAGAAATAGTACCAATATCTAAGCCCAGTGTAACGACCCGAAAACCGGACCGCTACCGGCGCTAGGATCCAGATCGACTTAAGGTCGCCGGGACCTGTAGCAAGCCTAACATACATCCTGTATACCTATTAAATCCCATACATGCTCATACAAATACATAAAACTTTAAACTTTTTCTTTCATTTACCAAGCTTAACCTGTGCATGCACAAACTCATAACCATAAAACCCCACACTGGAGCCGTCATCAAATGCTCCAATGGGGTAACATATCATACATTAAGCTTGGTTTACACAAACATCATTAAAACATTTCATTAATAAGATCATGTATCAAAAAGGGATTAACATACATTAGGGCCAAGCACAATTCTATCCTCAATACAAATCTTTACATTACATCACATTATAACATTTTACAATACATGTCCACATCTAACTATTACATAAAACATGACTTCTTTACTCTTGCTGACTTCCTGGTCTATCTCGTACCTGCAAACCTGGGGTTAAGGGAATGGGGTGAGCTACTAGAGCCCAGTGAGCAGAATAGTAAAACATTATATTAAAATTCATGCTTTCATGGAATGCATCACATCACAAACAATTTACATTAAGGATGAACTTGTCACCAATAGCCCTCTACATAACCAATAGTGCCAGAACGTAGAATGGGTCCTGGTCTTTCCCTTACATAACATATCATAACATTCCAATGTGTCAGGGACGTAGAATGGGTCTTCCTGGACTTTCTCTTACATAGTACCAGGGACGTAGAATGGGTCTTCCTGGACTTCCAAATCGTATCATCATCATATCATATCATACCATACAAGGGCTAATGGGTTATCCAATGTTCATCCACATCAACATCATATTATGCAATGCAACATATTCGTGAATTCTAATGCAAACAACCTAATACATCTCATGGCATTCGTAATGCATGAACATGCTCAAAATTTATTTATTTACTTTGCAATATAAAGAGTCATTCTACTCACCTCAGGCTAGCTCTGAAAAGACTCTAAAGCAGCTATCTCACTGCTGGGGTCCTTGGTTCCTCGAGTCCGAACCTACACAGGTGGACTCAAATGAGGGACCAAATATAGACTAACATGACTCTAAACAACTCCCCAAAAACCCCCCTAAAACATCATAAAACAATCATAAAAATCATTCAAAGGAAGGCTGAACAGGGCACTTTCGGCGGCCGAAAGTCCCTCCAGAGCCGAAACTCAGCCACTTTCGGCGGCACCTTCGGCGGCCGAAAGTCCTTTCCAGAGACGAAACTCATGCATGTTCGGCGGCACCTTCGGCGGCCGAAACTCCCCTCCAGAGCCGAAATTCCAACTTTCGGGGGCAGGGTTCGGCAGGCAAAAGCTTGCCTCCACAAGCAGGTTCGGCGGCCAAAAGTGCCTTTGGCTGCCGAACCTGAGTTCTTCCAAAGTGGCAGAACCCAGCCTCCTCATGCACATTTTGCCTCCCAAAAACTTTCAAACATGCATTTAGCTATTCTACAACATGCATACTCATGCAAACAAGCATATAGGGGTCTCAAACTATCTTAAACCCCAACAACAACACAAAGCATATACACATACAACATACATTATCCATAAACTCTACATTAACCCTAATAACAAACAACTAACCTAAACATACATTTCTACCCCATAAACCTTCATAAAACTTGTTCAAATCATCGAAAGAGGTGAGGATCGACGCTTACCTCTTGAAGATCGAGAGAAAACGTGACCCAACTTGGAGATTTGGGGAAAATGGGTTCCGGAGGTCTCCAAGCTTCCAAACTTCAATCTTTGCTCAAAAACTTCAAAACCAAGTTAAAACTTGTTAGAAATTTGTAGGATTTGAAGGAAAACCTCAAAACCAACCATGGAAGGGCATGAACTCACCTTTGCCCGAAAATGGAGGAGAAAGCTCACCTATTTTCGGACATGGGGCCTTTTATAGGTGGCTGGCCAGACCACCTTCGGAAGCCAAAGGTGACTCCAAAACTCCACCAAGTTCGGCGGCCGAACCTGGATTTTCCTCCATGGTGCTTTTCTTTCAAAAACTCAATTTCTTTCTTACTTAAAACCTTAAAACACTTAAAAACATTTTATAAAAATATGATTTTACCCTTCTAGAGGTTTCCGACATCCGAGATTCCACCGGACGGTAGGAATTCCGATACCGGAGTCTAGCCGGGTATTACACCTAAGTTTAATTTAGAATTTTATGCAATTTGCTATGTTATTTAAATCCAGGTTTATTACTTGTATACCTCCTAAAAAGCTCTTCTTTAACCTGCGAAAGATCCGTCAGGGAGAGGACGAGTCTTTTAGGAACTTTATCTCATGGTTTAATGCATAAGCAATATAGATGGAAGAATTAAATCATGAGATAGCATGTGAAGCATTGAAGAAAGGAACACACAACGTCAAGTTCATGGATTCCCTAATCAAGATCCCAGCTGCCACGTACCAACAGCTAATGGACAAAGCCTAGAAGTACATCAAGTTGGATGATGAAGTCCAAGCATTGAGAAAGGATAAAAAGATGAGTCAAAAGCAAAACCAAAAGCCAGAGAGGTGAGGATATAAAGGAGATTACAGAAGTTACCCAGTCTTCCAAATGAGGGATGACCAAAGTAAGTATAAGAATTATACTTCATTGAATGACTCACAAATACGTATTCTAATGTGGATCAAGAAGAACGACAAGGAGGTCATGTGGCCTCCCAAGCTTAATCCAAAATGAGCTGAAAGGTGAGATAGGACCAAGTACTACCGCTTTCACGAAGACCATGGACATACAACAGAGGAGTGCCGGCATCTAAAAGACGAGATCGAGAGGTTAATAAGGGACAACACACTTCAAATTCTTGTTAGAAAGAATAGAGAAGAGAGAAGGCCCAGACCCAAGGTAAAAACTCTTGAAACTACCCCTGACGGTGAACCTGTACGGGTTATACATGTTATTGTAGGAGGACCCAACAATGGCAAGGGGAAGTATAAATGCGTCCCAGAGGACGTCTTGTCAATTGAGCAGGACCATGGGCCAAGCAAGAAGTAAGGTTCGGACCTACAGAAAAGGCGATAGGATTTTTTTCAAAATGACCCACTAGTCGTCATCATCCATCTAAATAGGTATGAGGTGAGGCGAGTCTTAGTCGACATAGGTAGTTTTGTTAATCTCCTCACTTTAGATATTTTTAATAAGTTAGGCTTAGATAAAAATTATCTTATTAAAGTCTCCTATCTGTTAGTGGGATTAAAAGATAAAACTGTGGCAGTACTAGGCACCATCAACCTTCCCCTTGTGCTGGGTGATGAGAAGTATAAGCAGGAGCTATATGCAGAGTTTGCAATGGTAGATATCCCACTTGCGTATAATGTGATACTTGGTCGCCTAGTCCTAAATTGTCATGGTATAGTTATTAACATGGGAGTTATATGTCTTAAGTTACCAGCTCCAAGAGGGTTAGCTGTAGTCTAAAGCAACCAGAAGTCGATCCAAGAATGTTACAGATACTCCACAAAAAGCCTCAAGAAAGCAGCAATGCCCATCGACTTGCTAGAGAAGCCTGATTTCCCTATAAAACTAGAGTGAGCAGACCTAGTGGAAGAGGTGTAGTTAGGTAAGGATCAAAAGGTACGATTTGATACTATGTTAATTAGTGAAATAAAGAATCATTTAACAGAGTTATTAAGATGCAGAGTGACCACTTTTGCTTGGTCTCTATAAGATGTGATAGAATTGGACTCGACTCTTATTATCCATAAGTTGGCTATTGACAAAACAACAAAACCGATGCAACAAAAGAAAAGAAAGTTTGTATCGAAGAGGCAGCAGGTGATTCAGGAATAGGTTAATAAGTAGTTAAGTGCATGATTAATAAAGGAGGTCCAATATCCTATATGGCTTGCCAATGTAGTACTGGTAAAGAAGGCCAACAGGAAATGGAGGATGTGTGTAGATTTTACTGACTTGAATAAAGCATGTCCAAAGGACCATTACTCACTCCCATCTATTGATAGGTTAGTGGACTCAACCTCAGGTCATGCAATGGTTTCCTTTCTTGATACCATTTCAGGTTATCACTAGATAATAATGGACATCGAAAATGCAGAAAAGACTATGTTCATTACCAATGTAGGAGTTTTCTGCTGCAAAGTGATGTCATTTAGGCTAAAGAATGTAGGGGCGACTTACTAAAGGCTAGTGTCAGGCATCTTTAAAGACATGGTGGGGTCAATAGTCGAGGTGTACGTCGATGACATGGTAGTAAAAAGTCGATCCTTAAAAGATCATCCAGATGATATCCGGAAAGTTTTCGACATACTAGATAAGGCAGGTATGAAACTAAAACCTGAAAAATGCACCTTCGTGGTAAAAGCTGGAAAGTTTTTAGGGTATATAGTCTCAGAAAGAGGCATAGAAGCAAACCCTAAAAAAATTAATGCCATCCAAAATATGGAGGCACCTAAAACTATTAATGAAATACAAAAGTTGAAAGGGTGGGTCATAACTCTTGGCCGATTTATATCATACTTGGCCAGAAGGTGTCTCCCATTCTTTAAAACTTTAAAAGGCAAAAATAAGTTTCCTTGGTGGGAAGAGTTTGATAAGTATGCTTTGTATCATGTTAACTATACTTTAATACTTATAATTGTTTACTTAATTATCTATATACATGAATATACTTGCTCTATTTTATTATTTTGTTTGCAATCACCCACTGAGCATTAGCTCAGCGTGCAGGTTTTTACCTCATGCAGGTTGTAGATAAAGTTATTACTGTAGACATCATTAGAGATGAACATCAGACATCGAGACCTATATCATAACTGGTTGTTTTGAGTCTCCGAATCATTGTGCAGTTATATTTTGGCATGTACATATTAAATAGAATGGGTTATGAAGGTTATGTAAGTTAAAGTAATGTAATCATGTATGGATAAAGAAAAAGAGTTAAGTGTTTACATGTGATGATATTTATGAAAAAATAAGGGATGATGTTTTTATAAAATATGTGGTAAATTAAAGAATGATATAATATCAAATGACAATTGAGAGTATAATTATAAATGTGTTTTTCATATGTACTACAGGTTGAAATGTTGATAAAATAGAGAAAGCTCTGCCAAAATTTTAGTTTAAAATCTCTCATTTACTTTACTCACTTTATGAAATTTATATGAACTATCTATTAACTTGTTAATTACACATAAAGAAAATAGTTTAGTTTTGAAATATCTAAAAAAGTATAGTTTGTGACAATCCTTACTATGTCTACACCTTGACAAGCTAAAGGGTGTTACATTATAAATCTCTAGTTTTATATTGCATGTACATGCATATTTAAAGCAATGAGAGCCTTATGATGAGAATCACATCATGGTTCCAATACATTTAAAATTAATTAAAGAGCTTCTAAGAGATCTTTTATACTATGAAAATATTAAAAATAATAATAATAATAAAAATAAAATGAGTTTGGATATTAAAGAAAATGAAAAATTATATTTCACCTATTTTTTCTAAACCTTTTTCATGAGGCCTGAAAACCATTTGGGCTTAATATGAGTGGAATAAGGTTTGAAAGAAGAGGTGGTCGAATGAGCCACTTCCTGTAGCCCATTCGGTCAAACAAGCTTAATCTAGGGTAATTTTCATAAATTTTTAAAACGTATGGAGGAATTTCGAGAAATAATTAAAAATTTATTGAACCAAGCCCCAAATCAACCCAAGAATTAAAGTGGCTGGCCAAGAGAGTGGAATGAGAGAAAGGACTACTCTTTACTTATGGACTAGGTTTCCACCTCTTCTACGGATTTATCATTTTTTCCAACCCTAGAGAGGCAAGAAAGAACAATGGCAGCCTTCCAACCCCTCTCCCACTTCTGAAAATTTCCTCACTATATTCCAAAAGAAGTCAAGGAAACCCTTCTTTCCAAGAATATTCCCATTGCCATCGCTTCCTTTCTATCTTCTTTTTTTCTTTGATCAATTCAGGTAAAAACTTTCAAGAAAATTTATTTATGGCATGAGAAAAAAAAAATTTTTATATGTTCTTTGATTAATTTTGATGTTTTGGTCGCCTCCTACATCATTCTTGATGTGAATTTTAAGGGCAACATAATTTTGTGCAGGTATGGTTTGAAGTATTCTCTTCTATTCAGGTTGTCCATCTCTAATAGAAGATATTTGAACTCCTAAAATATTTTCATTGTGTTACGAAATTTTCTATTATTTTCATATATTATTTGCTTAATTCTAAGTTTTGTTGAATTAGTGATGATTTTTTAAAACACACTAGACCATTTCAGCATGTAGTGCTAATGTAATGATATATAACTTGATCTTATAATTACCAAATCAGGTAATTCTTAAGTCAAAAGTCAATTTTGAGTTTGTGTTTTTCATGTTAAGGCCTCTAAAATAATGCTATTTGTTATATAAAAACCATATCTAAAATCTATTACAATATGAAAAGACAACTTGCAGTGGCTATAACTCGTGATATACACATCCTTTTTACTTTTTTTTTTCCATATTTTTATTATATGTTTCTAGTTTGCCTCTGTAAAATTTCAGATTTTCTAGGCTAGCTTGCTATTTTATCTATAGTTTTACTTTTCAATACTAGAAGTATATCTCCTAGGTAGAGCTAATCTTTGATTCTTTTGTGTTCCTTTTATAATATTTCTATATTTTGGTATTTTAATCTTTATTTTATATTATTAACATTTTTCATACTTGAATCAGAGTTAGATATATGCTGGGGTTCCCCTTGATTGTCCATGTTGGTCGAAACTCCTTCCAAGAATGAGAGTGAGTTTAGTTTCAAAAATTCTTTTAAACTTATCATTTTTTATTTATTCTTTTAAACTTATCATTTTTTATTTTTTCTAGCCTGATTTTTATTTATTTTAATTTTTGAAACTTGATTTATTTTGTTGATTTCTAGTCTATTTTATTTTATTTTAATTATGGAGGCTTTAATCTTAGTAGCAAAGAAAGAAGCAAAGCACACTTTTGCCCATTCCCTCAAAGAATGAAGCAAAGCACACTTCTGCCCATTCTCTCAACATGGTTGACGCTCCTCTTACCTTTTAGCATGGTTGGACTAATGGACTAATCCTCTTAGCCCATGGTGAAGCCTAATTTCAAGTAGAGGTCCAAAGGAGTATCTTAAAAATCCTTTACAAAGGTTAATGAGCCTAAAGGCTTGTAATAGTTTAGGCTTAATTTTAATTATTTTCTCCCCTCTCATTTCTTTAGTTGTAGGGTTAAATGCTATAATCTCTATTATGCTCCCTCTTTCTTTGGATGGTTTTATATGCTTTTCTCATATTATTTATGCATGAAAAATATTTAGTAATTTAGGTAGTTTACTTGGTAACCTAAAAGCAAGTTTGTATGATAGAAATATGGTTGGCAAGTTTAGAGATTATTTACACTTTGACATATAAATGGCTAAGTAGTAAAGACCTTAGAGTAAAATGACCATAAAGTACAACTTAAAATGCATGCTTAGAGAAAGATGCATATTTAGAAACTTAGTGAGTTATTTTGCTGCTATGTGCCAAATTGAACTAAGAAACCTTGCATGTTAGGTATACTATTTGAGTGCAAATTAAACTATGGCATGAAATCAACTTCAAAGCATGATAATAGAGCAATTTAGTAATCATCTCACCTAAAAGTTAAATAGAAATCTCACATGCTTAGCCTTAATAGATGCACCTAAAATAAATACTTGTGTGATTTATGTGCATATAATATTAGAATGGAATATATTTGAAAGGGATTTTCTAATTATACATTAAGATAGAATATAAAAAATATGTATAGGAGGGCTAATATTAGTTCTCAATAGTAAATTTTGGACGAGAAGGGTGCCTAACATTTTCACATTTTTGTATCCACTATCCTGAACCTAAACATTTGGATTATAGATTATGAAGAACAGTGGACTTCTATTAAAGGTAAGTCATTCAACTACGTCTTTCACTTTGTTCATATTCTTGTTAGAGCAGCGACTCCTTTAGTATTCTTTTCACCGAGTGAAAAAATATTTGAGTCTTGTGATAATATTATAGATACGAGACCCTAATCAGTATGGATAATTCATGCACCCATAAGATAAAAACAGCTAATCAACTTATTTTAATTTTGATGAGAGAAACTAAATGGTATAAATATTTAAAATTATAGAGACAAAATAATACCTATAATTAAAAATATAGGTATTAAAAAATATAAATATTCAAGGTAGTTAACAGTTTTTTTTAATAGAAGAATTAAAGAATTGAATTTTACAAACTATAACAATATTTTAATTGAATGATTTTGAAATAACAATAACAATTCACCCTTACTTCTTTACCTTATAATTGAATGATTTTGAAATAAGAACTAATGAATTTTTAAAAAAATTCATAGCTCAATAACAATTCACCCTTACTTCTTTAGCATTTTATAAAAATTCTTAGAATTTCTTTGATAAGTATGCTCTAATCTACATGTAAAGTAATTAGTTATGGATCCCTATCTTTTTGTACTTACTCAATGATAATAATCATATCAAGATTTCGTACTCTGAAAATTAATTTTTTAGAATTATAGAAAGGTTTTTTATGCAACGTAAAAATATTAAATAATAATAATAAATGAAAAATAAAATTAAAGAAAATAAAACCAAATAATCGTTTATTCAAATAATAATATTAATTAAATAGTTGAATTGAAGAAAATAAAAAATTAATGAATTAAAAAAAAAAGAAAAAGAAAAGGTAAAAAATGAAGAATTGAATTAAAAAGAAAAAAAAAGGAGGTGCCGCAGCTTCTCTCCTAAATAATAATAATAATAATAATAATAAAAGGTTTTTCATCTTTTTTATTTTCATATCTATTTAAACTATTTTATTTCACTAAAAATTTTAATTAGCATTTTTTTTCTTTATAGACCCATCTTTTTTACTGAGGTAGACAGTGAGCGCATGATCATTAAGATTCTGCACTCTTAAAATTAATTTTTTTACAATTATAAAGAGGTGTTTTATGCTATGTAAAAATATTAAATAATAATAATAAATGAAAAATAAAATAAAATTAAATAATAAAATTAAATAATAATTTATTCAAATAAAAATTAATTAAATAGTTGAATTGAAAATAAAAATTGAATTTAAAAAAAAAAAAGGAAAAGGAAAAAAATGAAGAATTGAATTAAAAAGAAAACAGCAGGTGCTGCAGCTTCTCCCCTAAATAATAGTAAGAAGTAGAAGCTATTTAAGCCTTTTTTTTCTTCGTCTATTTAAGCCTTTTTTTTCCCTCCTCTAAAATTTTAACTAGCTCTTTTTTTTTCTCTTTAATCTTTTGATGACAATCAATTCTAATAGGAGAAAGAGTACGACACAATACTTTAAATATTTAAAATAAAAAATTTCAGATCATAACAAATTAAGCTATCATCGCTTAATTCAAAATTTATGAGAATTATATTTAAAAAGTATGAGAGAATAAGAAATAAGCAATACTCTTTAATACATGTGGACACACAATATAATTTCAAATTTTGTAATGCATATATGGTCAAATTACATTTAAAATAATTTTATTATTTTGATATTTTATGAAATTTATTTTAAATTAATTTGATCTCTATTAGAAGTAAAATTCATATAGCCAATTTAGATAAGAGATTTCTCCGATATAATTTAGGAAAATGGTTTTTAATATAATCTAGATTTGACTATTTGATTAGATACCATTTCTACATTATAATTACACCTTCCTACAATATAATTAGACTTTAAAGGCTATAAAAATACCATGCATCCATAAAAAGCCAACGAATAAAAGATATATTATAAACAATATTTAGTTCTTCTCTATTATTTAGCAACTTATCAAGATTTAATCTTATGACATTCTAATATGAATCTCCTCCATACTTAGTTAACTTATCAAGAATTTTTTGTGGCATTCTCGAAACTAGAATCGCTTGATTATCTATATTTTTAATCACATTAGTTATTTAGGGGTATAGTAAAATAATCTTCGCTCCATAATTTTCATTTCTAATTATATTCGTTGGTTAGAGATGTGATAAAGCGACTTCAGGAAGATATCTTAATCTTGTCCTTTGTGAAGTTGTGTGAAGAAATTTTTTATCACGAGTTAATATTAAATTATGTATCAAATCCTTCATCTCGTAACTCTAACTCTGTAAACCCTTTAAATTGCTCAAGAAAAATTAAAAAAGTCTCACTGTTCAACTCTTTAAACCATTATCTTTAAATTTCTATTTTTCTTCTTTTTTATTTTGTTTATTTTTAAAGTATTTTATTAAAATAAATAATTTTATGCCATAAAAATATTTTTTTTTACATGTCCTTCAATTTATTTGAGCATGTTCGATACCTCTCACATCAATTTTGATGTAAAATTTGAGGGTGATAAAAATTTTATGCATGAAATTGAGCAATTATATCTTTACAGACTTTCCACTTTGTTAGGTGAGATTATGACTCACTATATATTTTTTTCATATTCTTCACAAAATTAGCTTCAGTTTTATATATTATTTGTATTTTTATAATTTATATTAAATTAGTTATAAATTTTTAAAATTACTAAGATAAATTTGGAATTTTACTCAATTACAATGCAATATCTAAATTTTCAAAAATTAATCACTGAATTTTTAGATCACTAAATAAAGTGATTATTGAGCCTAAAATTAAGTTTAATAAGTTACTACAACTTGTATTTTTCGCAATTTTTAAGTTTCTACTTCTAACATAGTACTATATTGCAAATAAAATCGATACATAGATTATAACATATACTGTAATAGCCTAAGTATGATGGAAATAACTCAAAAAATACAAATAGTTTTGAAGTTTTTCTTTTTTATTTTTTTCATGCATTAATATATGTTGGACATTTTCATAAAATTTCATAATTTTATGAGTGTATTTGTTATTTTTTCGTTAAATTTTAAATTTTAGTGCTATATTATCAACAACCATGTAGGATTTTGGTAGGTCCAACTTTTCTATTTTGTGTATTCTTAGTTATTTATTTCTATTTTTTCATGTTTTGATATTTGATTTCATATCAGTAATTTTGTTTGAGCATGATGAAAAGTAATTAGAATTTTTCTTAAGTGGCTAAGGTTGGCCAAATCTCTCTTTCACAATAAAATAAAATTGATTTGCTTTCATTTTTTTATTATTTTCTTAGATTTATTTTTTTTAAATTTCATGTTTTTGAATAAGTTGTTTAATTGTAGCAACTTTCTTAATTTATATTAATTCTTATTTTATTTAATTTATCTCTTTCGATATTTTATTTTATTTCATTTTTTAAATACCATATATAATTTATTTTCTTTATATGCTTGTATAATTTTTTTTAATTTAATTTTATCGCATATCATGTTTGTGAATATATTTTTCAATATTAAAATAAATTTTTTATCTAAATTAAAAAAATTGAAAATATTTCTTACATTTTTTAATTTATTTCTTTTCTTAATTAAAAATATTTATTTCCATAATTAATTTATTTTTTTATTGTTTAATTTATTTTTTCTATATTTGAATTATTTTTTTCTTTATTTGAATTAATTTTTTAATTATTTTCTTATTTTATTTGAGTTTTTTTTCTTATTTGAGTTTTTTTTTGAAATTTACTTTTTTACCTTTTTTGATTTATTTATTTTCTATTTTATTTTTTCAATTATGATAAATTAGACTATGATAAGAAAGCCTCAAGAAATAAAGAAAATTTCCATCTTTTAATTTTTCTATCTTGACCAAAAGTACTTTCATTTTTTGTGAGCTTTTTTTTTTTTTTATCTGTTGAACCTATGGAGTATATGGTAGAAATCCAATTTAACAAGGAAACTCTTTGGAGTGCCTTGAAGGCCCTTTGCAAAAATTAATGAGTTTAAGGTTTTGTAATAGCTTAGGCTTAATTAGTTAATTTTTTAATATTTTTTTAGTTTATAAATTAATTTTTATTTCCTTCCTACTTTTCTATCGTGATTGGAATTAAGTCTTTTCTCCTTCCTTTTTTAGTTTGGGACATGAGTTAAGTTTTGGTTTATTTAGTTCTCTTTCCTTTTTTTTATGTGGTTTGTTTTATGTACTTCGCTTAATATGGATGCAAAGTGTGCTGAAACTATAACATTTCGGGAAGCATTGACCTGGATTAAAGAGTGTGGATGGGATCGAGTTCTTTTCAAATTGGATGCTCAGGTATTTGTGATGTCAGTTAATTGTGCTTTGTTGGATGATTTATCGTCTTTTGGTCTTTTGGTTCAAAATTATAAACTGCTTCTATCTAATTATGAGAAAGCAAAGTGTGTTTTTGTTCATAGATCTGCGAATGATGTCGCTCATGTTCTAGCAACATCGGCTCATTCTGAGTCAGGTCAATGAGTTTGGATTGATGTCCCTCCTCCTCACATTGTTTTTTTATTCTCTATAAATTAATGAAGTTTTCTTGTTATTTCAAAAAACAAATATGTATGTAATTAAATCAATAAATTAAATAAATCACTTAGTAATTTAAAAGCAATTTAGTATGATATAGATATGGTTATATATGCTTAGGGAGTAATTTATACTTTGACATGAAAATGATCAAGTAGTTATGACCCTAAGGTGACCATAAACTTGGACTTTAAGAATACATATTTGAAATCTAGTAAGACCTCTTTTGCTATGTGCTAAGTATGAATTAGAAATTATCATGATTAGGTCCCTCTCTTTGGTGCAAATTAGTCAATGGTATGAAATGAGTGCTTTGTGTGACCAATATGCGTGTAATAAATAAATTGCATATTGACTGAAACAGATTTCCCAATAAATATATCTAAAGATAGGATATAAGAATCAATATAGAGAGCTGGTTTGATTTTCAAGTAAAATGTAAGCGAGAAGAGTGTCTAACACTTTCCCTTTCTCATACTCACTATTCTGAACGTAAACTATTAGATTATAGATTAAAAAGGATAGTGAATCCATGCCTGCTTTTATTTGGATGATGAATCATTCTCTCCATTCTTTATTGAGTGCTAAAATATTTAAGTTCCATGGTAGTATTATAAGAAGATGAGACCCTAATTAGTTATAAAGAATTTCTGCGCCCACACTAGTTGATTTCAAATCATAGTAATTGACAATGCCTCATCATTTGTTTATACTAATATCTCTAAAATTTATTGAGTTATCACTAAGCACAATAAAGAACTTTTCTTTAATTATTCATATAAAAAAAATTAAATGACCTAACTAACTGACAACTGATTGTCTTCCAGTCTAAACTTCCTATAGGTATCCAAATCAATCTGAGTAAAACTTTCTAAGGACATTAAAATGTATAGGTAAAAGAGTATTTCTCTAATTTTTATAATTATTTTGCGCTTTGTCAATTAAATAATTAATCAATATAATTTGTAAATCATAATAACATTACACTCTTATTAGAACTTACAAGCTTTCCTCATATGATTATTTCACAAAGTAATCATATTGGTTAATATATCATATTACTCTTATTTTTCATCATATTGTGCAATGCATTAGAAAACCCAAAACAGAAAGAGATTTTTTATTATATTAAACAAAAGAAAAGGAAGGCTTTATATAACCTATTATATATAAAATACATCCTATACATAACAATTTACACTTTACAATTAATCATTATTCTATATCCCTCCCTCAAGTTGTATCGAGCAAGCCAACTAGATGCGACTTGGACAGAAGTTGATGGTGCAGCGTAGAAGACAAGGGCTTGGTGAGACATCAGCAAGCTGCAGAAAAGAAGAAACATGAGTAGGGAGAATAAAACCTTTCTGAAACTGATCTCTTACCACATGATAGTCGATTTCAATACTTTCATGTGTTCATGGAAGACAGAATTGGTTGCGATATAGAGCGCAACTTTATTATCACAATGTAATTCAACAAGAAGTTGCATAGGGACCTGCAAGTCTTATAAAATATAGGAAATCCATAAAATTTCACAAATAATAGGGTCCATGGAGCGCTATTCAGCCTCAGCTGAAAATTTAGAAACAGTATTTAGAAACAGTGGATTGTTTCTTGGTTTTTTAGGAGATTAAAACTTCTCCCATAAAAAATACAATAACCAATTAAGGATTTACAAGAAAAAACACAAGAGGCACAATCTGCATCACAGAATGCAATAAGCTTCAAATTAGAAGAAGCAGGAAAGAAAAGACCTATATTGATAAATTCCTTGGTCACTTAAGGTCTTTGATAGTGAATTTATTATCAAACGCAGTCTTTACAAATTCAATGTCATAAATAGAATTGCCAGTAATCACAACATCATCCACATAAACCAGCAAGGGCAAGAAAGAGTTAAGAGTTAGAATGGATTTTAGTAATCAGATAGCGATCATTAGGGGACTGATGAAAGCCAAACTTTCGAGAAATGTAGAAAATTCAATGTTCCATTTTCAAGAGACCTGCTTGAGGCCATAGAGGGACCTCTTCAACAAGAAAACCTGACCAGGTTAAGCTTTAGTATAGTCCTAAGGAGGCTGCATATATACTTATCCGTGTAGATACCCATAGAGAAAAGCATTATAAATGTCTAATTGATACAAAGGCTATGATTTGGCATTGGCCAATTTTAACAATGATGAGTTTTGCTACTGGAGAAAACCTGTATTTATAGTCAAGACCTTCTACTTGATTGTGCCTTTGGCTACTAAATGAGCATTGAATCTATCAACTTCTCCATTGGGTTTGCATTTGACTTTGTAAACCCACTTACAACCTATGGCCTTTTTTCCTTTGGGTAAAGTAGTAAGAACCCATGTATTATTTTTTTTTTTTCTAGAGCATCTAGCTCTTGATTCATAGTTGCGATCCAGTTAGCATCAGAGGATGCTTGATGATGAGTGGTGGGTTCATGAACTATAGATAGTTGATTGAGATAAGCTTAGTGTGAAGCATCAAAGAGGAGGGGAGAAGAAGTGGAAGTAATTGTGCAAACAAAGTCTTGGAGCCATCCAAGTTTATGCACAGCCTGGTAAATCTTCTGAGAGTGTTAGAAGAAGTAGAAGAGATGGGAGCAGAAGGGATAACAGAGGAAAGGGTTGGTTCGGGTAAGGGTGAACAGGTCATGGGGTTTAAATCACTAGCATTGGAGAAGGATTCAAGATCAGTGACAAGGAGAGGCAGACTGAGAATATCACAAGTAGGGTAGAAGGGAAACTTGATATTAGTGGTTTTAAGAATGTTAGAAATAGATAACAAGTTATACTTAAGAAGTGGCATATAGAGAGTATCATGCAAAGATAACTTGAAATGGAGATTAATGATACAGTATAAAGGCACCTCAGTATAGGTTCCATCAGGCAAATGAGCTTTAACATTATTAGAAAGAGTGCAAGGCAAAGAAAGAATGGGTTTGTGAGGTGTCATGCGGTCAGTGGCACCTATGTCTATGATCCATTCATTATTCATGCAATTTTGAGTACAACAAATACTGACTAGACTAGTATTACCAGTAAAGGAAGGAAGCATATGCGGTGAGCCAGCTTGTTGTCCTATTCCAGCACCCTGTCCAGTGTGTAAGATAGATTTTCCCTTTATTAGCTTAGATACTTCAAGTTGCCAAAAAGAAAACTTGGAGTTCAGATCATCAATTATGGACTGATCCTAAGACATGTCAAAGAGGGGACTCAACAAATGAGCTTTCCACATTGGCAGCGAACTTAGGGTTATAAGAAGTTTTCCCTGATCTATTAGATTGAGAATTGTTCTTATTTCTGCTTTTAAACCACTCAAGGTACCGTATTAGCTTGAAACAACTCTCCTTGATATGCCTATCCATGTCACAATGGGTACAATGTCCCCTTCTGTGATCATATCTTTTTGATTCAAGGAGTTGAGGTGATTCAAGTTGAACTCTGAGAGCTACAGAACCAGATAGCTCAAAGATATTAGACAAAACCCTTTTCTGATATTCAGATTTTAAGACCATGGAATATGCCTTGTTAACAGAAGGCAAAGGATCCATCATAAACACCTGATTTCATGCAGGATCTAAAGCATCATTGAGCCCCATAAAAGATTGCGTAATTTTGTTTCGATTGATAATTTCTTCATGAAGCTTTGCAGCTCCACAAGTATAGGATGGGGACACATCCATTATTCCCAACTCATCCCACAGGGATTTCAGCTTAGTAAAGTAAACTGACATAGAGGAGTTTTCCTGTGCAATAGATGCAATTTTTCTTTGAAGATGATATATGAGAGGAGTGTTACTCTCACCATATCGCTATGTGATTTCAAGCCATAGCTCTCTCGTGGAGGCTATGTAAACAAAGGATTCAACCAAATTCTTGGATATTGAGTTCAATATCTAGGATGTGACCATATAGTCACAATGTTTCCATTTACTATAGATCTCGGATTCCTTACTTGGAATAGAGATAGATCCGTCAATGAACCCTAACTTCATCTTGGTACCAAGACCGATTTTAATCGCTTCTCGTGTAGAGATGTTCTTCTAACGTGAAATTAAGTAGGAAGCTTGTAAGCTAAGAACTATGGCCTCCTTACTAGTTGAGCAAACGTTGTTCAGAGCAAGATTCCATGCAAAGGGTTTTGGTACTTTCCATCATCCCACAAAGTAGTGAAGAAGAGGAAGCTCACATTATGAAGAACAGGATCTGAACGCGCGCTTGAATTATTCCCAATAAAAAAATCAGAATATCTTCCAAATTTATTTGCTCAAATGAACATTCTTCTTCTTCTCGTGAACACCCTTTATGTCCCAACAGACAGAATAAAATCAATTAAATGTGGCAAACAAATCAGGATTTCAAAGCTCAGAAACAAAGAAAAGCACCAGATTACAACAGGGACACTATACATGATCTCTATGTTACAGAATGTGCACGTGTAGATAAATGTCATAAATAGACACACGCTCATATTCTAAAACCCAGGCCAGGCCACCTCTTTGTTGACTCTTTCTTGTTCCTCTTCGAGTTTTTATCTATTAGATTTTCCAGTGATTTTGTCTTCTTGTTACGAGCCCTGCCAGCTTCTTTCAGAAGTTCTGCTAGCCTATTCTTCTCATCTTCGAAATCAGGATTTGCAATCCCAAGCTTTTCCTCTCTTAATTTAAGAACATATTCCAAGATCTCAATTGCATCGTCTACCCTGTAATGAAACAAAATTCGACATCAGGAGAATAGAGAATTAAATAAATCTTTAGCTTAAAGCAGTCCCGGATTGCTAAAAATATTTAACCACTCAATTTTGAATAAGAACATGTAGTCAGAGAATGTCTTGATGAGAAATGCAAGTTTACCATTTCAAGCTTTATCAGCAATGTCGCCTAGCATAAGCTATGACAAACTAGAAGGTATAGATTTCAAAGATTGAATCAAACCTTGAACACCTAAAACTCCACCATAAAAAGTTCTCATCTAATCAAAGCAGGTGAAAAAACACTAAGAAATTTAATAGCAAAATCAAACCACAAGATCAAGATCTTTCCAAATAGGGGAACTCTTAGTATGTGGAAAATTCAATCAGTTTGATTATCAGCTGCTTGTGCGAGTAAAAGTTCAGCCATATAAAGATACATTACCTCCCCATTGCGTCATAAGTGGCAGCAAGATTGCTATATACTCCAAGGGTATCTTGATTACAGGGGCCACACTCCTGTTCCAGTATACCTCTGGCTTCTTCAAACAACTCAGCAGCCTCATCTATCTTGAACAGCTGCACACAAGCCAATCCCATCTGATTAAGGACAACACCAAAGAAGGCCGACTTCCTCTCCCCACCGGCTCTAAGTTTTGCTACAGCACTCTCAAAAGAGTTTCTTGCTTCTTCATATCTATCGACCATGTAAAACATCACTCCCATTCGTGCCTCTATTCCTGCAATAGTGCTTTGTTGTCCCGGTTTGTCCTCCAATAACTTCATTGCCTTCTGCAAGAGCTTCAAGGCCTCCTCAGGCTCATCTACAGACTCGTAAATGGCTGAAATCTCAGTCAACCCACCAGCAATCTCTTCTGTTGTGATTCCAGGTACAGGTTTTGCATATATCCTTAGAGCATTTTCACAATAAGACTTTGACTCTCTGAGCTTACCTGTCCTATTATACAAGTCAGCGAGGCGTACAAAGACAGAGGCAACTGAAGGGTGGTTGTCACCCTTTGATGATTTGAAAACAGTGAGTGCCTTTTGGTAAGAGAATATGGCCTCATCAAAGCGGCACAGAGACATATAAATGTTTCCAATACTGACATCAATAGCAGCAACTTCATTCTCTTGTCCATTTGCAATCATTGCCATGCTGGCAAGAACAAGGTGCTCAAGAGCTGATTCATAATCTCCCTTTGCCTCGCATATGAGGGCCATTAGTCTACGGTCAGCTGCCTCTTCAATAGATGCCGATTCACTATGTGCACGATGAATTTCAAGTGTTTTCTTGCACAATTCTTCTGCTTTATCGAAGTTCATGGCTTGAACATTAGCCTCAGCTAGGTACCTACCATTTCCAAATTAAATTTTACATAAAAATGGGTTTTGAACACAAGGCTACAAGCACACTCATCTTAATCTATTATAATTATCATGCAGATAACTTGAGATGGAGGATAATAAATGCATCACTAAAATTGCCGGAGCAAAAATAGTGAATATATTTAAATATCATACTGTCGCATAATTCTTCTTCAGTTTCTAATCATTTGGAAATACATTCTAAGAAATGGACCAAAAATTTTTTTCTATTTGATGCCCAGATTAACAAAAATCTCTCAAAACCAATCTTCTTGCTTCAACCTCAAAATTGTTCAGCAGCAAACTATGCGTCCATATGCATGTTTATGTAGTGTAATATTGAACTATATATATTAGCATAAAAATACACTTCTTTTTTATTTTTTGACGGAGTTAAAAGTACATCGATTCGACAAACATGAATTATTGTATAGATAGACAAACACAAACATCTACATTCAACAACATATAATAAACTCATAATCAGACGTTCTAATCGAATCCGTGGATGCCCAACTGTAGAGTTTCAGTTTTCCATATCATCAAGCTTGAAGTTCACAAATACAGCTTTCTAACAAGGGGAAAAAAAAGGCCAATTCGTCTATGCAAGTGCAAGAAGCAAAAGTAGGGGGAAAGAAAGGAAGAGCAGCCGGGGACAAAGACAAATATAGAAACAGCAACGTCTTAAGGAATCAGAATTCCATGCCCGAAATTTTCTTAATTTAGCTTTACAGCAGCAAATTTTAAGCTCAAAATTTACCCAAATAATTCACAATATGATAAAATTACTCCAAATAAACATATTAGTCACTTCAATTCACAGAATAAACAGCCAAAAACGCATAAAAACCCAACATAAGCGAAGTTACACATCTAGATACCTGCAAGTCTCCCCAACTCTGGGATCAGTCTCTCCCAAAGCCTCGATCTGAATCTTAAGCCCCTCCTCATATGCGGCAATCGACTTATCGACCTGTCCAAGCATCGAGTACGTATCCCCCAACTGCATATACCCAGAAAACGCAGCGAGCGCGTGGTCCATCCCCCTAGCCAAATCCGGCACAGTAATGGCTCTCTCTAGAGCCGGCACTGCCTCGTCGAATCTTCCTAGACTGCAATAAATAGCAGCCAGAACGTGAAGGCTCATAACGAGGTCCAAACTTGGTTCCCCATCTGCGGCACATCGCTCAAACGACTTAGACGCACGAATTGCGTAGTCAAGAGCCTTATTAGGTCCGTCACCGGAGGCAATGGTATCACGAGCGAGCTTGAGAAGGAAAGGACCAAGATCCGGGTTGTCGAGGGAGGCGTCAGAGAGGAGGAGCGGATTAGGAGAGTCGGGCGGAGGTTTCTTAGCTGAGCGGGTAGGAGAAGGTTTAGATCGGGAAGGGGATGGAGACGGAGGCTTCTTGTTGGGCGTTCTAGGAACAGCGGGTTCGGGTCGTGGTTGAGACTGAGACTGAGACTGAGGTTGGATCTCGGGAACGGAGATGCGGAGAGGGGGTGCCTCGGGTGGCGTCTTGACCGAGACAAGACCCGGCATCGTCTCTTCTATTTTGCTTTGGGATCGGAGATCGTGAAAGAGTTGCAGAGAAAGAATCAGACTGAGATAGAGAGATTAATGGAGTGGATTTAGCAATTATGTCACTAGGGACAGACTACCAATAAAAGAGATGACAGAAATGCTGATGTCTCTCTTCTCACTGCCTCTTCTGCTCGTAATTTATGATGGCTATTCAGTAGCGTGCTCATGGTGAGATTAAAGGGGCTAATTTGATGATTAATGAGTGATAATTATAGTATTTTACTTCATTTGGGTTGGACTTTAGCATTACTCTCTGTCTGGTAAGATTTCTTTTGTCGGGTGTAAAAACGCCAGCGTTTTCCGGCACGGAGAATTTGATCCAGTAATATGCATCCACGTGTTTGAATCACATTGCTCTTCGTCACTCCTACTCTGCTGCAGCCCCTATTGCATGCGCTGTGTTACCTGTGACATATATATATAATTTAGGGGTGAGCATTCGGTCGGTTCGGTTTAAAATCGAACCGAATTGAATAAATCAAAAATTGAAATTTCAGTGTTTATAAAAATCGAATCGATTTTAGTCAAAAATCGAATCGAATCGGTCTGATTTGATTCGATTTGATCGGTTTCGATTTTTAATAATTTGTTTTTATTTTTTACACTTTATTTTTAATATTTTAAAATTTAATTAAAATATTTTAATCTTAATATGATTTAATTTCTCTTGAAAAAACATATTATTATTACTAATCGGTTCGATTCGATTTTTTCGATTTTTTTCTGATCAAAACCGAACCGAACCGAAATAACTGAAATTTTTAAAATTAAAAACCAAACCGAACCGAAATATATAAAAAATCAAACTAAATTTTCAAATCGGTTCGGTTCGATCGATTTTTTCGATTTGAACTGAATACTGCTCACCCCTACCTGTGTATATATCCAACCTCTATCTTCGATTTAAAAAAAAAAAAAACATCATCTGTTTATTTTAATAATAATAATAATAATAATAATCTGTTTATATAAATAAAGGTAAGAAAGCTCAACTCTAAAATACTTTTTTTTTTCAAAGTTAATTAGTAGCTTTCTATTATTATCATTAATATATGAACTTTTAATTTCTCAATATTTAACATAAAAATTTAAATAAGAAAAAATTATTTAAATAATTTAAATAATTTTTAAATTTGAAATTAATAAATAAAAATAATTAAAAACAATTGACAGATTAATCATAGTTTTAATGCCTATTGTATTTATCTTTTTAGCTATATTTCACGTTTAACTGTCTGGACAATATTCTTAATGGCTGATAATTAACATTTATATAAATAAAATTTATTGATTTTACTAAAAATATATAGTTATTAATTATTCATTTGTGTGATTATTAAATATCTATTTAAATCTAAATCTCCATAAATATTATAATATTAGATTAATAAGTTATATTAGTGATGTTATATAATAACCACCCAAGAAAAGTCATGAGCCATCATTATGAGATAGGGCTACATGATAAGAATCGAATAAGTAAGAAAAGCGGTTCATCCCAAGGAAGGAAGGTCCGGACACCCTAACATCCGAATCATTATCAAGACTCGCATTTTTCTTAGTAGGGAGAGTCTCGGTGCCCAATTACCTATAAACACAACCCATCGTATCTACATTACGTCTGTAATCACGATATCACAAAACTACTAGTTGGCGACATATCTTATCAAGCAACTGGCTACATTATTGCAAATTATCGAAAAATGTTATATTTATCTCTACTTTCTTACAGTATAAAAAGAGAAGAACTACAGAGGCAAAAATACATTATTCTCTAACATTAAATCTCTAAGCAATTCATCACATTCTCTCTACTCTTCAAGATATTGACTTGAGCATCAGAGTGGTTGCCATGAACACTCACCATCACCTTGTTAAGAAACCCAGAGATTACTGCAACCTAAAACACGCAGCGCGGCAGCGGAAAAATAAAAATCTCTGATTTTCTTCACAGGATCCGAGTGCTTCGTTTATTTAAAAAGGAATGATAAGAGACTAACCTGTTAGACTCGATGAGAATATACAGTTCCAGACTGAACGTGCTGCTTTTGAAACAAACACCCTCTATAGTATCTACACGAATGTCTTTTATCCTTCTAGAGTGCTAGCTCTCTCGAAGATGTATAAGCTATGTGCTCCCCAATCTGCAACTCAAAAACGATTTCTCCAAAATGTTTTTTTTTCACAATTCGCAGTAGAAATTTTATTCATTTTTTAGTCTTTTATTTTTCCACACTTTTTTTCTGAAAATAGTTGTATTCATAACTAACTATCACAATCTCGCAGATACTCAAATATCTTACGTGATAATTTATTTTGATAAGAAAAATCGAAAAATCTTTTATTTGTAACAGTTACAGATAGACTGCAGATTTTTTAAATATATTATCTTATAATAATAAATAATTTAATATCAATAATAATAACATCTTTATTATTATTAATTATACTAAGTAGCAAGCTATAATCCAAAGTTAAGCTTGCGCCTAGACACCATGCACCAAAGGAAAAAGAGTTCAGTTTTTGTTAAAATATTTGACGCATCTTTGCATCCAGAAAAAGTGTAAGCCAAAAAATTATGCAAGTATTTTAAACATAGATTGCTCAAAAATAAATCTTTTGACTTATTGGGACAGTACACATTAGGAGGATTATCACAGAGATCAAAATATGCATTAACAACATCAAAATTAGAAGAAAAATCACAAGTAAGAACTTGGGAGTCAAAACCTAGTGCATAATTAAACTCAGCCATAGACATAAAAAAATTGTGTCCTAATAGCTGAAAACTAACAATGTCAAGTGTGTGGATAGTGAGCAAGGTAGACTTGTCAAAGAAAATGGTGCAATAGAATTCATGAACAAGTTCAGTAAAAGCATGCATGCGTAAGTGAAAGAATGTTTTCCAACCAATCCCATCGATTAGAGTTGCCACCTCTTCCCGAATACCCAGTGTATGCAATGTGTCCAAGTGTAGATACTTACCTGGTATGTAAGGGAGAGAGGAGATAGCATTGTACTTGGTTTGTTCAGTCAGCTTATTAAAAACTAGGGTTTTCGAGGAATGACTTGAAGGCGATGACTTGGAAAAATCGCAGTTGGAATCGGGGGTGCCATGGTTCTTAGAAGATGTGGTTGGCCTGCTGGTGGAAGAATTGATGCGGCACCTAGTGTTAGAGTGTTGGGATGATGGCGTTGGGGCAGGACGCTTCTGTCTGCGAAGGGTTGAAAGAGAAGGTGATGGTAACGACGTTTCCTAGTGTGTTTTTGTGCTACTAGCCTTTGGTGCAGAATGTGGTGCCATAGGCGGTGCTCGCGGCTGGCGTCGATAAGTGTTGGTGCCAGGTGATTGCGGCGATGTAGTGTGCAGGGGTGGTACAGTTGATTACTCGATTTCAGTGATGACGTCTGCAATGGGTGAAGGGTTGATGATAGGCTCATCGTTGCTATTAGTGGGTTCTCTCACTAGTTTAGGGAGGCCCAAGCGGCAGCCAGAGTGCAGGTCCAATGGTGGCCACCATCTTGCTTCAAACCATGTCCTTGTCAAAAGTGTGTGCCTGAGAGGAAACTCAGTACAGAGGTAAGAGAGTAGAAGTGAAAATGAAAGTAAGTGAAAAAGTAAATAAAACAAAACAAATAAAAGTGATAGGGGTGAGAGGTTTCCCTTAGGTAATTAAGAATAGCCTCATGGCCTTTAGGTTTTTGTGATTTGAGCAAATCATCGGGCAAACCTTTCTCACTAGGTTGCCTCCCAGTAAGCGCCCTAGTTTAAAGTCGCAGGCTGGACATTCCTGATTTGATCAAATCGAGAGAGGGGAGCCACCTAGGAGGATTTCCTCAACAACTTGAACTACAAATCCTTCATAATATGGCTTCAAGCGGTGTTAGTTGACTTTAAAAATTTTTCCAGTATCTAAACTTTGAATTTCCATAGTTCCATAGGGAAAAATATTTTCAACAATGAAGGGTCCTATCAAACGGGACCTCAGTTTTCTCAGAAATAGTTTTAAACGTGAATCAAAAAGTAAAGCCTTGTTGCCAACATTAAACTGCTTCCTAGAAATTAGGCTATCATGTAAAGTTTTGGTTTTGACTTTGTACAAGAAGTGTCATATGCATCATGTCTTAACTCTTCAAGTTCTTGAAGTTATAACCTACTATATAAACCTGCCTCATCAATGCTAAGATTACAGCTTTTAACAATCTAGTAGGCTTTATGTTCTAGCTCAACAGGTAGGTGATATGCTTTTCTATAAACTAACCGGTACGGGGACATCCTTATAGATGTCTACTATGCAGTCCTGTAGGCCCATAATGCATCATTAAGGCACATACTCTAGTCTTTTCTGTGTGGGCAAACTATTTCTCTATTTGACACTTTAACTTGCTCGTTTATTTGTGGGTGGTATGCAGTGGATGTCTTGTGAATGAAATGGTACTTCTTGAAAAGAGTGTCCACCACCTTTTGCAGAAGTGTGTTCCTCGGTCACTAATAATTGATTTAGGTATGCCATACCTAGAAAAAATGTAAGTCTTGACAAACTCCACCACTACTTTGGCATCATCTATTCTGGTTGCTTTAGCCT
Organism: Manihot esculenta; assembly: GCF_001659605.2. Lineage (NCBI taxonomy): Eukaryota > Viridiplantae > Streptophyta > Magnoliopsida > Malpighiales > Euphorbiaceae > Manihot > Manihot esculenta. Next base: position 20,778,850 of record NC_035161.2, read on the forward strand.
CTATCCATTTGGATACATAATCTACGGCAAGTATTATGTAAGTGTATCCAAATGATGGTGGGAATGGTCCCATAAAGTCTATCCCTATATGTCAAAGATTTCACATACATCTAGTTTCTGCTACTCAAATTTCCAGATTGTTGGCACCTGCTAAATAACCTGCAAAAGAGATAAGCATCACAGAATATGGTAGGCTAAAATAAACCGCACTCAAGGATTTTTTGGGCTATCTGGCATGGGCCAAAGTGTCCTCCACAAGCATGTGAATGATAGAAAGCTAAGATTGAAGCTATCTCTTATTTTGGAATGCATCTCCTAATTACTTGGTCAAAGCAATACTTCCATAGGTATGTCTCATCTCAGACATAGTATTTGGAATTGCTCTTCACTTTATTTTTCTCGTGTCTGGGCAAATCTGTGGGCAAATTGCCAATGGCCAGGTAGTTGACTATATCAGCATACCAGGGGGAGGATGGTTGGACAAAAAGCAGTTGCTCATCAGGAAATTCATCATTGATTGGGCATGGCTCCGGTCTTATGGGGAGGCGACTTAGGTGGTCAACCACCAGCTTTTCTCTTCCCTTCTTGTCTCAAATTTCCAGATTAAATTCTTGCAAGAGCAATATCCAACAGATAAGTCTTGGTTTTGCCTCTTTCTTTTTTATCAAGTATCATAATGATGCATGGTAAGAATAAACAATTGCTTTTGTGCAGATAAGGTAGGAACAAAACTTTTTCAGAGAAAATACTGCAGCTAAGAGCTCTTTTTCAGTTGTGGAATAATTGCATTGTGCATTGTCGAGGGTACAGGAGGCATATTGTATAACATAAGGAACATTGCCAACCCATTGCCCCAATATTGTCCCTACAGCATAGTTGCTGGCATCACACATAATCTCAAAGGGCAAATCCTAGTTAGGAGCTTGGATGATGGGGATTGTTACTAGCATCTCCTTGATCAAATCAAAAGTTGTCTTGCACTTTACCTGTAAAAGTGACCTATTTAGTTTCTCACTATGCTAAGTTGTATGTTCGGGAGACAGTTAGATTACAAGCAATCTCAGCTTCTATAATATTAGATAAGGGACCTTAGTTCACTTATTGGTTTTGGAAGAAGTTATAGGAGGCACTTGGCACTCGGTTGAATTTTAGTACAGCCTTTCACTCATAGACTGATGGACAATCCAAGTGGACAATTCAAACATTAAAAGATATGCTTTATATGTATGTCATGGATTTTGGTAGCCAATGGGATAATCAACTACCATTGGTGGAGTTTGGTTACAAAAACAGTTATCATTCTAGCATTAGGCTTTATATGAAAGAAAATGTAGAACCCCTTTATGCTGAACAGAGGTTGGTGAAGTTAAGGTACCTCCTTTTCTCTTACCCCTAGTGTAGATTCCACCTCAAGCTCCTCTTCTGATGGCCCCATCCGTTCCTCGACCCCTATCGTTCCATTGATGGCGGCTCCAGAAAATGATGGTAGCTCGATTAATGACATTCAATCTGTTTTATCAGAGCAAGATGTAGACTACCTTTATGATACCTACCAAATCCCTCGAGAGACTTTTTATGTCTTTGCCCCTTCTCCTCGCATTCGTGTGAACGACTTGATTCCTGCAAATGATACTATTATGATTTTCGAGAAGCAGTTGAAGGCGGATCTTCGGTTTCCTATTGACCCATCTTTTGTTTATATCCTTTGGTTTCACAAGCTTTTGGTTGCCTAATTGCATCCTAATAGCTGGAGAATCCTGGTGGCTTTTTGATTTCTCTATCTTAATAACCATATAGATCTGAGTGTAGCGCTCTTCTCCTAACTGTATCAGTTGGATACCCACAAAAATGAGGAGTTCTGATTTTTTAGATGATGCAAGCACCAGATGATGTTTGACTAGATACCCTCCTGATAGAGCATAATTTAGTCCATTTTATCTTAATATTATTGATGATTATTTACATGATTTATGCTTAATTTAGTGCTCTTGATATTATTTTGCAGAAAATGGTGAAAAAGGACATTTTGGAGAAAATACCCTTAAAACTGCCTTAAATGGAGCAAATGAGAGCAAGCCTGCCAAGTTGGAATCAAGTGAAGCTAAATAAGGAAAGTTCTAAATAAGGAAAGTTCTAAATAAGGAAAGTGGCAAAAAGGAAAGAACATTCAGCCAAAGCAATTTGAAATTCAAATTTCAAATTTCCAAGTAGCCTTTTCCTTATTCAAGAAACCAAGTCTCAAGTTGCCATAAATGAAGAGCCAAATAAGGAAAGTATTTTGAATTTCAAATCTTCAAGATTCATATTCAAATTTTGAATTTCAAAATCCAGCTTATCAAGGAAGCCAAATCCAAAGATCACATGCTTGCCACTTCATGCCTTGCACATTCAAAATTCAAATTGCAAAGAAGGCTCCACCTTCCTTATTAGTGCATGGGCGGCAATGAGAGTGTGAAGGCAAGTCTTGGGCACCTTGGGCAGCATCTTAAAGACACTTGGGCAGCATCTTAAAGACACTTGGGCAGCAAGCAAAGACCAAAGGCCCCACTCCTTGCACTTGAACACATGCCCCACATTTTTCCCTTCTCACATGTGCATGGATGGCACATCTTGGACCAAGGGCATTTTGGGCAGCCTTTTGAAGTCTTTTGGGCAGCCTCTTGACACCTTGGGCAGCCTCTTCACTAATTAGGAAGCAAGTATCATCTAGGGCAACACTTTTCAAGTATAAAAAGACACATAAGGAGCCTCCCCATGCCTTTTCAAGCCTCCCTTGGAGACACCTACGGGATTCACATCTCTTCTTCTACCTTTCTTCTACCTTTCTTCTTTTCTTTTATTTTTGGTTTTTGTTTCAGCCATGAGAGGCTGAAATCTTTTATTCTAGTTGAAGATTAGGTGATGCTTTAGTTGTTTTATGGATTGGGAGACTTTATCAAACATTGTTTATCTCTTGTTATTCAATATTCATACAATCTCATGCTTAATTCCATTGTTGCTTTGTTGTTTTGATCAATATGGCCAATTGATTCTTGATTGCAAGGTAATAATATGTTAGTTTGGGTGATTTAAGTCCTTAATTGCTTGGATTATTCAAACATAAGAACACTTGATATAAAAATCAAGAAAATTGTATGATCTAGCAACATCTCATGCGTTTGAGTAGTTAGGATTGGATCTCTCTATCTCTTCATGCAATTAACAATTGTTTTGATGCCTAAGGTTCAAGGACGTTCCTTGACAATTTATTAATTAGTAATTAATTAGAGGACGTTCCCTAATTGGTTTAATCATAAGGAGAGAAATGGTGGTGAGAAGCGTCTTCCATCTCCATAACTAATCTATTGAATCAATCAAAAGAAACTAAGTGTCAATGATCAATCCCAACAACTGAAGTGGATCCAACTCTTCAACTAGAGCTTTCTTATTATTTATTTCTCTTTTATTTTATTATCACTTATTTTAATTGCTTTCAGTAGTTTGTTAATCAAATCAATCTCAAACCCCCCATTTTACTTTTACTGCAATTTATTTTTATTCCGTTTTCAGTTTATCTCGTTTTTAGTTTTATCTCGTTTTCAGTTTGTTTTGCTTTCAGTTTATTTTGCTTTTAGTTTTATCTCGTTTCAGTTTGTTTTGCTTTCAGTTTATTTTGCTTTCAGTTTGTTTCGCTTTCAGTTTATTTTGCTTTCAGTTTTATCTCGTTTCAGTTTATCTCGTTTCAGTTTATCTCGTTTCAGTTTATCTCTTTTTCAGTTTATTTTTATTTCAGTTTATTTTATTGGTCTTGATAAGGAAAATAGGTAAGTTCTCAATTTCCTGTGGATTCGATCATTTTACCACTATCTGCAGTTGTAAATTGTTGATAACCAGAGAGGTTATTTTTGACCGGCTTCGACAACCGCGAGTCACCTCCTCATTGAAGCGATGGGAAAAAAAAAAGAAAGCTTTTATCCTCCAACATCGGACGTCTAGGGATTTTGGGCGTCTATAAATGAGCTGGAACTTTTTGTTAGTGTATTTGTCCTAAGCTATTATTTTGGATCTTTTTGTATGTCATTTTGGTTATTAATAAAAGAGGTTTTACTATCATTATTATTTATTTACATGTTACATAATAATTATTAACATCCCTAATTACTTATTATTATGTTGATAATAATAAAATATAACTAGTATGGTTATTGATTGATAATCATGAGATGATTATATATATGTTGATATAATTCAATAATCATAGATACTTGTTAGAAAACAAAGTATGGGATGGACCCGCACTGAGATCACTACATGGGTTATTGTCATAAGTGGATCTCAAAGTAGTTATGTCTTAATCCTTTGACTTGAGATTGTCATAGTTTCCAACATAACAACTGTTATGTTTTGATAAAATCTCTGTTGATTTATTTTTCCAGAATGTCAAAACATAACGACTGTTGTGTTTTGACATTCTGGGAAAGAAAATCAACAGAGATTTTATTTTTCCGCTGCGCAACTGGGTTGAAATAATCTCGGGATTTCCCAACAGTGGTATCAGAGCCAACCTGTGCTTTTCGTTTAAATTAATTATGCCATGATTGATATTATATATATGATATATGTTTATTAGAATGACATGGATAAACTATTGGATCATTTAGATAATTTTAATTTTTGTTAGAAAAATTAAATTAATAAAAAAAAAAAGGAGGAAACCAATTTCTGGAAAAATCGTGCTCATGAGGAACGTGGCCATGGTCAATCTGAGGACACCCAATGACGGGCGTCGCACGCCTATCACCGGCATTGCACGGACGGAGGGCCGCGCGCCGAGGAGGGTCGCTCGACCAGCGGATCGGGCACCCGTGGGTCGCGCGCCCCAGTCACCGGCGTTGCACGGACGGAGGGCCGCGTGCCCCAGGGATTGCGCGTCCCAGAGGATCGCGCGCCCCGGCGGATAGCGCGCAGTGGGTCGCGCGACCAGTGGATCGCGCACTGGCGTGGCGCGCCTCGCGCCGGTGGGCCGTGCACCTGTGGTCGCGTGCCAGTGAGCCGCGCGTCAGTGGATCGCGCGCAGGCATGTTGCGTGACAATGGGGGCGGCGGCTAGGGTTTCTCCTTAGGAAGAAGATGCCCTAATTACTATTCTGCCCCTAGAATAAAAAAATAAAAATAATAAATTTGAGAAAATAAATTATTTTCTTTTAGTTTTTAAATCAGATTTAAATGACTTATTTTATTATTTTCTTTTAGTCTTTAAATCAGATTTAAATGACTATATTTTATTATTTTATCATATATTAGTATAAAATACTATGCATTATTGTTTATTTATATATATATATATGCATATAGGATACTATAATATATATATGCAAGACAAAATAATTAAAATTAAAAGATGAACCCTCACTCTAAAATTTTAAGTTTTAATGCCACCCATATATTAAACACCTATCAAGACTAAGATCACCAAAATGCAGGTTTTGTTAAAACAAAGTGCATTAGGTTATCCTAGTAAGATAGGATGAGTAATAGTTACTCATTTATTTAATTTTGGTTGAGTTTAATTAGGCTATCAAAACGGTTTTGGGCCTAAGGCATTAGATGGGGTATAACATGCATATGACATATGATGTCAACACCTCATAATCTAAGAGTTACATTAGATGTAATTGGTAAGGGGTTACTTACCTAAATAACTTAATTCTAAGCGTCATGCCAAAGCTGACTTAGAATTAGGTGAAATATGGATCTTAGCCCACTAAAATATTATTATTATTTTGAGAGATGTATTTTAGTGGGAGATTATTATCACCTCAATATTAATTTACTAAATTAATTATTTTTGCATATTTTTGTAGATAATTATGGCTGCTAATAACAATTCCACCTTATCACTGCGATCTATCCTTGAGAAGGATAAACTGAAAGAAAATGGGACTAATTTTGTTGACTGGTTTAGAAACTTGAGAATTGTTCTCAAGTAAGAGAAAAAGTCATATGTGCTTGATGAAGCTATCCCAGAACCACCTCCTGCTGATGCTACTAATGCTGTTGAGAACAAGCATAAGAAGCATATGGATGATTCTAATGACATTGGATGTCTTATGTTGGCAACTATGTGCCCAGAACTTCAGAAGGATCTGGAGCACCTTGAGGCCTATGAGATGAGTGTCCATCTCAAACAGGCTTTCCAACAACAAGCTAGGCAGGATAGGTATGAAACCACCATTGCATTGCATGATTACAAAATGGCTGAAGGTGAATCAGTTAGTGCTCATGTTTTGAAAATGAAAGGCTACATTGATTACCTTGCTAGGCTTGGCTACCCTTTGAGTTTAGAACTCTCCACGGATTTAATCCTACATTCTTTACCTGACAGTTTTTCTCAGTTTGTCATGAACTATAACATGAACAATATGGAGAAATCTATTCCTAAGCTGCATGGGATGCTAAAGATAGCTGAGGTAAATATCAAGAAAAGGCCTACCCAAATTTTGAATGTCAATAAGGGTAATCCCATGAAAAATAAGGGAAAGCCCAAGCCCAAAGGTAGTAATGAGCCTAAGGGACGAGGCAAGCCTAAATGGCAATCCAAGGCAAAAGTTCCTAAGGAAATAGTTCCTAAGGAAGGAATTTGCTTCCATTGCAAGGAACCAGGGCATTGGAAGAAAAATTGCAAACTCTATTTGGATGAGTGCAAGAAGAAGAAGAGTAGTGAGACTACGACTTCAGGTATTTATGCTATAGATATTAATTTATCTATTTCTACTTCATGGGTATTAGATACCGGATGTGGCTCTCACATTTATACAAATGTGAAGGGTCTCAAAAGGAGTAGAAAACTGAAAAAGGGCGATATGGACCTACGTGTAGGCAATGGAGCAAGAGTTGCTGCCATAGCTGTAGGGACATATGAACTTGTGTTGCTGATAGAGCATAAATTAGCCCATATTATCATGATATTCTTGATGTCTATTTGCACCTATTCTATCTAATTTTATGGTTTTAATCATGTTTTGCAGATATTAGGTGAAAAGGGACATTCAAGAGAAAATGCTCTTAAAAACGCTCAAAAGTGCAAAATCTGGAAAAGCCACCTTCGGCAGCATCTTCGGCGGCCGAAAGCCCAGTCCAGAGACGAAACTGCCCCACCTTCGGCGGCACCTTCGGTCGCCGAACATTGGCTCCAGAGATGAAAGTCGGCCTCCTTCGGCCGCCGAACCCCAACCTTCGGCCCCCGAACCTTCAGACCAGAACCGAAAGTCCAGCCTCCGAAACTCAATTTAGGCAGCCGAAAATGCGCTCTATTGCACTCTTTCCTTATTCAAGAAGCCATATCCCAAGTTGCCATATTTGAGGAGTCAAATAAGGGAAATATCTTGAGATCCAAATCTTCAAGATTCACATTCAAATATTGGATTTCAAGATCAAGCTTATTAAGGAAGCCAAATCCAAAGATCACATGTTTCCCACTTCATTCAAGTTTCCAAAGAAGACTCCACCTTCCTCATTAGTGCATGGGCAATCTCTTGGACTTAATGTACAACATCTTGAGGATCTTGGACAGCTATGAAAAGACCAAAGTGCCCCCACTTGCCTTCTATCACATGTGACTCGTTTTTGCCTTCACTCATGCACAAACAAGGCACATGCAACACCAAGGGCACTTTGGACAGCCTCTAAAAGACTCATGGACTGCCACCAAACCCTAAGGAGCCTCTCAAGATCTATTTAAAGGCTTCAAGAAGACAAGAAGATAGATTTTGATCCACCTCTTCTCAAAGAAATTCGGCAAGGCTCTCCAAGCCTCTCTCCCACCTTAGTTCTTCATCTTTTGCTTTCTTTTCTTTTATTTTCTGTTTGGTTCAGCCATGAGTGGCTGAAACCTTCTTTCTAGTTGAAGTTTGGTTGAAACTAAGGTTGTTTAAAGGGTTGTGAGATCTGAACAGAAACTATTGCCTTTGATTTTATTCAATATTCATGCAATTGTGCTTTGATTCCAAGATTGCTTTGTTGTTTTGATCAAATTGGCCACTTGAATCTTGATTGCAAAGTTAATTGATTGTTGATTAGGATATTTGTTAGTCCGTAATTGCTGAAAATATTCTGATCTAAGAACACTTGGTGTAAAAACCCAAGAAATTGTATGATCTAACATCATCTCATGCGTTTGAGTAGTTAGGGTTTGGATCTTTCTTGTTCTTCATGCAATTGGCAATTGTTTTGATGCCTATGGCCCAAGGACGTTCCTTGGTAATTTGTTGATTAGTAATTGGTTAGAGGACGTTCCCTAATCAGTTTGCTCTTAAGGAAAGACATGGTGGTGAGAAGCGTCTTCCACCCCCATAACTAACCTATTGAATCAATCAAGATAACCTTGTTTCAATGATCAACCCAAACAAACAAAGTGGATCCATATCTTCAACTAGACTTTTCTCTTATTGATTTCTCTCCTATTTTAGATTACTTGCTGTTTTATTTACTTTCAATAGTTGTTAATCAAATCATCTCAAAACCCCCTTTTTTACTTTTCTTGCACTTGTTTCTCTTTCTCTTTGATTACTTGCTTTCACTTGTGCTTTCAATTAGTTCTATTGGTCTTGATTAATATAAATAAATAGGTATTCAATTCTCTGTGGATACGATCCTTCACCACTGTCTACAGTTGTAAATTGTAGGTAACCAAGAAGGTTATTTTTGACCGGCTTCGACAACCGCTCCTGTCAGTTGCCCAATGAGCTTTTGTGAGTTTTGAACAATTGCTTTTATGTTTCCACTTTGAGTAGGAATATTATTTCAGTTTCTGTTTTGGACGATGAAGGCTTTTCATTTCTTATTAAGAATAAGAAATGCTCCATTAATAAAGATGATTTGCTTTATTGTATTACAAATTCATATGATGGCCTTTATGTCCTTAATCTAGATGATTCTAGAGACAACAATATCTATAACATAACTTCTAAGAAAACTAAGCCAAATGAGTTAAACCCAATATATTTATGGCACTATCGTCTTAGCCATATAAATGAGAATCGCATATCTAAACTCCATAAGGATGGTCTATTAGATTCATTTGATTTTGAATCATTTGAAAATTGTGAATCTTGTTTGCTTGGTAAGATGACAAAGGACCCTTTTACTGGACAAGGTCAAAGGGCTTCAAACTTATTGGGCTTAATACATACAGATGTATGTGACCCACTAAGCATTAGTGCCAGGGGAGGTTACTAGTACTTCATTACATTCACTGATGATTTCAGTAGGTATGACTATGTCTACCTAATGAAGCATAAGCATGAATTTTTGAAATGTTTAGAACTTTTCAAAATGAAGTACAAAATCAACTTAGTAGAACTATTAAAGTGCTTCGATCTGATCGAGGTGGTGAATATTTGAGCCAAGAGTTTGATGAACATCTTAGAAACTGTGGAATTGTTTTACAATTGACTCCTCCAGGAACTCCACAATGGAATGGTGTTTCTGAAAGGAGAAATCAAACTTTATTAGATATGGTTCGATCTATGATGAGACAAACAAATCTCCCTTTATCGTTTTGGGGTTATGCTTTGGAAACAGCTGCATTCATTTTAAACCGAGTACCATCGAAAGCGGTTGAAAAGACACCATATGAGTTATGGACTGGCAAAATGCCCAGTTTGGATTTGGGGTTGTGAGGCTTATGTGAAACGCTCAAATAAGCTAGCTTCAAAATCTATCAAGTGCAATTTTGTGGGGTATCCTAAGGAAACCAAAGGATACTATTTCTATATTCCCTCAGAGAACAAAGTGTTTGTTGCTAGAAATGATACCTTTTTAGAAAATGAATTTATCTCTCAGAGATTCAGTGGGAGTATAGTGCGACTTGAGGAAACTCAAGAACCACAAGAGAGCATTGAACCGCTGGTAGAACCACTTCCAGAACCACATACAGTTGTGGAAACTGAAAGGGTGACACAAGTCCCACGCAGATCTGATAGGACACGTCATCAGCTTGAGAGATATGGATTTCTCATGACTGACAGTCGTGAACTTTTGCTCGAGGATGTGTACATGACACACCTAAGGGTTTTGTAATCCCTGAGGATTCTGGAAAGATTTGCAAGCTTCAGAGATCCATCTATGGATTGAAGCAAGCTTCTCGGAGCTAGAATCTTCGTTTTGATGAAACAGTCAGGGACTTTGGATTCATCAAAAATAAAGATGAACCTTGTGTTTACAAGATGGTTAGTGGGAGTGCAGTTGTGTTTCTAGTCCTATATGTGGATGACATATTACTCATTGGAAATGATATCCCTACCTTGCAAAAGGTTAAGACTTGGTTAGGGAATTCTTTTTCAATGAAGGACTTAGGTGAGGCCGCATATATCCTTGGTATTAAGATCTATAGGAATAGATCTAAGAGGATAATTGGTCTGAGTCAAAGTACTTATATTGACAAAGTGCTGAAAAGGTTCAGCATGTAAGATTTCAAAAGAGGATTCTTGCCCATGTCTCATGGTATTCATCTCAGCAAGAATCAATGTCCTATGACATCTAATGAGTGAGAACAAATGAATAAGATTCCTTATGCTTCTTGTAATACCCGACTAGACTCCGGTATCGGAATTCCTACCGTCCGGTGGAATCTCGGATATCGAAAACCTCTAGAAGGGTAAAATCATGTTTTCATAAAATGTTTTAATGTGTTTTATGATTTTAAGTAAGAAAGAAGTTGAGTTTTTTAATGAAAATGACCAAGGAGGCATTTCCAGGTTCGGCCGCCGAACCTCAAGTTCGGCCGTCGAACATGGGATAGTTTAGGGGGGCAAGTTAAGCTTCCGAAAGTGGCTCAGATTCGGCCGCCGAACCCCATGTTCGGCCGCCGAACTTGCATGAGTTTTGGAGGCACTTTAGGCTGCCGAAGGGTGGTCTGGCCAGCCCCTATATAAGGGCTCCATGGCCGAAACGGGCGAGTTTTCTCCCCATTTTCGGCCAACGGTGAGTCCATGCTCTCCCATGGTTGTTTTTGATGATTTTCGTCAAATCCTTTAAGTTTTAACAAGTTTTATCTTGGTTTGAAGATATTTGAGCAAAAAGAGTAAGTTTTGGAGCTTGGAGACCAAAGGAGCGAGATCTCTCCCATCTCCGAGTTAGATCGCCTCTCCTCTCGATCTTCAAGAGGTAAGAGTAGATCTTTAACTCCTTTTATGTTTTGAGTAAGTTTTATGACGATTTGTGGGGTAGAAATGCATGTTTAGGTTTTTCTTGAGTTTTTGGGTTAATGTTGAGTTTTTAAGCAATGTGGGTTGTTTATGTATGTTTGATGTGTTGTAGTTGGGGTTTAGGATAGTTTGGGACCCCTATATGCTTGTTGGCTTGAGTTTGCTTGTTGTAGAATAGGTAAATGCATGATTGAATGTTTTGGGAGGCAAATGTGCATGTTGGAGGCTGAGTTCTGCCCTTTGGAAGAACTCAGGTTTGGCAGCCGAAGGGACTTTCGGCCGCCGAACCTGCCTGTGGAGGCCAGCCTTTGGCGGCCGAACCCTGCCCCCGAAAGTAGACTTTCGGCTCTGGAAGGGAGTTTCGGCCGCCGAAGGTGCCGTCGAACATGCATGAGTTTCGTCTCTGAAAGGAACCTTCGGCCGCCGAAAGTGCCTGTAATACCCGGCTAGACTCCGGTATCGGAATCCCTACCGTCCGGTGGGACCTCGGATGTCGGAAACCTCTAGAAGGGTAAAACCATGATTTTATGAAATGTTTTCATATTTTTAAGTAAGAATTAAATGAGTTTTTGCATGAAAAATCTTTGGAGGAAAACCCAGGTTCGGCCGCCGAACTTTGAGGTTCGGCCGCCGAACATGCATGCTTTCGGAGGGACTTTAGGCGCCCGAAAGTTTTGAGTGAGGGAAATGCAGGTTCGGCCGCCGAACTCCAAGTTCGGCCGCCGAACCTTGCATGCATGCGGAGGCACCTTCGGCCCCCGAACGTGGCCTGGCCAGCCACTATAAAAGGGACCCTTAGCCGAAATGGGCGAGGTTTTCTCCCATTTTCGGCCACAACAAGCTTCCGATCTCCCTCTCCTCAAATCTTGTGTTCTTTCACTAGATCTCCTCCATCTTTCTTGAGTTTTAAACCCACATTGCAAGTTTTAAGCTTTAAAGGCAAGTTTTGGAGCTTTGGAAACTCAGGAGCTCTCGTGCTTGGATCTCCGAGTTGAGTCGTCTCTTCCTCGATCTTCAAGAGGTAAGAGCCGATCTTAAGCTCAATGGATGTTTTAAATGAGTTTCATGAAGTTTTAAGGGGTAGAGAAGCATGTTAGAGTTAGTTGAGCATATGTTAGGTTTATGTGATTTTTGAACAATGTGGCTTGCTTGATGTGTGTTTGAAGTGTTGTAGTTGGGGCATATGTTTGTATGAGGCCCCTAGGAACTGGTATGATGTGTATGCATGAGTAGAATCAAGTTTATGCAGGTTTTGAGGCGTTTTGGAGGCTGTGGACACAAGGGAGCCAAGTTTCTGCCCTTCGGCAGAAACTCAGGTTCGGCCGCCGAAGTGACTTTCGGCCGCCGAACCCCCTTGTGGAGGCAGTTTCGGCTGCCGAAGCCTGCCCCCGAAACTCAAGGTTCGTCTCTGTCTGGGAGGTTCGGCCGCCGAAAGTGCCGCCGAACCTGCATGACTTTCGGCTGCAGAGGGACTTTCGGCCGCCGAACCTGCCGCCGAAAGTGCCCTGTTCAGCCATTTCTTGCATGTTTTCATGTGATGTTTTCAGGATGCTTTAGGGGGTTTTTGGGGAGCTTTTCAGAGTCACGTTCATGTATGTTTGGTGCCTCATTTGAGTCCACCTGTGTAGGTTCGGACCCGAGGAACCGAGACCCCCGGTTGTGAGATAGTTGTTCAGAGTTCGTTGTCAAGCTTCAGTTACCAGGTGAGTGGAACAACCCCTTAAGTTTTAAAGTAATTGAATAAATGAATGAATCATAAAGCATTGCCCATGCATCATTATGCCATGCAATATTAGGTTGCTTGCATTAGAATGCACGAATATGTTGCATTGCATAATTTGTTGTTGATGTGGATGAACATTGAATGATCCATTAGCCCTCGTATGACATGATAGCCTATGTGAGTCCAGGTGTGCCTGCTACGGCTCTACGCCCCTGGCACTATGATTGATGATGGAAGTCCGGGTGTGCCTGCTACGGCTCTACGCCCCCGGCATGTATAAGTAAGAAGGATAGGGGCTAAATGGTGACAAGTTCATCCTTGTTGTGAAATGTTTGTGTTATGACGCATACATGAAAGCATGAATAAGAAAAAGAATAAAATTAAAAGTTATTTGATAATAAAAAATAAAAATGAATAATAATGTACCTAAAAATGGAGGAATTAAAACAAATGTTTTTAGTTTCCGCTCACTGGGCTTTCAGCTCACCCCACTCCCATTATCCCCAGAGTTGCAGGTACAGGAGAGATCGAGAAGTCGGCTAGAGTGAAGTCAAGTCATATGTATGTAATAGCTAGAGTATGTGGACATGACATACGATAAGAATGTAATGTAAAGTTTGAACAGTTATGTTTATGTAACTACGTTATTGAGGATAGGTTTGTGCTTGACCATAGTATATGTTAATCCCTTGGTATGTACATGATCTTATTATATGATGTGTATGTGAACCAACTCAACACAGATTTTATATTGCCATTGAGGCTTTGATGAAATCCCACAGAGGGATTAATGTTTATGTATATGATGAATACAGTGCATGCACAGGTTGAGTTTGGTGTATGAAGAAAAAAAGAAAAGTTTTAATTCTTAAGTATGTTTGTTGATCATGTATGGGATTAAACAGGTATACAGGATGTATGTAGGCTTGCTACGGGTCCCGGCGGCCTTAAGCCGATCTGGATCCTAGTGCCGGTAACGGGTCGGTTTTTCCGGGTCGTTACAGAGTGGTATCAGAGCCCTAGGTTCATATGATCGGACCTAGAGTGTCGGGCTCATAGATGTTCTAGAAGGTCAAGCACACTAGGAAAATCATGTCCACGAGGATAGGAAGTAGAGTCCTGTCAATATGATGATATGATATGCCATGATGATATGCATGTGCATAAATGCTATGATGTGATGCTATGTATGTGATGAGGGTTCATGTGTTTCCACATGAACCATATGATGCTAATGATTGTTTATGCTATGTGCTGTTTTTCAGAAGATAGAATGAGAGGAACTCGTCGATCTGCACGATTGACTGGAGTGCCACCTCAGGACGAGGGCACTGATGCCCGTCCTCCAGCATTGCCTAGGGCAATGTCCAGTAGGTCCAACAGAGACAGAGTAGCTAGAGACCCTAGAAGGTCTTTAGATCTGGGAAGAAGCAGATCAGTAAGGGGAACAGTGCAGGGAGGAATGTCTGAGGATATGGAAGTAGACCAGAGGAGGGATGGCAGTCTCGGTGTGAGCATGCCGGAAGAGGGCATGGGAGAATCAGAAGGAGGCACTCAGGCCTCGAGTTATGTCCAGCCACATCACTACCCACCCTATTCACACCATCCAGGGTATTCGATGGGAGGTACATCGGATTACCCCAGTTTTAGCCCTTATCCTCCACATATGCCATACCCACCTTACTACCCACCATACTCTCAGTACCCCATGTACCCACCTCCACCTCCCTTTACCAGTACAGCAAACCCTACCCCAGGGGATGTTGTACCTCCACCACCACCAGTATCTACTGTCCCGGAAACACAAGTACCCAAACCTACCTCATCTGGAGGGAGCAAGGTCAAGATGACCGATTATATGAAGCTGGGTGCTCCCCAGTTTGAAACCGGTGATGATCCGTTCGTGTACTTGGAGCGGGTCAAGGCAATTACAGATGAGATAGGGGCTGACGACAGTAGAGCCATTCAGATGGCCGGGTTCACGTTTAAGTGCAAGAAGGCACGGGAGTGGTTCAAGAATTATGTGAACCCGAGAGTGGACAGCATGAATTGGGAAGAGTTCTCAAACGAGTTTGCAGGATGGGCTTTCCCTGATAGTTCAAGGGAATTGAAGATGATAGAATTCGAACAGTTGAGGCAAACTGATGACATGAGTGTAGACGAGTACACAGACAGGTTCCTGGAGTTGTTGCCGTATGCTGGGCTGAATTTGGACACAGATCAAAAGAAGTCAAGGAGATATATTATGAGGCTGCACTCCAGGTATTCCTCTTTGGTACAGTCAGCAGAGAGAGAGAGTTTCCATGCCATAGTGGATATGGCTAGGAGAATGGAGGCTAGTGCTATCGTTGAGGGGAAGGTAAAACAGACAGTGGCACA
The DNA here is from genome assembly GCF_001659605.2 of Manihot esculenta. Classification (NCBI taxonomy): domain Eukaryota; kingdom Viridiplantae; phylum Streptophyta; class Magnoliopsida; order Malpighiales; family Euphorbiaceae; genus Manihot; species Manihot esculenta. Next base: position 20,794,137 of record NC_035161.2, read on the forward strand.
GTCTTCTGGTTCCAAGACCCCAGGTGGGGAAAGGGTAGACTCTTCTTCTCTAAGTGCAGCAGTTGCAGGCAGTAAGAAGTGGGACAGAGGCCACAGAAAATCTAAGAAGAATAAGTTCTGGAACAAGATCAAGTCAGGTCTGGGTTTAGGCAGTGGCTCAAGCTCTGGCGCAGAGGTTACAGTATGTATGAGATGTGGGAGACCACACAAGGGAGTATGTCTGGCAGGGACAAACACATGTTTCAGGTGCGGACAAGCGGGTCATTTGGCTCGAGATTGTCCCAGAGCAGCCTTTGCAGCACCGTCTCAGCAGACAACCTCCGGCAGTGTGGTGCCGCCAGTAGCTCCACCCGCAACACAGGCCAGTGGCAGAGGCAGAGGGAGAGGGTCAGCCTCTTCATCAGCAGGATACAGAGGTGAAGGTCCATCAGCTCCGGCACGGATCTTCACTATGACTCAGCAGGAGGCCAGCACATCCAACACCGTGGTGGCAGGTACTCTCATCATTGGTTGTTCTGATGTGTATGCCTTAATGGACCCGGGTGCATCTCATTCTTTTGTTGCTCCGAGAGTCGTGGAGAGGGTAGGATTGATGGTCTCTGGATTAGAGTGTCCCCTATGGGTCAGTGGACCCAAATGTGACCCGTCAGTGGCAGAGGCAGTCTGCCAATGTAGTCCAGTTTTCATAGAGGGAAGATGCCTTTCCGCCGACCTTGTGGTTCTAGATTTGACAGATTTTGACGTCATTCTAGGGATGGATTGGTTATCGACCCATGGTGCTACCTTGGACTGTAGAGACAAGGTAGTCAGATTCAGAGATCAGGATGGGTCAGAGGTCGTCTTCAGAGGAGACAAGAGGGGTACACCTAGAGGTCTGATCTCAGCTCTTCAGGCTCGTAGGTTGCTTAGGAGGGGATGTCAGGGGTTTCTAGCTCATGTGAGGGAGTTAGATAGTCATGTCAGAGAGCCCGCCTCAGTGCCTGTGGTGAGTGAGTTCTTAGATGTTTTCCCAGACGAGCTTCCAGGACTACCACCTGCAAGGGAGATAGAGTTTGAAATAGAGCTGATGCCTGGAACTAGGCCTATCTCTATCCCTCCCTACAGGATGGCGCCAGCAGAGTTGAAAGAGCTAAAGGAACAGTTGCAAGAACTGGTGGACAAGGGTTTCATCCGACCGAGTACCTCACCTTGGGGTGCTCCAGTGCTCTTTGTAAAGAAAAAGGATGGATCCCTTAGGCTTTGTATCGACTACAGACAGTTGAACAAAGCCACCATCAAGAACAAGTACCCTTTGCCGAGGATCGACGATCTATTCGACCAGCTAGCAGGAGCAGGTTGTTTCTCCAAAATAGATCTGAGATCAGGGTACCATCAGTTGAGGATAAGGAATGAAGATGTACCGAAGACAGCTTTCAGGACCAGGTATGGGCACTATGAGTTCCTTGTGATGCCGTTTGGGTTGACCAACGCCCCTGCAGCATTCATGGACCTCATGAACAGAGTATTCAATCAGTATCTGGATCACTTCGTTATTGTCTTCATAGATGATATCTTAGTGTATTCCAGAAATGCAGAGGAGCACGCCCATCACCTGAGGACAGTTTTGCAGACCTTGAGAGAGCATGGCTTGTATGCCAAGTTCTCCAAGTGTGAGTTTTGGCTTAGGAGCATTTCATTCTTGGGGCACATTGTGTCAGAACAGGGTATTGAAGTAGACCCCAAGAAGGTAGAGGCTGTAGCTAACTGGCCTAGACCCACCACAGTGACCGAGATCAAAAGTTTTTTGGGTTTAGCAGGTTACTACAGGAGGTTCGTTCAGGACTTCTCAAAGATTGCTGCTCCTATGACCAAATTGACAAAGAAGAATCAGAAGTTCATATGGACCGATCAGTGTGAGGAAAGCTTTGAGGAGCTTAAGAGAAGGTTGACTTCAGCACCGGTGTTAGCTCTGCCAAAAGGTGATGATGACTTCTCAGTATATTGTGATGCGTCCCGTGTGGGACTGGGTTGTGTGCTAATGCAAAATGAGAGGGTGATCGCTTATGCTTCTAGGCAGCTGAAGAAGCATGAGCTGAATTACCCCACACATGACCTGGAGATGGCGGCAGTGATCTTTGCACTCAAGATGTGGAGGCATTACCTTTATGGGGTAAAGTGTGAGATCTTCACAGATCATAAGAGCTTGCAGTACATCCTGAGTCAGAGAGAACTGAACTTGAGGCAGAGGAGATGGGTAGAGCTGTTGAGTGACTACGATTGCAAGATTCAGTACCATCCGGGTAAGGCGAATGTTGTGGCAGACGCCCTAAGCCGGAAATCACTCGGCAGTCTATCCCACATTTCAGCAGAGAGGAGGCCGGTGGTGAAGGAGTTCCACAGACTTATGAGTGAGGGATTACAGTTGGAGTTGTCTGGCACAGGTGCTTTGATTGCACAGATGAAGGTAACACCAGTGTTTCTGGAGCAGGTGGCTCAGAAACAGCATGAGGACCCAGAGTTAGTGAAGATTGCCAGGACGGTTCAGTCAGGCAAAGATAGTGAGTTCAGATTTGATGATAAGGGGATCCTCCGCTACGGGAACAGATTATGTGTGCCAGATGACATTGGTCTGAAGGGAGATATTATGGGGGAAGCCCATAATACCAGGTATAGTGTTCACCCTGGAGCCACCAAGATGTATCAGGATCTGAAGAGAGTGTATTGGTGGCCAGCTATGAAGAAGGACGTGGCACTGTTCGTGTCAGCCTGCGATGTGTGTCAGAGGGTGAAACTAGAGCATCAGAAGCCGGCTGGAATGCTTAACCCGCTACCTATTCCAGAATGGAAATGGGAGAACTTAGCTATGGACTTCGTAGTGGGGTTACCGGCAACATCCAACAGACTAGACTCCATATGGGTGATTGTGGACAGACTCACCAAATCTGCTCACTTCATTCCAGTTAGGAGCAACTACTCTGTGGATAAGTTAGCACAGGTTTATGTGGGTGAAGTCGTCAGACTACATGGGGTCCCGGTATCTATAGTGTCAGATAGAGGGCCCCAGTTCACCTCCAGGTTTTGGCAGAGTCTGCAGAGTGCTATGGGTACCAGGTTAGATTTCAGTACTGCCTTCCACCCCCAGACCGATGGACAGTCAGAGAGGACCATCCAGACCGTAGAAGATATGCTCAGAATGTGCGTGCTAGATTTTGGCGGTTCTTGGAAGCAACATCTACCTTTGGTGGAGTTTGCCTACAATAACAGCTATCATGCTAGCATAGGGATGGCTCCATATGAAGCTTTATATGGGAGGAAGTGCAGGTCACCCGTTTGCTGGGAAGAGGTAGGAGAGAGGTCCTTAGCAGGGCCTGAGCTTGTAGAGATTACCAGCAGGGTGGTGCCCATGATCAGAGAAAGGATAAAGACTGCCACCAGCAGGCAGAAAAGTTATGCAGACATCCGCAGGAAACAGGTAGAGTTTCAGGAGGGGGATCTAGTATTGCTCAAGGTGTCTCCGATGAAAGGGGTGGTTCGGTTTGGTAAGAAGGGTAAGCTAGCTCCGCGGTACATTGGACCCTTTGAAGTCCTGCAAAGGATTGGGAATGTATCGTACAAGCTGGACTTGCCTGCTTCTATGGAGAGAATCCATCCGGTTTTCCATGTTTCCATGTTGAGGAAGTTCGTGTCAGATCCGGGCAAGGTTCTTAGTGAGCCTGATATGGAGATCCATGAGGATCTCACCTATGTAGAACAGCCAGTGCGGATCCTAGACACTCAGATCAGAAAGTTGAGGAACAAGGAAATCCCGATGGTAAAGGTCCTTTGGAACCACCACAACTTAGAGGAATGCACATGGGAGACACGGGAGTCCATGCTCCAGCAGTACCCCCATCTGTTTTGAGGTGAGTGTTAGTTGTTCTATGTGTTGCATGTATGATATGTTGTATGTTATGATTGATGCCATGCTTTATATGTTAGTTGAGGAACATTCGGGGACGAATGTTCTTAAGGGGGGGAGAATGTAATACCCGGCTAGACTCCGGTATCGGAATCCCTACCGTCCGGTGGGACCTCGGATGTCGGAAACCTCTAGAAGGGTAAAACCATGATTTTATGAAATGTTTTCATATTTTTAAGTAAGAATTAAATGAGTTTTTGCATGAAAAATCTTTGGAGGAAAACCCAGGTTCGGCCGCCGAACTTTGAGGTTCGGCCGCCGAACATGCATGCTTTCGGAGGGACTTTAGGCGCCCGAAAGTTTTGAGTGAGGGAAATGCAGGTTCGGCCGCCGAACTCCAAGTTCGGCCGCCGAACCTTGCATGCATGCGGAGGCACCTTCGGCCCCCGAACGTGGCCTGGCCAGCCACTATAAAAGGGACCCTTAGCCGAAATGGGCGAGGTTTTCTCCCATTTTCGGCCACAACAAGCTTCCGATCTCCCTCTCCTCAAATCTTGTGTTCTTTCACTAGATCTCCTCCATCTTTCTTGAGTTTTAAACCCACATTGCAAGTTTTAAGCTTTAAAGGCAAGTTTTGGAGCTTTGGAAACTCAGGAGCTCTCGTGCTTGGATCTCCGAGTTGAGTCGTCTCTTCCTCGATCTTCAAGAGGTAAGAGCCGATCTTAAGCTCAATGGATGTTTTAAATGAGTTTCATGAAGTTTTAAGGGGTAGAGAAGCATGTTAGAGTTAGTTGAGCATATGTTAGGTTTATGTGATTTTTGAACAATGTGGCTTGCTTGATGTGTGTTTGAAGTGTTGTAGTTGGGGCATATGTTTGTATGAGGCCCCTAGGAACTGGTATGATGTGTATGCATGAGTAGAATCAAGTTTATGCAGGTTTTGAGGCGTTTTGGAGGCTGTGGACACAAGGGAGCCAAGTTTCTGCCCTTCGGCAGAAACTCAGGTTCGGCCGCCGAAGTGACTTTCGGCCGCCGAACCCCCTTGTGGAGGCAGTTTCGGCTGCCGAAGCCTGCCCTCGAAACTCAAGGTTCGTCTCTGTCTGGGAGGTTCGGCCGCCGAAAGTGCCGCCGAACCTGCATGACTTTCGGCTGCAGAGGGACTTTCGGCCGCCGAACCTGCCGCCGAAAGTGCCCTGTTCAGCCATTTCTTGCATGTTTTCATGTGATGTTTTCAGGATGCTTTAGGGGGTTTTTGGGGAGCTTTTCAGAGTCACGTTCATGTATGTTTGGTGCCTCATTTGAGTCCACCTGTGTAGGTTCGGACCCGAGGAACCGAGACCCCCGGTTGTGAGATAGTTGTTCAGAGTTCGTTGTCAAGCTTCAGTTACCAGGTGAGTGGAACAACCCCTTAAGTTTTAAAGTAATTGAATAAATGAATGAATCATAAAGCATTGCCCATGCATCATTATGCCATGCAATATTAGGTTGCTTGCATTAGAATGCACGAATATGTTGCATTGCATAATTTGTTGTTGATGTGGATGAACATTGAATGATCCATTAGCCCTCGTATGACATGATAGCCTATGTGAGTTCAGGTGTGCCTGCTACGGCTCTACGCCCCTGGCACTATGATTGATGATGGAAGTCCGGGTGTGCCTGCTACGGCTCTACGCCCCCGGCATGTATAAGTAAGAAGGATAGGGGCTAAATGGTGACAAGTTCATCCTTGTTGTGAAATGTTTGTGTTATGACGCATACATGAAAGCATGAATAAGAAAAAGAATAAAATTAAAAGTTATTTGATAATAAAAAATAAAAATGAATAATAATGTACCTAAAAATGGAGGAATTAAAACAAATGTTTTTAGTTTCCGCTCACTGGGCTTTCAGCTCACCCCACTCCCATTATCCCCAGAGTTGCAGGTACAGGAGAGATCGAGAAGTCGGCTAGAGTGAAGTCAAGTCATATGTATGTAATAGCTAGAGTATGTGGACATGACATACGATAAGAATGTAATGTAAAGTTTGAACAGTTATGTTTATGTAACTACGTTATTGAGGATAGGTTTGTGCTTGACCATAGTATATGTTAATCCCTTGGTATGTACATGATCTTATTATATGATGTGTATGTGAACCAACTCAACACAGATTTTATATTGCCATTGAGGCTTTGATGAAATCCCACAGAGGGATTAATGTTTATGTATATGATGAATACAGTGCATGCACAGGTTGAGTTTGGTGTATGAAGAAAAAAAGAAAAGTTTTAATTCTTAAGTATGTTTGTTGATCATGTATGGGATTAAACAGGTATACAGGATGTATGTAGGCTTGCTACGGGTCCCGGCGGCCTTAAGCCGATCTGGATCCTAGTGCCGGTAACGGGTCGGTTTTTCCGGGTCGTTACAGTGCCGCCGAAGGTGCATGACTTTCGGCTCTGGAGAGACTTTCGGCCGCCGAACCTGCCGCCAAAAGTGTCCTATGCAGCCCTCCTTTGTATGTTTTCTATGATTGTTTTAAGGTATTTTAGGGGATTTTTGGGGAGTATTCTAGAGTCATGTTCATGTATGTTTGGTCCCTCATTTGAGTCCACCTGTGTAGATTCGGACCCGAGGAACCGAGGCCCTCAGCAGTGAGTCAGCTGCTTCAGAGTCTTGTCAGAGCTAGCCTAAAGTGAGTGGAATAACTCTCTATGTTTCAACGCAAATAATGAAAGTTTTAGCATGATTCACGCATCACGAATGCCATGAGATATATTAAGGTGCTTGCATTAGAATTCACAAATATGTTGCATTGCACATTATGTTGTTGATACGGATGAATGTTGAATGATCCATTAGCCCTCATATGTTATGACATGATGATAGGATATGGAAGTCCAGGCGTGCCTGCTCTACGCCCCTGGCACTATGTAAGAGAAAGTCCGGGCATGCCTGCTCTACGCCCCCGGCATGATTGGATATGTATGATATGATATGGAAGTCCAGGCATGCCTGCACTACGCCCTGGCATGATTAGACTGTATAGAGGGCTAAATGGTGACAAGTTCATCCTTGATGTGATTTGTTTGTGCTGTGATGCATTCCATGATATCATATGTTTTAAATACAATGTTTTATTATTCTGCTCACTGGGCTCTAGTAGCTCACCCCACTCCCAATTTTTCCCAGGTTTGCAGGTACGGGATAGACCAGGAGGTCAGCTAGAGTAAAGTCATGTCTATGTAATAGCTAGTAGTGGACATGATAAATATTGAAATGTAATGAATAGTATTAAACAGTTATGTAATGTAATGGTGTTTGACTGTGCGGTTGTCGAAACCGGTCAAAAATAACCTTCTTGGTTATCAACAATTTACAACTGTAGACAGTGGTGAAGGATCGAATCCACAGAGAATTGATTACCTATTTATTTTTCTCAATCAAGACCAAGAGAACTAATTGAAAACACAACTGAAAGCAAGTAATTGAAAGCAAGTAATTGAAAGTAGAACAAAGGTAAAGTGCAAGAAAGTAAAAAGGGGGGTTTTGAGATGATTTGTCTAACAACTATTGTAAACAATTAAAACAGCAAGTAATTAAAATAAAAGAGGAAATCAATATGAGAAAAGTCTAGTTGAAGATATGGATCCACTTTGGTTGTTTGGGTTGATCATTGAAACATGGTTATCTTGATTGATTCAATAGGTTGGTTATGGGGATGGAAGACGCTTCTCACCACCATGTCTTTCCTTATGAACAAACTGATTAGGGAACATCCTCTAATTAATTACTAATCAACAAATTGCCAAGGAACGTCCTTGGGCCATAGGCATCAAAACAATTGCCAATTGTATGAAGAACAAGAAAGATCCAAACCCTAGCTACTCAAACGCATGAGATGTTGCTAGATCATACAATTTCTTGGGTTTTTACACCAAGTGTTCTACGGACAGAATATTTCCAGCAATTACGGACTAACAAATATCCTAATCCAACAATTAATTAACTTTGCAATCAAGAATCAAGTGGCCAATTTGATCAAAACAACAAAGCAATCTTAGAATTAAGCACAATTGCATGAATATTGAATAAACCAAAATCAAACACTTTATGTTCAGATCTCACAACCTTTTAAACAACCTTAGTTTCAACCAAACTTCAACTAGAAATAAGGGTTTCAGCCACTCATGGCTGAACCAAAACAGAAAATTAAAGAAAAGAAGAAAGAAGATGAAGAACTAAGGGAAGAAGATCCTTAGACGAATTCTTGGAGAAGTGGTGGAACCAAATCTGCCTTTCTTGTCTTCTTGAAGCCTTTAAATAGATCTTGAGAGGCTCCTTAGGGTTTAATGGCAGTCCATGAGTCTTTTAGGGGCTGTCCAAAGTGTCATTGGTCCCATATGTGCCTTCTTTGTGCATGGGTGAAGGCGAAAACGAGATGCATGTGATGGGGGGCAAGTAGGGGCTCTTTGGTCTTTTTAATTGCTGCCCAAGATCTTCAAGATGTTGCCTAAAGAGTTAAGAGGCTGCCCATGCACTAATAAGGAAGGTGGAGCCTCATTTTGAATTTTGAATGTGCATGATACTAAGTGGGAAACATGTGATCTTTGGATTTGGCTTCCTTAATAAGCTTGATCTTGAAATCCAATATTTGAATGTGAATCTTGAAGATTTGGATCTCAAAATACTTCCCTTGTTTGGCTCCTTAAATATAGCAACTTGAGATATGGCTTCTTGAATAAGGAAAGTGTGCATTGGGAGGCATTTTTGGCTGCCTAAAATGAGTTTCGGAGGCTGGACTTTCGGCTCTGGACGCAATGTTTGGCGGCCGAAGGTGCCGCCGAAGGTGGTCGACTTTCGTTTCTGGAGTCCTCTTTCGGCCGCCGAAAGTGCCGCCGAAGGTGACTGGTTTTTGGCTTCCGAAAGTGCTTCCGAAGGTTGCTGAATTTGGGTACTTTTTGGCCTTTTTAAGAGCATTTTCTCCAATTTGTTTCTTCACACCTAATATTTGCAAAACATGATTAAAACCACAAAATTAGGTAGAATAGGTGCAAATAAACATCAATAAGATCATGAAAATATGGACTAAAATATGCTCTATCAGTGTTATTGATGATAGAATTGTGCTTGACCCTAGTTTGTATGTTAATCCCTCTTGTTACATGATCTTTCAAATGTAATGGTTTAATGATGTTTTATGTAGACCAAACTCATTAGATACTATGTTACCCCATTGGAGTATTTGTTGAGGACTCCAGTGTGGGGTTTGATGCTTATGATCATAAGTTGTTCATGCACAGGTTGAGTTTGGTGATTGAATGTGAAAGGTTCAAAATTTTTTTGTTTATGTTGATCATGTATGGGATTAAACAGGTGTACAGGTTGTATGTTAGGCTTGCTACGGGTCCCGGCGGCCTTAAGCCGATCTGGATCCTAGCGCCGGTGTAACGACTCGAAAATCGGACCGCTACCGGCGCTAGGATCTAGGTCGACTTAAGGTCGCCGGGACCAGTAGCAAGCCTGCTCTACTCTCTGAGTACCTATAAAATTCCATACATGATCATACATTTTCTGTAAAAACATAAAACTTTACTCTGAAACAAGACTTAACCTGTACATACACTATCTCTGTACTACAGAACCCCTTACTAGAGCTCTCATTAATGCTCTAGACAGGTTCAACTCATACTCTGGTAAGCCTGATTTTCACATACTCATAAAAACATTTACATAACACAAACAGACCATGTATACAAAAAGGATTTACAACATGGGTCAAGCACAATACTCTACACTATACAATACTAAAACATTTCTTTACAATATTACATGTCCACACTATGCTATTACAAAACTCTTTACTCTTCCTGTACCCTGCTGAACTTCCCCTTAACTCTGATCCTGCAAGACTGGGGTTAAAGGAGAGGGATGAGCTATACTAGCCCAGTGAGTAGAACAATAAAAACATGTTAATAAACATGCTCACATGGAATGCATCACATCACAAGTAAATCACCCATCTCAGACGGACATATTCAAAACTCCCTCTGTTCTGTGCCCGGCCCGCGAAGGAGCTCCTCAGGACTTGATTACGCACCCTATGGCGCTCTGTGCCCGGCCCTCTCAGGGCTCCTCAGGACTTTACTCGGAGGGCTAATGAATCCAAACTATGTTCGATCCGTACAAGCATAGAATAATGCAATGCGTCACATTAGTGTAGTCTAGTGCACTCAACCTATTACATATCATGATGCATGGAACATGCTAAAAGCATTTAATTTCTCAATTTAAAACATTAAGTTTAGTTCCACTCACCTCTGGCTGACTCTGAACTGACTCTGAATACTCTGAAGCAGTGTTCACTGCTGCTCTCTTTGGTTCCTCTGGTCCGTTCCTACACAGGTGGACTCAAAATGAGGGACCAAACTAATTTCTAGAACTTCTCTATACAACTCCCCAAAACACCCTTAAAACATCCTAAAACAATCAAGTAAAACATGCAAAAGAAGGCTGGACAGGGCACTTTCGGGCGGCAGGTTCGGCGGTCGAAAGTCCCTTCCAGAGCCGAAACTCAAGCACTTTCGGCGGCACTTCGGCTGCCGAAAGTCCTCTCCAGAGACGAAAGTCCCTAACCTTCGGCGGACACAAACTGTGCCACTTCTTTCTTCATAGCTGGCCACCAATACACTCTTTTCAGATCCTGATACATCTTGGTGGCTCCAGGGTGAACACTGTACCTTGCATTATGAGCTTCTCTCATAATGTCTCCTTTCAGACTTATGTCATCTGGTACACGTAGGCGATTCCCATAGCGGAGGATCCCTTTGCTGTCAAATCTGAACTCTGCACTGTTGCCTGACTGAACAGTCCTGGCAATCTTCACTAACTACGGGTCCTCATGCTGTTTCTGAGCTACCTGCTCCAGAAATACAGGTGTCACTCTCATCTGTTCTATCAACGCACCTGTACCAGACAACTCGAGCTGTAGCCCTTCGTCGATGAGCTGATAAAACTCTATCACCACTGGTCTTCTCTCTGCTGCTATATGGGACAAACTGCCAAGTGATTTCCGGCTTAGGGCGTCTGTCACAACATTCGCCTTACTCGGATGATACTGGATCTTGCAATCATAGTCACTGAGCAGTTGTACCCATCTCCTCTGCCTCAAATTCAGCTCTTTCTGACTCAAGATATGCTGTAAACTCTTATGATCTGTGAAGATCTTGCATTTAACCCCATAAAGGTAATGCCTCCACATCTTGAGTGCAAAGATAACAGCTGCCATCTCCAGGTCATGGGTGGGGTAATTTGACTCATGCTTCTTCAGCTGTCTAGAAGCATAGGCAATCACCCTGTCATTCTGCATCAGAACACAACCCAATCCCACTCTGGACGCATCACAGAACACTGTGAAGTCCTCATTACTGACAGGCAGAGCTAACACCGGTGCTGATGTTAATCTTCCCTTTAACTCGTTAAAGCGCTCTTCACACTGGTCCGACCACACGAACCTCTAGTTTTTCTGTGTCAATTTGGTCATAGGAGCAGCAATCTTTGAGAAGTCCTGTACAAACCTCCTGTAGTAACCTGCCAAACCCAGAAAGCTTTTAATCTCAGTCACTGTGGTGGGTCTAGGCCAGTTAGCTACAACTTCTATCTTCTTGGGGTCTACCTCAATACCTTCTGCTGATACAACATGCCCCAAGAATGAAATGCTCCTTAACCAAAACTCACTCTTAGAGAACTTGGCATACAAGCCATGCTCTCTCAGAGTCTGCAGAACTTTCCTCAGATGCTGGGCATGCTCCTCTGCATTTCTGGAATACACTAAGATATCATCAATAAAGACAATAACAAAGTGATCCAGATACTCGCTGAAAACTCTGTTCATGAGATCCATGAATGCTGCAGGGGCATTAGTCAACCCGAACGGCATTACTAAGAACTCATAATGCCCATATCTGGTCCTGAAAGCTGTCTTTGGCACATCTGCCGCTCTGACTATCAGCTGATGATACCCGGACCTCAGATCTATTTTAGAAAAACAACCTGCTCCAGCTAGCTGGTCAAATAGATCGTCAATCCTAGGTAGGGGATACTTATTCTTGGTAGTGACCTTGTTCAACTGCCTATAGTCGATACAAAGTCTGAGGGATCCATCCTTCTTTCTGACAAAAAGCATTGGAGCACCCCAAGGTTAGGTACTAGGGCGGATGAAACCCTTATCTACTAACTCCTGCAACTGCTCTTTCAGCTCTTTTAACTCTGCTGGCGCCATCCTATAGGGAGGAATAGAGATAGGTCTGGTACCAGGCAGCAATTCTATTTCAAACTCTATCTCCCTATCAGGTGGTAGTCCTGGAAGCTCGTCTGGGAAGACGTCTGGAAATTCTCGGACTACTGGTACTGAGGCTGGTTCCCTCACCTGTCTGTCTAGCTCTCTCACATGAGCTAGAAACCCCTGACAACCCCTTCTAAGTAACCTACGAGCCTGAAGGGCTGAGATCAGACCTCTGGGTGTACCCCTCCTGTCTCCCTGAAGACACACTCTGACCCATCCTGGTCTCTGAGACTGACTACCTTGTCTCTACAGTCCAAGGTAGCTCCATATGTAGATAGCCAATTCATCCCTAGAATGACATCAAAATCCGTCAAATCTAGAACCACCAGGTCAGCTGGAAGGCATCTACCCTCTATGAACACTGGACTGAAATGACAGACTGACTCTGCCACTGATGGGTCACACTTGGGTCCACTGACCCAGAGAGGACACTCTAACTCAGAGATTATCAAACCCAATCTCTCCACGGCTCTCGAAGCAATAAAAGAGTGAGAAACACCGGGGTCCATCAAAGCATACACATCAGAACACCCAATGATGAGATTACCTGACACCACTGTGTTCGACGTGTTCGCCTCCTCCTGAGTCACAGTGAAGATCCATGCTAGGGCTATCGGACCTTCACCTCGGGAACCTACTGCTGAAGAAGAGGCTGACCCTCTCCCTCTGCCTCTGCCACTGCTCTGAGGTATGGCTGGAGCTGCTGGCTGAGCTACACTGTCTGAGCTCATCTACTGGGATGGTGCCATAAAGGTCACTTGAAGACATTCCCGAGCAAAATGTTCCTCCTGCTCACATTTATAACAGGCTGAAGATCCCAACCGACAAACTCCTCTATGCTGTCTCCCATATCTCATGCATACTGTACTGCCTGTGCCAGAGCTTGAGCCACTACCCATTCCCGGACAAGATTTGATCTTGTTCCAGAACTTGCCTTTCTTGGCCTTAAACTTTTCTCCCTTCCTACTGCCAGAAGCTGCTGCACTGGGGGTCTTAGAACCCGAAGACTGTGCCACTTGCTGTTTTACTATTCCTTGAATAATGGCACTCGCCTCCATCTTCCTGGCGGCATCCACGATAGAGTGGAAACTCTCTTTCTCTGCTGGAAGAATCAAGGAGGAATACCTGGGATGCAGTCTCATGGTATATCTCCTTGCCTTCTTCTGGTCAGTGTCATAAGCCTGACCCACATACTGTAACAGATCCAGGAACTTATCTGTGTAGTCATCTACACTCATCTCATCAGTCTGCCTCAACTGCTCAAATTCTACCACTTTCAGTTCTCTGGAACTGTCAGGAAAAGCCCACCCAGCAAATTCATTGGCGAACTCTCCCCAAGACATGCTGTCCAACCTGGGGTCCACATAATTCTTGAACCACTCTCATGCTTTCTTACATTTCAATGTGAACCCTGCCATCTCAATGGCTCTGCTATCATCAGCTCCTAACTCATCGATTATCATCTTAACCGTTCTGAGGTACTCAAATGGATCATCTCCCGTATTGAATTTGGGAGCATCCAACTTCAGGTACTCTGTCATTTTCACTTTGCTTCCCTCAGCTGAGCTAGGTTGAGGTACTTGGACAACTGGTGCTACTGGTTCTGGTTCTGGTGGTGTAGAAGGTGTTGTATCACTTGGATCTGGGTATGCTGTACTGGGATGGAAAGGTGAGGGTGGATACATGGGATAAGGTGGGTAAAAAGGAGGATAAGGCATATAAGGCATGTAGGTAGGATATGGGGTAAAACCAGAGTAATCCGACGTACCCCCCATCGGATAACCCGGGCCCTGTGGAAAGGGTGGATCATGGGGTGGATAACCAAACCCCGAGGCCTGAGCGCCTCCCTGAGACTCTCCCATACCCTCTTCAGACCTGTCTATACCCATGCTTTCCTCTCTTTGCTGATCCACATCCATAGCCTCCCTCACTTCCTCTCAGCTCCCTCCTCTATCTGCTCCTCTTCTGCTCTCGTCAAAAGACCTTCTAGGGTCCCTTGACGTACCCTCCCTGCTTGATCTCTGAGACATTGCCCTTGGCAATGCAGGAGGACGAGCAATTGCACCCTTACTTTCTGGTGGGACTCCAGTCAATCGTGCAGATCGACGAGTTCCTCTTATCTTTACTTTCTAGAAAACACCACATAACAGCACACATCAGCACATAAACATCACATAACAACAAGGTACATGCATAACTCATGGCATTACACCTCAGCAAATAGACAGGACTCAACATCCTATCCTAGTGGACATGCTTTCCTATTGTGCTTGACCTACTATAACCTCTATGAGCCCGACACTCTCTCTATAGGTTCGACCATATGAAACTAGGGCTCTGATACCAATCTGTAACGACCCGAAAATCAAACCGCTACCGGCACTAGGATCCAGGTCGACTTAAGGTCGCCGGTACCCGTAGCAAGCCTGCTATACTCTCTGAGTACCTATAAAATCCCATACATGATCATACATTTTCTGTAAAAACATAAAACTTTACTCTGAAACAAGGCTTAACCTGTGCATGCACTATCTCTGTACTACAGAACCCCTTACTAGAGCTCTCATCAATGCTCTAGACAGGTTCAACTCATACTCTGCTAAGCCTGGTTTTCACATACTCATAAAAACATTTACATAACATAAACAGACCATGTATACAAAAAGGATTTACAACATGGGTCAAGCACAATACTCTACACTATACAATACTAAAACATTTCTTTACAATATTACATGTCCACACTATGCTATTACAAAACTCTTTACTCTTCCTGTACCCTGCTGAACTTCCCCTTAACTCTGATCCTACAAGACTGGGGTTAAAGGAGAGGGATGAGCTATACTAGCCCAGTGAGTAGAACAATAAAAACATGTTAATAAACATGCTCACATGGAATGCATCACATCACAAGTAAATCACCCATCTCAGACGGACATATTCAAAACTCCCTCTGTTCTGTGCCCGGCCCACGAAGGAGCTCCTCAGGACTTGATTACGCACCCTATGGTGCTCTGTGCCCGGCCCTCTCAGGGCTCCTCAGGACTTTACTCGGAGGGCTAATGAATCCAAACTATGTCCGATCTATACAAGCATAGAATAATGCAATGCGTCACATTAGTGTAGTATAGTGCACTCAACCTATTACATATCATGATGCATGGAACATGCTAAAAGCATTTAATTTCTCAATTTAAAACATTAAGTTTAGTTCCACTCACCTCTGGCTGACTCTGAACTGACTCTGAATACTCTGAAGCAGTGCTCACTGCTGCTCTCTTCGGTTCCTCTGGTC
This sequence comes from Manihot esculenta, assembly GCF_001659605.2. NCBI lineage: Eukaryota > Viridiplantae > Streptophyta > Magnoliopsida > Malpighiales > Euphorbiaceae > Manihot > Manihot esculenta. Next base: position 20,809,637 of record NC_035161.2, read on the forward strand.
CGTTCCTACACAGGTGGACTCAAAATGAGGGACCAAACTAATTTCTAGAACATCTCTATACAACTCCCCAAAACTCCCTTAAAACATCCTAAAACAATCAAGTAAAACATGCAAAAGAAGGCTGGACAGGGCACTTTCGGCGGCAGGTTCGGCGGCCAAAAGTCCTTTCCAGAGCCGAAACTCAAGCACTTTCGGCGGCACTTCGGCTGCCGAAAGTCCTCTCCAGAGACGAAAGTCCCTAACCTTCGGCGGCCGTAACCCCCTCCAGAGCCGAAAGTCCAAACTTTCGGGGGCAAGCTTGGGCAAGCTTAGGCAGCCGAAACCACCTCCTTAGCATGTTCGGCGGCCGAAACTGGATTCTCCAGTAAGGCAGAAACGTGTTTTGCTTCATGCAAACCAATCCAAACTTCACTCAAACATGCAACCAACAAATTCACAACCTGCCTAAACTCAAGTACAGGCACAAAGGGGTCCAAAACTAACTTAAAACCCCAACAAACATCACAACTAAACACATAAGCATGCTTTGACCACAAATCAACTAAAAACTCAACCTAACCTAAACATGAATCTCTACCCATAAAACTGCATAAAACTTGCATAAATCATGCAAAGAAGTTCAGGATCTTCACTTACCTCTTATAAACAAGAAGATAAACGATCCCAACGTGGAGATATGGAGAAACTCTCCCTCAAAGTCTCCAACTTCAAAACTTTTGGTTGATTTGCTCAAAAGCTTCAAAACAACATAAAACCCATCAAAACTTTGAAAGATTTGGAGAAAACATGAAAATCACCCAAGGAAGAGCATAGTCTCACCTCTGTCTGTGAAAATGGAAGAAATCTTATCCATTCATCGATCTAGGGCCTTTTATAGGTGGTTGGCCAGACCACCTTCGGCAGGCTAATGTGATTCCAAACTCATGCATGTTCGGCGGCCGAACCTTGCATTTCTTCCTTGGCTCTTTTCTTTCAAAACCTCATTTCCTTTTCCACTTAAAACATTAAAGCATACTCAAATTCTTTAGAAAAAACATATCTACTACCCTTTTTCAGGGTTCCGACATCCTGAATTCCACCGGACAGTAGAATTCTGATGCCAGACTCTAGCCTGGTATTACAGCCGGTAGCGGTCCGGTTTCCGAGTCGTTACACTTCTGCTATTGGATCTATCATGTATGCCATGCTATGTACTAGACCAGACGTCTCATATGCCTTGAGCACAACAAGCAGATCCTGGTGAAAGTCACTGGACAGCTGTTAAGAATATCCTAAAGTACCTTAGAAGGACTAAGGATGCATTCCTAGTTTATGGAGGATTGAAAGACGAGCTAGTTGTAAGTGGTTACACAGATGCTAGTTTCCAAATCGACATAGATGACTTCAGATCGCAGTTAGGATTCGTGTTCACTTTAAATGGTGGAGTTGTTAGTTGGAAAAGTTCCAAGCAGAGCACTATAGCATATTCTACAATAGAAGCTGAGTATATAGCAGCATCAGATGTAGCTAAAGAGGCAATCTGGATGAAGAAGTTCATCACAGAGTTGGGAGTGGTTCCCAGCATTGCAAATCCTATGGACCTTTATTGTGATAATAACGGTGCCATAGCACAGGCAAAGGAGCCCTGATCTCACTAGAGATCTAAACATATACTCAGGTGATATCACCTTATTCGAGAGATCATTGATAGAGGAGATATCAAAATATGCAAAGTAGACACAAATGACAACATTGCAAATCCACTAACCAAGCCTCTTTCACAGGTCAAGCATGATCAGCACACTAGGTCTATGGGTATTAGATACTTGTATGATTATGCCTAGTGCAAGTGGGAGATTGTTAGTGTATATGCCCTAGGCCATTATCTTGGGCCTTTTTGTATGTCGTTTTGGTTATTAATAAAAGAGGTTTTTATCATTATTATTTGTTTGCATGTTACATAATAATAATTATCATCCCTAGTTACTTATTATTATGTTGATAATAATAAAATATAACTGGTATGATTATTGATTGATAATCATGAGATGATTATGTATATGTTGATATAATTCAATAATCATAGATACTTGTTAGAGAACAAAGTATTGGATGGACCCGCATTGAGATCACTACATAGGTCATTATCATAAGTGAATCTCAAAGTAGTTATGTCTTAATCCTTTGACTTGAGATTGTCATAGTTTCCAACATAAGGACTATTATGTTTTGATATAACCAAACGTTGTCTTTAATCGGACAATCATAAAGGTTATAATTGAGCATGATAGAAATTATGTAGAGGATAATGAACAATCAAGATAGGATTTGTCCCTCTCTTTGAGAGAGATATCTTCTGGACCCCTCGATAAGTGAGACTGAGAAATGCATGGCCGTGCTCAAATGAATTGATAGTGTGATCAATATCATTTGAATTTATCAGTCTACTTAGAGATCGAGAAATCATAAGTTTGAACATTATAAGTTTGACATTGACCATGACTTATGTTCAAACTAGATATCGTGTGACAAAGGGATTAATACATATTCTATTTATTAGGCTTTATCGGACTATCGATCCTCATATTAGTTGTGTAGTCATAATGTCTTGCTAGATGTCACTTATAATTTATGGGCCTTGTGGAACTGGGCCTATTACCAATTAATGTGAGCCTATTGGGTCACACATAAGAACGTTGTTGATGTGCTATGTCATATTAATGGACTAAAAGCCCAAAGCCCATTAATATAATTAATAATAATAAAGTGTTATTATTATTAATATTAATTAATAATAATAAAGTGTTATTATTATTAATTATTTATTATTATAAGATAATAATATTCAAAAGATCTGCAGTCTATCTATAACTGTTACAAATAAAGGACTCTATCACATAAAGGACTCTATCACATAAAGATATTTGAGTATCTGCGAGATTGTGATAGTGGGTTCTGAACACAACTCTTTTGGGAAAAGAGTAGTACAACTCTTTTAGGAAAAGAGTTGTGGGAAAACAAAAAGACTGAAACATATAAATACTCTTTCTACGAAGAAAGTGATGATGACAGATTTTAGAAAATTCAGTCTAACCGCTGCAGATTGTGGAGCACATAATCTATCCTATCCATCCTTGAGAGAGCTAGCACTCTAGAAGGATAGAAGACGTTCGTGTGGATACCATTGAGAGTGTTCGTTTGAAAAGGCAGCACCATCAGTCCGGCATTGTATCTTCTTGACGAGATTAACAGGTTAGTATCATATCCATCTTTTGAATTAAACGAAGCACTTGGATTCTGGGAAAGGAAATCAACAGAGATTTTATTTTTCCGCTGTGCAACTGGGTTGCAATAATCTCGGGATTTTCCAACATAATGCACATGCATAATATCATGGCATTTCACATCATCATCAAAATAGGACTCTACATCCTATCCTAGTGGACATGATTTTTGCTATTGTGCTTGCCCTTTTATAACATCTATGAGCCCGACACTCTAGGTCTGACCATATGAACCTAGGGCTCTGATACCACTCTGTAACGATCCATAAACCGGACCACTACCGGCACTAGGATTCAGATTGACTTAAGGTCGCCAGAACCCATAGCAAGCCTACTATGCATCCTGTGTACTTGATAAGATCCCATACATGAGCATACATTTTCATAAAAATTTCAAACTTTTCATATACCAAGCTCGACCTGTACATTCATCATAAACTGTAAATATAAAACCCACACTAGAGCCCTCATCAAAAGCTCTAGTATGGTCAACATCATATACATCAAGCTTGGATCAACATAACTCATTATAAAACTTTTACATAAAAACATGTTCACTGGGATTTACCAAAAACATGAACTAGGGCAAATCACAAATCTAATCCATTATATAGTACATGTCCACTACTAATCTATTACATAAGCTTATACCAAGCTCTAGCCGAATTCTCGCTCTATCTCTGATCTCGCAAACCTGGGGTTAGGGGAAAGGGATAAGCTATAAGAGCCTAGTAAGCAGAACAGTAAAAACAGTTTAAAAACATATACTCATATGAAATGCATCACAGCACAAACAATTTACATCAAGAATGGACTTGTCACCAATAACTCTCTACATATCCAATGTGCCCGGCCCTCGATGGAGCTCCTCAGGACTTTCGCTTAAACATAACATAACATATTCAACTGTGCCATGGGCGTAGAATGGGTCTCGACCTGGACTTTCTCTAACATCGTGCCAGGGGCGTAGAATGGGGCTCGACCTGGACTTCTGTATCATATCATATCATATCGAGGGCTAGTGGGTCATCCAATATCCATCCACATCAATAGTAAATTATGCAATGCGTCTCTAGAAGGAAAATCATGATCGGGATAGCGGATCCAAAGCTATGGAACTTGGGTATGGGCCTTTTGTCAAAATAGAATGTCCTCACTTTTTCTTTTTTTTCTTTTTTTTTTTTATCGTTAATGGTTTACTCTTTCCATATAGTATGCCTGGACCAAATCTTTTTTTGTTTTACGCCCCCTAACCCCTAACTCTTCCTCAGCCAGGCTTGGGCAGAATAGCAGAGCAAGTACAAGTCGACGAGGACGTCAACCGTTTAAGTGAGGGAGTGTCAGGGTCAGAGTTTTCAGGGACCAAAACTGTAATTTTTCAACATTGAAATTCCTAGAAAGCAATATTGGGATAAAATAGTAGAAATTAGTAGGAAGATAATGGCCGGGACAATTTGTTGTAATTCCTTTTCATGTATTTATTTTAGGGGGGTGTCATATGAGACATGTTGATGTCTCCTCCTGCCACAAGCCAAGTTATTCCTAAGGCTCTTTAGGGGGGAGTGACTAGTTGGCCACCAGCTGGGGCTGGGCCCAGTTGGCTATCGTAGGCCTACGGAGATCCAAGTTGTACCTTCACTCCTTGTAGACCGTCCCCCTGTCTACAAGGGAGGTGAGAATTATTATAACGATTGCATCGATGATAATATAATTGCTATTTTGCCCCTATAATAAAATAAGTAGCCTGTTCATGAATTCTCATGTTCAGTTCTTAGTGGTGAAAGGGGGAGGTAGTGACCTCCCAATTATGAAGCTACGAGGTGTAATAACACATTGTGAGGCAAAGAAGACAAAAGCATGAGCCTTCGGGCTAGACTGGCCATATTAACTAGAGGTGTTGCACGCTTCATAGGGACACCATTGGGAGAGAGGTAATGGCCTAGTACTGCACACTCCATTGGAATTGTCTTCTGGACAAAGGGTAATGACTAGGTGCTACCTACTTCCTTTTAGTGGCCCTTGGAGAGAGAGTAATGACCTCAGGATATAGTGATAAGGGGGAGGATGAGCTAATAGAGCTTGAGGCCATCTGAGAATCCCGAGACCATTCCACTCAAAATTGAGGCAAGAGGCCTCACGAGACAGAATTGAGGCAAGAGGCCTTCTGAGACATAATTAAGGCAAGAGGCCTCCTGAGACAAAAGTGAGGCAAAAGCCTTTCATGTATTTTTTTTGTTTGCTTGCAGGAATGGTGCAAGAATATTAAATATAACATAGGAGAGACTATGAGCAATACTTCAGAAGTGAACCAGAGGAACATTTATCAATGGCGTGCATTACGAGCTAATGCCTATGAAGTAGGCAAGGGTGGAATCCCAGAACCTCAGTCCGTGTCGTGGGATGGAGGTAAATAATTTTCTCTTTAATATGAACTTATTTATTAATATTATGGGGAATTGTGACTGTGCAGATATATAAAGAACAACATTTATGTGATCGAACTATAAAGCTAAATTTATTCGAAGGATGAAAGTGTAAAGTCCTATGGATAAAGAGCGTTCCCACTAGACATGAGAAAAGGGATAGGAAATGAGTAAGCGGATTGTGACAACAAATTTGAGAGATATGACTGAGCTTAAAACCTTCCTGAAGAAGGTCAAAACCTGGAGGAATATGGTGTAGAGAAAAGGGTGACCAAGATTGAATTGGTTCTATTACCAATGAGTTAAAGAGATGTTCAACTCTGATGTCTGATTGATAGCCGCCTAAGAAGATGGGCTAAAGCAGTAAGTGGGGGAGCGGTATGAAATTTGGTAAACAAGATGATATAGAAGTGGCGTAACTAAGCAGGATGAAGGGTTCTCTATGAAGAGAGCCATATTATTCTACAAATTGCTTGTGCGGAAATGCTTTGAAGGTCTTGAAGGACCTAGGGAGTAAGGTAGGAGGGAACATAAGTCACAGAGTTGTCAACTCTAGGTTGTTTGTGCTTTCTTGTTCCTTCCCACCTAAGGTAGTATTGTTCGCATGAAGGGATTGAGCATGAGGGAAAATATTTTGGTAGTGTTGTATCCAATAAGGGACATGGGATGGAGGAGGAGATCTTCAAAGTCTTCTTGAGGACTCTAAGAGGAGAAATGAGAATCAAAGCGAGTATATAACAACATATCGTTGCCCAGTATCAGGTATATTGGAGTTGATACTACAAAGCGGGCACAGAAATAAGATTTTTGGACTGTTTACACAATTGTTAAACTCATGGCTAAAATTGAAGTGGGGGATATGAGGAAATAGAGATAAAATAGACAACTTGAGTATAGGGATTAATGTGACCATGTCCTTTGAAAAACTCGCTTACTCGAGGACATCGAAAGACAAGATGTACTTCGCAATTTCTCCTTTTTGGGTGAACTCGAGATGTCAATAGATGGGGCGTCTCCCAGAATGACACAAGTTATCTCTGTTTCGACGAATAATTATTCCTTGATAAAGGAAAGGTAGTCGAGAATAGTGAAGAAGAAACTAGTGGCTATCCAGCACGAGGTGGTGCAAGAGTAAACTCAACAAAAAGTAGGCATTCGTTGAAGTATTGTCTGTCTGTGCGTAAGGGAAAAAAATATAATGATAATAACAAATGTGGTAATTATGAGAAGTGAGTAAAGTGGTTATTAACCGTCATGATATTCTTTTATAAATCACTTGATTGTGATGCGTAACTAGTGAGCAAGTTATTGCCTCTATAATTCTTGGTATGTTGTGCCATGTTGTTAGTGCAAAAGAAAAGTTTTGAGAGACTCGTGGGAAACACTGGGATGGATGAGAAGGGGATGGATCAAAAGGAGAATAGATGGGAGTCCAGAAGGGACAAAAAGAAAACAATAATTACAAGAGTGTGAAAACAGTGTATGATAAGTGCCAACCAACCATGGTTGCCGAACACATGTTTGTGCTCTTTGAGGTAAGTAAACGTTTTGATAGGACAACCAAGAGGAATGCAGGGTAACATTGAGCGAGAGTTGTATCGAATGCCATTGGGAGCAACAGCATTATGAAAGCAAATAATTCACTCATCCTACGATAAAAGGGAAGAAGGAGGATAAGGGAAATCTGACAGAAGTGAGGGCCATGGAACTAGTTAAAATGAGTATGGTGCTCAAGGTAAATATGAGATGTTGTTCTCCTTAATGATAATTCAGTACGAGAGAAGGGAATCTATTGAGAGGGAACCCTCTCACATCAAATAAGTATAATGTTTTTGTGTTTCTTGATATCATTCTTTATCTTACTTTATTTAGTTATTCATTTTTCCGAGATATTTTGTATAGTATTGAGTCAGGTTCCTCGGGATATGGGACTTGACAAGTTGGTAGCCAACTGGGCCCAACCCCAGCTGGTGGCCAACTAGTCACTCCCCCCTAAAGAGCCTTAGGAACAACTAGACTTGTGGCAGGAGGAGACATCAACATGTCTCATATGACACCCCCCCAAAATAAATACATGGAAAGGAATTACAATAAATTATCTCGGCCCTTATCTTCCTACTAATTTCTACTAATTTATCCCACTATTACTTTCAGGGAATTCCAATGTTGGAAAATTACAGTTTTGGTCCCTAAAAACTCTATGACCCTGACAAATATTTTCCCTCATTCTCAATCCCTTCACGCGAACAATACTACCTTAGGCGGGAAGGAACAAGAAAGCACAAACAACCTAGAGTTGACAACTCTGTGACTTATGTCCCCTTCTACCTTACTCCCTAGGTCCTTCAAGACCTTCGAAGCATTTCCGCACAAGCAATTTGTAGAATAATATGGCTTTCTTCATAGAGAACCCTTCATCCTGCTTAGTTACGCCACTTCTATGTCATCTTATTTACCAAATTTCAGACCGCTTGACTCGTGGTTGTCGAAGCCGGTCAAAAATAACCTTTCTGGTTATCAACAATTTACAACTGCAGATAGTGGTGAAAGGATTGAATCCACAGGGAATTGAAGACTTACCTATTTTCCTTATCAAGACCAATAAAATAAACTAAAACAAAAATAAACTGCAAAAGAAGAAAACTGAAAACGAGATAAACTGAAACGAGATAAAACTGAAACGAGATAAAACTGAAATAAGATAAAACTGAAACGAGATAAAACTGAAATGAGATAAAACTGAAAGAGAAATAAACGGAAAGCAAACTAAAACGAGATAAAACTGAAACCAACTAAATTGTAAGTAAAATGGGGGGGTTTTGAGATTGATTTAATTAATCTAAAACTGAAAGCAATAAAAATAAGGCAAATAATAAAAATAAAGAGAAATAAATAATAAGAAAGATCTAGTTGAAGAATTGGATCCACTTTAGTTGTTAGGATTGATCATTGACACTTAGTTTCCTTTGGGTTGATTCAATAGATTAGTTATGGAGATGGAAGACGCTTCTCACCACCATTATCTCTCCTTATGATTAAACCAATTAGGGAACGTCCTCTAATTAATTACTAATTAACAAATTGCCAAGAAACATCCTTGGGCCTTAGGCATCAAAATAATTGTCAATTGCATTAAGAAATAGAGAGATCCAATCCTAGCTACCCAAACGTATGGAGATAACGCTAGATCATACAATTTCCTTGGGTTTTATCCCAAGTATTCTTATGTAAGAATAATCTAAGCAATTACGGACTTAAATCATCCAAACTAACATATTATTACTTTGCAATCAAGAATCAACGTAGATCTAAACAACAAAGCAATATTGAAATCAAGCATGAAATTGCATAAATATTGAACAACCAAAAGTTAAACAATGTTTGATCAAGTCTCCCAATCCGTAAAACAACCAAAGTATCACCTAATCTTCAACTAGAATAAAAGGTTTCAGCCTCTCATGGCTGAAACAAAAATAAAAATAAAAGAAAAGAAGAAAGGTAGAAGAAGAGATGTGAATCCCGCAGGTGTCTCCCAATGGGAGTGTAAAAGACATATAGAGGCTCCTTATGTGGCTTTTTATAGTTGAAAAGTGTTGCCCAAGGTCATACTTACTGCCCAAGAGGTATTTTCTGCCCAAGTTATGTCTGAAAAGTAAAGAATCGCGTTTTTCAGCTTCAGAAGGAAGGCTGCGCGCGAATGCTTTGCGGAAGGAAGTTGGTGCGCGAGGTTTGGTCTCAGAAAGGGAAAGAGGCGCAGATTGTGCTTCCTAAATAAGTTTAGATGCTGACCTTACTTCCTAATTAGTATAGAGGCTGCCCAAGATGCTGCCCAAGCTCAACTTGTTACCCAAGTTGTTACAGAAAAGGAAGGTGGCGCGCAGATGGCTTTCAGAAGAGGAAAGCGCGTAGATTGTTTCTGAATAGGAAGAATGCACGAATTTTGATCTTCAAAGGGGAAGATATGCTGTCCATACATTCCTTTTTAGGTGGAGCCTCTTTTGAAATTTGAATGTTGAACGCAGAAGAGGAAGAGCATCTCTTTGAGATCTTGCTGCCTAAATAGGAAGATATGACTGCTGCAGTGTGTGCACATCTTTGAACAAGGAAAGAAAGATCTGCGATTTGAATTTCAAATAATCTTCTGACTGAGCTTTCCTTGTTTGCTTTTGCTTCTGCACTTTCCTCATTTGGAAACTTTCCTTTTCTGGAAACTTTCCTTATTTGGCAGTTTTAAGAGCATTTTCTCCAGATTGTCTCTTTACAACTAATATCTGCAAAACATAATTAAAACCACAAAATTAAGCAGAAAAGATGTAAATAAATATCAAGAACATAATGATAAAATGGACTAAAATATGCTCTATCACCGCTCCCCCACTTACTGCTTTGGCCCATCTTCTTAGGCGGCTATCAATCAGACATCAGAGTTGAATATCTCTTTAACTCATTGGTAATAGAACCAATTCAATCTTGGTCACCCTTTTCTCTACACCATATTCCTCCAGGTTTCGACCTTCTTCAGGAAGGTTTTAAGCTCAGTCATGTCTCTCGAATTTGTTGTCACAATTCGCTTACTCATTTCCTATCCCTTTTCTCATGTCTAGTGGGAACGCTCTTTATCCATAGGACTTTACACTTTCATCCTTCGAATAAATTTAGCTTTATAGTTCGATTACATAAATGTTGTTCTTTTATATATTTGCACAGTCACAATTCCCCATAATATTAATAAATAAGTTCATATTAAAGAGAAAATTATTTACCTCCATCCCACGACACAGACTGAGGTTCTGGGATTCCACCCTTGCCTACTTCATAGGCATTAGCTCGTAATGCACGCCATTGATAAATGTTCCTCTGGTTCACTTCTGAAGTATTGCTCATAGTCTCGCCTATGTTATATTTAATATTCTTGCACCATTCCTGCAAGCAAACAAAAAAAATACATGAAAGGCTTTTGCCTCACTTTTGTCTCAGGAGGCCTTTTGCCTCAATTCTATCTCAGGAGGCCTCTTGCCTCAATTATGTCTCAGAAGGCCTCTTGCCTCAATTCTATCTCGTGAGGCCTCTTGCCTCAATTTTGAGTGGAATGGTCTCGGGATTCTCAGATGGCCTCAAGCTCTATTGGCTCATCCTCCCCTTATCACTATACCCTGAGGTCATTACTCTCTCTTCAAGGGCCACTAAAAGGAAGTAGGTAGCACCTAGTCATTACCCTTTCTCCAGAAGACATTTCCAATGGAGTGTGCAGTACTAGGCCATTACCTCTCTCTCAATGGTGTCCCTATGGAGCGTGCAGCACCTCTAGTTAATATGGCCAGTCTAGCCCGAAAGCTCATGCTTTTGTCTTCTTTGCCTCACAATGTGTTATTACACCTCGTAGCTTCATAATTGGTAGGTCACTACCTCCCCCTTTCACCACTTTACGCTCAAGATCACCCCACTGGTTGTCATTCGCATGAAAGAGGTTTTGGATGGCCTCAATCTCTCGCCAATTTGGCTATCATAACCAACAACGTTCATTTTTTTTCCCTTCTAGTGCCTCAAAGCACTTCTAACCAGAATCAATCTCCAATGCCTTCTCCTCTTAAGTGGTATAGACAACCAACCAGGCAGCACGATTCTCACCCTTCTCTCAATGGTCTTCGTGCATATGCCAAACTTCGTCATTCCTTTATATTGCTCGCAGATCTTTCTTGCTCTGATACCAATTGTCACGGTTTCAGATTTTAGCAATCGCCTGGAACCGTGCGGCACTTGACTTGAACACCTTCAATGTAACAGCCCGGAAACCGATACCCTCTTTGTAACGGCCCAAACTGCTCGGCACTAGGATCCAGATCGACTTAAGGCCGCCTAGACCCGTAGTAAGCCTATCCTGAACTCTGTGTACCTGTTAAAATCCCATACATGATCCGACTGGACTATTACTTTTTAAAACTTGCCTTTAAAACTACCAGACTTAACCTTTAAAACACTGTACTATAGGTCCAATCATATGAACCAAATGCTCCGACATACTAATCTGAACTAGCCCTCAGGGCTATCTGTAATAAACCAGTGATACTCTACCAAGTAACCTCCATGCACTATGCTTTGAAACATAGAACCCACCCTGTAGGGTCAGCATATCATAAGTTAACTTGGCTACCATAGAGTCACAGGAATCAAACCTGGTCTTCTCTATTGGCCTCTCTATGGATCACAGGAATCAAACCTGATCTTTCCTCCGCACTGGTCTTGGGTCAAAGGAAGTAATCCCTATCTTCCCTCACAGTTATAATTCACTGGGTTTTCGAAACACAACATTTATTAAGCCTGGTTTGACTCATTTCTCATCATGAAACTGAAAACAGGATACATGCATAGACAAGGGATAAAACATACTATAGGCAAAGCACATACTAAACCACAAGCACACTATCTGACTGTTTATTACATCTGTAATACATATCTCTTTACTTTACATCATGTCCACACTAACTATACATAAGCATACTGAAGCCATAACTCTGTTGCTTCTCACTTCCCAGCTACTCTGACCCTGCAAAAACTGGGATTAAGGGAAAGGGATGAGCTATAAAGCCCAGTGAGTAGAAACACTGAAAACAGTTCATTCATACGCATTTTATATGAGAATGCATCACAACTCAAACATTCCACATCTTTGATTAGACATGACCTCAAAACTCCCTCGACGGGCTATTGATGTCGCCTTGGTCCAATCATCTGGAATTAGACATGACCTCAAAACTCCCACTGAGGGCTATTGATGTCGCCTTGGTCCAATTCCCACTATCACTGTAATAATGCAATGCAGCATCTTCGTGATTCTAATGCAATCACCCTAATATAAATCATACCATATATGATGCATGAACTATGCTCACAAGCATTCTGGTACTTTAATATAAAACATTAAGTTTAGTTCTACTCACCTCTGCTCCTCTGGCAGATACTGTACTGACTCTGTAACCTCTATCTCTGATGACCTCCTCGAACTCTCGGGTCCAAACCTATACAAATGGACTCGAATGAGGTGTCAAACATACTCTTATACAATCCCCCATAATCCCTTCTGACCCTTTAAAAGCAATCACACAAAGCATGCAAAAGAAGGCTGGACAGAACACATTCGGCGGCAGGTTCGGCGGCCGAATGTCCTGAACAGAGCCGAAACTCAAGTACCTTCGGCGGCCGAATATCCTCTTTCGGCGGCCGAACCCTTTCGGGGCTACTTTCGGAGGCCGAAACCCCTAAACAGAGCCGAACCTCAAGGCACTCAGGGGCAAGCTGTGGCAGTCTAAGCCACCATGCAAGGGGTTCGGCGGCCGAATCCTTCTTCGGCTGCCGAACCTGAGTTCTTTAAGAACTCAGCTTCTTCCGCAACCTAGCTCCTCCATCTTTTCCTCCTCTCTAAACATGCATAACTCCAAACCTCAACTTACATATACTCAAGTATATGCTCCAAAGGGTCCAAAACTACCTATCAACCCCAACAATCAACACACATAACACATAATCATGCATAAACCATTAAAATACCAAAACTAAACCTATAAACATAACTCTACCCTTAACCTCTTTAAAAGCTGTTAGAAAGCATGAAAACAAGGTAAAAGCTTCCCTTACCTCTTAAAAACAGAAGCTAGACAATCAGAACTCACAGCTATACACCAACACCTCTTCTCCTTCACCAAACCCTTAAAGCTCTCTTCTTTTATTTCAAAACGTTCTAAACACTTTACCACCCTCAAACCTGTGCATGAGTGAGTAAAAGCTTATAGATGAGTCATGGGAGACGTGGCATAACCTCTGGGAAGATTTGGAGGTAACATCTGTCCCAAAACAATGACTAAGGAGTGCCCACACATTGGCTGGCCAACTCAGCTTCGGCTGCCGAATCGCATGCAAAACCATGCAACATTCGGGGGCCGAACTTAACCTTCGGAGGCCCAACATTGAGCACTTTCGGCGGCCGAACTTAACATTCGGGGGCCGAACATGACAGAAACTCCTTTGGCCATTTCTCCCAAAAACTCAACTATTTCCTAATCAAACCGTGAAAATACTTTAAAACATTTTAGAAAACCTTCACTCTACCCTCAGGAAACCTCTGACATCCTTGAATCCCACCGGACGGTAAGAATTCCGATGCCGGGTTTAGCCGGGTATTACATTCAAGCCAAGTCAGCCTTAAGAATCACCCAATATCCTGTGAACTTGAATACCCTGATTAGTCAAGGTTATATAAACGAACAACGAAGCCAACAGACAACATTCCATCAGAAGTCTCACAGTAGGCACAAAAAATAAGAACTGAACATGGAAATTCATGAACAAGCTACTTATTTTATTTCAAGGGCAAAATAGTAATTATACATTATTATCAACGCAATCGTTACAATAATTCTCACCTCCCTTGTAGACAGGGGGGACGATCTACAAGGAGTGAAGGCACAACTCAGGATATCCGTAGGCCTACGGTAACCAACTGGGCCCAGCCCCAGCTGGTGGCCAACTAGTCACTCCCCCCTAAAGAGCCTTAGGAACAACTAGGCTTGTGGCAGGAGGAGACATCAACATGTCTCATATGACACCCCCCAAAATAAATACATGGAAAGGAATTACAACAAATTGTCTCGGCCCTTATCTTCCTACTAATTTCTACTAATTTATCCCACTATTACTTTCAGGGAATTCCAATATTGGAAAATTACAGTTTTGGTCCCTTAAAACTCTATGACCCTGACACAAAGGAAGGCTGGACAGGTGACTTTCGGCGAAAAGTTCGGCGGTCGAAGGTCCCTACAGATCCGAAAGTCAAGCACTTTCGGGGGCAGGTTCGGCGGCCGAAACTCCTTTCCAGATCCGAAAGTCTATTCTTTCGGAAGCATGTTAGGCGGCCAAAAAACTGCCTCCACAGGCAGATTCGGCGGCCGAATCTTGCTTCGGCTGCTGAACCTGGGTTCTCTAGAATGGCAGAACCCGATTCCGCCCTAAGCATTTCAGCCCCAAAACTCTCAAATCCTCACACCCAACTTTCTACAACATGCATACTCACTCCAACATGTATAAGGGGCATAAAAACTAATTTAAGCCCCAACAACAACAACAAAAACATCACATAAGCATACATTCATCAAAAAACCCAACTCAAAGCCTATAACTCTAGATTCAACCATAACATACAACTTTACCCCTTAACCCTTCATAAAACTTAATTAAAAACATAAGAGAGGCAAGGATCTAGGCTTACCTCTTGGAGATCTAGGAGTGACAGCAACCCCAATATGGAGATGAGTCAAACGGTCTGCAAAGCTTCAAAAACTCGGTTTTAAGCTTAGATCTTCAAAGACAAGAGAAAACTCGTGAAAACATTGAAGGATTTGAAAGAAAATCATAAAATCATCAAAGGGAGAGCAAGAACTCACCTTTGCCCAAAAATGGAGAGAAAAACTCGCCCCTTTTCGGACTGAAGGCCTTTTAAAGATGGCTGGCCAGACCACCTTCGGGGGCCAAAAGGAGAGCTCCCGCAGCAGCACCATATTCGGCGGCCGAACTTGGATTTTTCTTTCAAAATATTTTTCTTCCATTTTAAAACTTTAATTCAAAACCAATCAATAAAATCATGAAAATCATTTTGTAAAATCATGTTTTGCCCTTCTAGGAGGTTCCGACATCCGAAATTCCGGATTCTAACGGAAATTCTGTCGGAAGGTTGGAATTCCGACGCCGGAGTCTAACCGGATATTATAATTTATATAGATAAAAAAGAGTAAAAAATAAGTTTAAAAAGTTTCTTTCTTTCGATTTGAAGTTATGACTGCCGATTAAAAATCAATAATAGATAAAAAAAACAAGCGTATATGAAAAAAAAAGTAACAAAAAGAATAAGAGAAAAGAATGGCTTTTATAAAGAAGAAGCGCAATAAATAAGTTTAGAAAGTTCCGCTCTTTAAACTTGAAGCCATGATTGCGGGTCAAAAATCTCTTAACTTTTTTCGGCTTATACATAAATGTAGGTAATTCATA
The DNA here is from genome assembly GCF_001659605.2 of Manihot esculenta. Classification (NCBI taxonomy): domain Eukaryota; kingdom Viridiplantae; phylum Streptophyta; class Magnoliopsida; order Malpighiales; family Euphorbiaceae; genus Manihot; species Manihot esculenta. Next base: position 20,825,358 of record NC_035161.2, read on the forward strand.
AATTTTAAAAATTTAGTTCAGCATATTAGATTAGATGATTAAATTAGATTATGTTAGTTTTACAGATTAAGTCAGGTAAATATATTAAATTATTTTTTAAGAGTAAATATATTAAATTACATTTTAAAAATTATTAATTTTTAGTTAAAAATATAATAAAATTAGCCAATCAAAATATAAAAAATATAAAAAAAATCCTAAAATTTTATTAAAAAAATAAAATACTGAAATTTAAATAATTAATTTTTTTTTAAAATAAAGATTAAAAATTAGAAATTGGAATAGAATATGAAACTTTTAAAATTTACTCATATATACTTACTGCCTGTAAATATAAATAATTTAAAAATTTAAATATTAAATTTTACCGGTATGAAATTAGAAAATGATATTAAATTATATTAATTTTATAAGAATTAAATTAGATTACGTTTAAAACAATTTCAGTTATTATATTATAAATTAAATATTAGTAGATTAAAATGGACCAATCAAAAGACAGAAAAATTTTAAAAATTTAATATTTTTTTAAAAATAGAAAAATAAAATACTGAATATAGGGTAGTCTTAAGCTTTGTCTTTGTTTTAACTTTAATAAAGATATAGATGTCTAGACTTATATCGTCTACTCATCATGTTTTTTTTTTTTTTAATAAAAAATAATTAGGCTTTAGTAAAGCCCAAACACTCGAGCAGTTCTGGAAACTTCGGTATTGGGCTTAGGCAACAATAACCGATACATATTAAAATTCCAAAAAAAAAAAAAAAAAAAGGCAAAGCATAAGGCAACACGTAGATATGTCGAGTAGTCATAATCGGCCACGACTTTCCGAACACAAGAACCAATTTAATTGGCTGAATAATTTCATTTCGAAATCTTATTGGTCCATGTCATCTCCGATGACATGTTCCCTTCACTTTGAACTGGGGAAAATTTTCTTTCAACCCGATTAACGGGACTTTCCCCTCTATAAGTTGAAGCCTCACGCACGATTCTGCAGAGCAACACACGGTTAAAAATAGCTTCGAACGTCGAAACCTAGAAACACACCACTTAATCCAGAGACAGAAAAAGGAAAAGTAAAGGAAAGGTAAAGAAGAGTTGTTCCGATGGCTTGCTCGTGGAGAGCTCGTGGACTGGTTGTATTAGCCATCGTCTTCTTTGGTGAGTGTTCCTTCTCGAGATCGCACTGGTTTTCTATTTTTTATTTTCGTTTTGTCTCTTTATTTTCGTTGATTTGTTGTTCATCGTAGGCAAAATTACTGCCGTAGATCAGCTTGATTTTCAGATTACTATTTTCAGCTATTGATACGATTCAGTCATGCGTTAGATCTGTGGATTTTGTTGGTTGTGATGGAAATGTTTGTTTTTTAGTATTCTTCTCTTCTTCAACGAAATGATGATCTATTATTTAAGAAGTAATTAGGTGACCAATAGCATTATCGAGATACATGCTACATTAGTGATTTCAGTGCTTTGTTACGTAATACTAGTGTCAATATCACCTTCCCCTGTTTCCGTTAACGAGTGCAAAATTCTATGATTACTGAACAAAATATTAATTAGTCATGGAAGGGAATCTAACAAGTTTTTGGGCGCTTGATTTAACTCGTAATGCTTGATTTAAAGCCATCATGCATGGTGCTTTGCTTTCATGTTTATCGATTATTGTCTTCTACGCTGATAGCTGTTTCCTTGTTTCAGTAACCATTTTAAAATTTTATTTTCCTTTTTTTAATTTAGTTCCCCTGATTACGCTCCTGGAGTTGATAGTTTCCAGTTATGAGTTGTTGGAATTTGTCCAGTTTTAACGTAGTTAAATCTGCATTTTAGGATGTCTCTTTGCAATTTCCATTGCAAAAGAAGAAGCCACAAAGTTGGGAACAGTCATTGGGATAGATCTCGGGACTACTTATTCTTGTGTTGGTGTTTACAAGAACGGTCATGTTGAAATTGTAGCAAATGACCAAGGAAACCGTATTACCCCATCGTGGGTTGCTTTCACCGACAGTGAGAGGCTAATCGGTGAGGCTGCAAAGAACCAGGCAGCCGTCAATCCCGAAAGGACCATCTTCGATGTCAAGAGACTTATCGGAAGAAAGTAATGCATTCTACTCGTTTAATCTACGTTTGTCTTTAGAAGATCTAGGGGAGATTTTTGAGTTGTGTGCTCATTGTGGCTTCTCTTTTTACAGGTTTGAGGACAAGGAGGTCCAAAGGGACATGAAGCTGGTTCCATATAAGATTGTGAATAAGGATGGAAAGCCTTATATCCAGGTTAAGATTAGGGATGGGGAGACCAAGGTCTTTAGTCCTGAAGAGATCAGCGCTATGATTCTGACTAAGATGAAGGAAACAGCTGAATCATTCCTTGGGAAGAAAATCAAGGATGCTGTAGTCACTGTTCCTGGTTAGTAATGCTTTATTCGAATTTTCCCAGTGAAGGAAAGCCATATTCATTGTTCTGTCAGTTCTTTACAGTTATTAATTCTGTTGTACTGTTCATTATGAACAGCTTACTTCAATGATGCCCAGAGGCAGGCCACCAAGGATGCTGGCGTTATTGCTGGACTAAATGTGGCAAGAATTATTAATGAACCAACTGCTGCTGCCATTGCTTATGGTTTGGATAAGAAAGGAGGCGAGAAGAACATTCTTGTCTTTGATCTTGGTGGTGGAACATTCGATGTCAGTATCTTGACAATTGATAATGGTGTTTTTGAAGTTCTCTCAACAAATGGAGACACACATTTGGGAGGTGAGAATTTTATATGCATTCTTCTGGTTATTTTTAGCCTTTCACTGATATCACTAGGCTATGGATTCAGGTTTTGTGATTGTACTCTTTATCATTTATTTTCTTCCAGGTGAGGACTTTGATCAGAGGATTATGGAGTACTTCATTAAACTGATCAAGAAGAAGCATGGAAAGGATATCAGCAAGGACAACAGGGCCCTTGGAAAGCTTAGGAGGGAATGTGAGAGAGCCAAGAGAGCTCTGAGCAGCCAGCACCAAGTCCGAGTGGAGATTGAATCACTTTTTGATGGAGTCGACTTCTCTGAACCACTCACTAGAGCTCGCTTTGAAGAATTGAACAATGATTTGTTCAGAAAGACCATGGGACCTGTGAAGAAGGCCATGGAAGATGCAGGACTGGAGAAAAACCAGATTGAGGAGATTGTTCTTGTTGGTGGCAGCACTAGAATTCCGAAGGTTCAACAGCTCCTTAAGGATTACTTCGATGGAAAGGAGCCTAACAAGGGTGTGAACCCAGATGAAGCTGTTGCTTATGGTGCTGCTGTACAGGGTGGCATCTTGAGTGGAGAGGGTGGTGATGAAACCAAAGGTAAGTGCTTGGTGATTCTCATTTATGCATGATAATTGCATTGCTTGTGAAGATGGTGTGTCTTTTGGAGACTGCAGCATTGACCTTTGACTGACAATTGCCCTGTCACATATTGGATGCAGATATCCTTCTTCTGGACGTGGCTCCTCTCACCCTGGGTATTGAAACAGTTGGTGGGGTGATGACCAAGTTGATTCCAAGGAACACTGTTATCCCAACCAAGAAATCTCAAGTTTTCACGACTTACCAGGATCAGCAGACAATTGTCTCTATTCAGGTACAATTATTCTTATATTTGCTTGCCTTGTTCTTTTTTTTTTTTTTTTTGTTGGATAATGTTCTTAAAACTTAGTTGCTTCTCCTTTGATTTTAGGTCTTTGAAGGTGAAAGGAGTCTCACGAAGGATTGCAGACTGCTTGGGAAATTCGATCTGAGTGGCATTCCTCCTGCCCCAAGGTCAGTGTCCATCCATGGTTAATTTTTTTGAACAAGTGCCCCTCATCAATGTTGGGAGTTTTTACATAGTTCGATTCTTTGACTAAACAGGGGAACCCCTCAAATTGAGGTCACATTCGAAGTTGATGCCAACGGTATCTTAAATGTCAAGGCTGAAGACAAAGGCACGGGTAAATCTGAGAAGATCACCATTACAAATGACAAGGGTCGTCTGAGCCAGGAGGAAATTGAGCGAATGGTCCGAGAGGCAGAAGAGTTTGCTGAGGAGGACAAGAAGGTGAAAGAAAAGATTGATGCTCGTAACAGTCTGGAGACATATGTATATAACATGAAGAACCAAATTAATGACAAAGACAAGCTCGCTGACAAACTTGAGGCTGATGAGAAGGATAAAATTGAAGCTGCTGTGAAAGAGGCTCTCGAGTGGCTGGATGATAACCAGAGCGCTGAGAAGGAAGACTATGAAGAGAAGCTCAAGGAGGTTGAAGCTGTTTGCAACCCAATCATCACTGCGGTGTATCAGAGGTCTGGCGGAGCCCCAGGTGGTGGATCAGCTGATGATGAAGATTCACATGATGAACTCTAAGAATCTTCATTTTCATGTATGACTCCTGGAGAGCAGGAGGGTGAACAAAAAAAAAAAAGAAACAGAAAAAGAAAAAGAAAAAGAGGATGTAGGATAGGCGAAGTTAATCGGGAAATACTGTACTTCTGCTAAAGGGAAAGGAATTTCTCCTTGGCATGTTTTTTTGAGTATAAAATACATTTAAGATATTATGTCTATGTTTATGCTTAATAGAGGATATGCATATGATCAGTTTAATTTTGGACGCTAAAGAGATAATTGGTTGGTTATTTTAGTGTGGATTAGGCTGGTTACTTTGATATCTGATTCGTTTTATGTCCTTTCAATTCTCGTAATTTATATAATAAAGTTTTCAAATTATGTTGTAATATAAGATAGTTTTAATTATTCTTTAATTATAAGTCTCTTGCTATGAACTGTATATAAAATTAACCATAAAAAAATATTAGATAATATAACAATTACCGTAATTAATGAAATTACTCTTTTTTTTTTTTTTTTTTTTTTTTTTTTTTTTTTATAAAAAACATCTACTTCAATTGGTTCTGAAGTTTATATAAAATGTCAAACAGCAACTTTATTTTTTCTTAATTAATATTTGACATTTCTTTTACTCCAAAATTTTATAAAATAACTCATTTTATATCACTTTTAAATATAATATAAAATCTTTGTTACAAAATATATAATATAAAATCATATTATAAAAAATACTCCAATCTTTAAATTTTTATTATAAAAATCATAATATATATGTTGGAAAAATTATAATATTATATATGAAAATTTTAAGAAAAAATTTTTACATATAATATAAAATTATATTATAAAAAACACTTACATATTTATATTTTTATTACAAAATTTATAATATATATTTTATAATTTAGTTTTATAATAAAATATTAAAATTATAATATTATATATAAAAAATTTAAATATATAATTAGTTTAATCAAACCCTAATTTATTATTTGTACATGAATAAAATTTATAATAATGAAATTCAAAAAACATAAATTAAAATAAAAAAATAATCATGTTTACATTCCGCTACTTAAAAAAACTAATAAAAATATAATTTTATAATTAACATACGACATATATGTAGAAGTATTTTTCTTTATTTTGTGTCAATATATAATTATTTTTATTATGTTTAAACTATTTTTAAAAGTAATTTTTTTTAAATTTATTTTTTATAAAAATTGTTATAATCTATCCATTTTAAAATATTATTTTATTTTAACAGTATTTATTTATATAAAAATCATATAAAGAGTCATATAAAGATAAAGGCCGATCGAATAATGATAGAGCTATTTAATGTTAAGATGAGATTGATATAATTTAATCTAAAAATTACAAAGATTACAATTAATAAATTTTATTATATTTTATAATTAATTTTAAATTAAAAATTTTAGAATATTTTAAATTTATTTATTATTTTTAACTATAATTATTTATTTCAAATATAAAAATATTTAAGTAATATGGTATAATAATTATGTAAAATATTTTGTTTTATTATTTTAGTATTTAAATAATTTTAAAATTAATTTAAACTTAACGTAGTTTTTAAAATTATATGGACATTTAAATAAATTTGGAGGGTTTTCCTTCTCATTCACACATTTATGTATTTATATATATTATAGACAGATATTAAGTTTCAAATTAAGATAGTTTTTAAAATTAAAATAATATCCTTCAATATTATTTTAAACTTATTAATAAAATCAAAACAACCTCATCAATAAAACTTTAAAAATATTTAATTAAATTTAAAGTATTTCCTTTCGCACATTTATAAGCATTGCATATTTTTTTACTTGTTATATGACTTTCAATATAAAATTATATTAGAAAAAAATATTTCAATGTTTATATTTTTATTATAAAATCATAATTTATATTTTGTAAAAAATTATAATATTATAATTTTATAATATTGTATATAAAAATTTTACATATATAATTAACTCAATCATTTTTTAATTTATTATATATATACATATATATATATATATATAAACTAAATTACAACAATAAAATTTAGAAAAATATAAAATAAAATAGAAAAAATTTATTTGAAATCTAATATAAAATTATATTATGAAAAATACTTTAATATTTATATTTTTATTATAAAAATATAATATATATTTGATAATTTAATTCTATAGTAAAATATTAAAATTATAATATTATAATATAACATATGGAAAGTTTAAATTATAATTAGCTCAATCAATCAGTAATTTATTATTTATATATATATATAACTCAATTTATAATGATAAACTTCAAAAAAATATAAATCAAAATAGAGAAAAAAATAATTAAGAAAAAATTACCAATACAAATATAATAGCATATTTAATATATGAAATAGATATATTAGGAAGTGATGCTGTAAAACAATCGTCCAAAGTAAGTAATGAACTGTCATTGTACAATAAGGCAACGTGGCAAAGATCTGATAAGTAAGAATGAAAAACCTAGACACCTCAAACATCCGGATTATCATTAAAGACTTGCCCTTCTTTCGATAGGGACAATTTTGGTATAAAGTTACCGTTATCTAGCATAACCCAGCGTATTTTCATTATGCCTGTAATTGTTGGATTACCAATCTATTAGCTGGTGATGACTCTTATTAAGCAATCAACTACATTACCATCGGATTATCGGAAAATGTCATATTTACCTCCACCTTCTCACTGTATAAAAGGAGAAGAATCACAAAGACAAAAGTATATTATTCTCTAACACAAAAGCTCTAAGCAATTCATTGCATTCTCTCTACTCGTTGATATTCTAACTTGAATGTCAGAGTGGCTGTCGTGGGTACCCACCATCATCTCACATTCTATTCCTTGTATATTCTAACCAATCACAACACAATTCCATTCCTATCACGCCATTAATCTAATTTCAGCAACATCATTTGGTTCCATTGCCGAGAAATCCATTGAACTTTCTTTGTTTATTTGTATTAAAATCGGTTCTTGTTCCTTTTCTATCTAAAAAAAAAGGAATCTCTCCTCTTTATCTCTTCGAATGGCTGAAATCGTACATGTCATTATGGGAGGACCTGATAAAAGCAAAGGAAAAAATAAGCAGGTAGAGAAGACGTCCTATCTGTTGATCAAGAACCATGAACCAAGTAATAAGTGAAGTTCGGTCCAGTTGACAAAAGCAACTGAATTCTTTCAAAACGACCCGCTGATTGTTAAGATCCTCCTGAACCAGTACGAGGTAAGGCAGATATTAGTGGATACAGGTAGCTTCGCAAACTTTCTCATCTTAAATGTTTTTAAGAAATTAGGCTTGGATAAAAACAACCTTATCAAAGTTTCGTATCCTTTAGTAGGATTAAGAGATAAGACCGTGGTAGTGCTGGGTATCATTAACCTTCCTCTAGTGCTAGGGGACGAAAAGTATAGGCGAGAGTTATATATAGAGTTCTCTGTGGTAGATATTCGATTTGCATACAATGTTATACTCGGTCGTCCGATCCTAAATTGTCACGGTATCATTATTAATATGGATACTATGTGTCTTAAGCTTTCAGCTCTAGAGGGAATAGCAGTAGTTCGAGGTAACTCGAGACTGGCCAAAGAAGGTTACGGATGCCCAATAAAAAGTCTTGGAAAAGTAGCCATGTCCATTAATTGCTGGAGAAACTAGAGTCTCACGTAAAGCTAAAACCAACAAACTCGATAGAGGAGGTCCATATAGGTAAGGAGAAAAAGGTACGATTTGACACCACATTAACCGGTGAAATAAAGACTCATCTAGTAGAGTTGCTAAAGAGCCGAGCAACCGCTTTCATTTGATCTCCAAAAAAGGTAACGGGTATAGACCCGACTCTTTTCACCTACAAGCTATCTATTGACAAGAACATCAAACCAATCCAACAAAAGAAAAGAAAGCACCATAGAGACAACAGATAATTAAAGAAGAGGTTGATAAGCTTTTGAATACAAGATTGATAAAGGAAGTGTAGTACCCCACATGACTAGCCAATGCAGTCCTGGTAAAGAAAGCTAACAGAAAGTGGAGGATGTGTGTGAATTTCATTAATCTAAATAAAGCATGTCCAAAAAATCATTACCCGTTGCTATCCATCGATAGATTAATAGACTCGACCATACAGTGGTTTCCTTCCTTGATACCATCTCAGGATACTACCAAATCATGATGGATACCAAAGACGCAGAGAAGATCACGTTCATAACTGACAAAGGAATTTTTTGCTATAAGGTAATGCCTTTCGGTTTAAAAAATGCAGGAGCCACATACCAAAGGTTGGTATCAGGAATCTTTAAAGACATGGTGGGATCAACCGTAGAGGTTTATGTGGACGATATGGTGGTAAAGAGCCGATCATTAGAAGACCACCTAGAGGATATACGGAGAGTCTTTGACGTCCTGGATAAAGCAGGCATGAAGCTGAATCCTAAAAAGTATACCTTCGGAGTAAAGGCGAGAAAGTTTCTAGGATATATCATCTTAGAAAGAGGCATAGAAGCGAATCCTGGGAAGATTAGCATTATCCAAAATATGAAAGCACCCAAAATAATCAATGAAGTACAGAGGTTAAATGGGCGAGTCACTGCTCTAGGTCGATTCATATCATGTTCGGCTAGAAGGTGTCTCCCGTTCTTCAAGTCGTTGAAGGGAAAATGTAAGTTTGAGAGAGGGAAAGAATGTGCAGAAGCTTTTGAAAATCTAAAAATCTTTTTTTTCATCTCCTCTATTGCTAAGCCCGCATGTCGAAGGTGAAATCTTATTTCTATATTTGTCTATGATACATAAAATAGTTTGCTTGATACTCGTTCGCAAAAATAATGGGAAACAAAGCCCGGTATATTATGCTAGCCAAGTTCTGAAAGGGACAGAGTTGAATTATCCTCCTCTCGAAAAATTGGCGTTTGTAGTCCTCATGTTGGCCGCAAAGTTGTGACCATACTTCGAGTCACACATCATAGAAGTCATATAACATCCCAAAAAAAAAAGAAATAAAAAATAAAAAAAAAGAATACAAAAAGAAAAAGAATAAAAAAAGAAAAAGAAAAAAAGAAGAAGATAAATTAAAATTTAATTTAAAGACAAGTGGCTCAATGCTAACCGCTTAACCAAATGAGTTTTATAAAAAAAAAAATGAAAGAAAAGAAAAGAGTAGAAGAAACCATCTTCTTCCCAAAAAAAAAAGTGTCGTTCATCCATCCCCATTTTTTCCTAAAATTCTTCTTTCCAATTATACTCCATTTTCTTCCAATTTTCCACCCAACTTGCTAGCCCATCTCATCCAAGTCCTTTCCCAAGTTAAATATTCAAGGTAGGAGGAAGAATCAAGGAGAAAATTTAAGGTTGAGGGAGAGTGAATAGTAACTAAGTATTGGAAATTTTAAAGGTATGTTAGGGTTTTTGATGTAGGAATGTTTCTTATCATTTTTATGTGAATATTTATGAGAGATATTGCATTAATATGATTTATTTATTTATATTTCATGAAGAAGAAGAGGAAGGGAAGAGTTGAAACTCCAAAGAGAAAGGAAAGGAAGAATAGAAATTTTAAGTTTGTGGAAAATTTTGGAAGATTTAAGATTTGTGATCAACTTTATTTGAATAAATTCAAGAATTTGTTAATTATTTTTATTTGAAAATTTTACTACCTTAGTAGAACTAGATCACATGAATAATATTTTAATTATATTGCATGATTAAAGTTTGAAAAAAGTGATAAACTTGATAGATAAAAAATTTTGGAATTAATATATAATTTGACCAAAACTCAAGTTATGGACCAAGTAGAAAGTCTCTACTTTCTTTGATAGGGATATAATTTGGCTAAGATATAGTAACAAGAAAATTTATTAGACTAAATAAGGAATACTACTTTTTATATGTTAAACGTTGTAAATTAGTTAAATTAGGGTTGAAAAAAAATTATTGGATAAAAATAAAAATTAAAAGAAAAAGAGAAATGAGATATGATGTAACGCGATAAATAGAAAAAGATATTAGATTAGATGATAAAAAAATAATATTAGTTAATTAATTAAGGATTAAATTCTGAATTTTTTGTTTATGTAGTTGAGTTAAATTAATAGGTTTATATGATATGACAGTGTTTAAAAGCATAAATATTACGGATTGAATAATCTAAAGTTACGCTATATTGAAATTTTTGTCCTCGTGTTTAAATGTATAAATTATTTAAAGTCTGACCCTAGTAAGTTTGGTAGGAATTGTGAGTTAATTTAAGGGTGTGGCATAACATATATAAATATTACAGTACTGCACTATAGTTACACTGATTTTTGGGATACAATAAGGTACCCTACAGGTACGACTGATATATTTTACAGCTACGGTTATTGACGCGGAACCCTATGGCACAAGCCTCAAACTCACACGCACAAGTAGATACGAAATCCAAAGATTTGATAAACCCACCTCCTATGGCACCCCAAACTTAGAGAAGCTGAAACACCAATGATCGAAGGATTTAGATGAGAATCCGACAAACGCCACAACGAATAGTTGATAAGTTAGCCAAGATTCCTGGTGCAATTGATGAAAGCAAATCCTCACTCTCACTCAAAGCAATACACACCAAAGGCATGAAAGAAATTCTGAAAAGTTTGATTAAAAGCTGTCTCTTACAATTGTTTCTTATCCTTATATAGTAAGGAGAAAAACAATTAAAACCCTAAGACACTCTTCTTGGGCCTGACTTAAACACATAAGGCCCAAGCCCAATCACATACTAAAATAACACATAAGTATTAAAATATAAGCCCAAAACATGGCCCAACACTCCAAAACATAAAAGATAAAATATGGCCAGAATACAAGCCCAAACAAAACTAAAATAAAACAAGTGTTTAAATAATAAAACTAGCAAGCCCATCATAACAAAGTTGAATCTTCACAAAAGCCTTACTTGATCTTCACTTTAGGCTTTCCTTTATGTAGTTTTAGCCCATAGGTTTGATTAGGCTCCCTCAGCCTATGATTGCAAATGTTGCACCAAATCTGTCCCATATGAGTTAAAGCATGCCCTAAATATATATGGATTATATGAATATGATTTTGAACTACTCTTGGATCCATTGGAATGATATAAGTTTGCTCCACACCATTGTTAGAAATTTGTCCTATTAGATTCATATCATTCCCTCTTTCTTTAGAAAAGATTCGTCCTCGAATCTTGCTGATATTTATGTCAAGAAGGAAAGCTTTAGGCACCCATGTATCTTCAAAGACCTCCTTTTGAATAGGTGGAAATAGTATAAAACTTTCATCATGGATGTTTTCATCAACAACCTGCACATCAAGAACAAATGAACTAGACATAAAAATATTAGTCATAGAAAGATCATGTGGATGTGACCCATTCTCTTCTACAACTTCCAAAACAGTCTTATTCACCTCCTCCACCTCATCAATCATGTGCTCCCCATGTCCACCATCATTCACAACCTCTTCTATAAGCTCATTAATGGAATTTTCTAGAACAACTACATTAGATGCATGCATTACAACTTCCTCTTCAATTTGAATCTCTATGGAAGTTGACATTGGAACTTTAGCCTCTTCTTTCTCCTTTTCTTTCTCCATCTTCCCTCCTTGAACTAGTCTTGATTCTTTTCCAGCCTCGTTACCCTCAAACTCACTCTTTTCTCTCATTTTTTCCACAGAACTCAAGCTCTCACTCACCTTTGTAGCCAAGGCCGAAGCCTCCCTCTCCCTCTCCAGCATTTTTATGTGATCGGCATATACCTCTTGAGGTGATAAAGGAGCGAGTATAAGCTTCTGTCCTTCATGAGTGAAGGAGTACTTGTTATTGAGCCCATCATGTTGCACCTTTCTATCATATTACCACGGCCTACTCAACAATATATGGCTTGCCTGCATAGGTACCACATCGCACAAGATCTCATCCTTATACCTACCAATAGAAAATGGTATAACCACCTGGCGTGTAACTCTGACCTCACCACAATCGTTCAACCATTGCAATCTGTATGGCTTAGGGTGTTTAATAGAAGCCAAGCCCAATTTCTCCACCATATACACACTAGCCACATTTGCACAACTACCTCCATCAATAATGACAGTACACACTTTTCCATTAACCAAACACCTAGTGTGAAATATGTTTTCCCGTTGTTTCAGGCTTTCTTCCTTAACCTGCATATTCAGAGCACGCCTAGCAACAAGCATCTCACAATGTGCAGCAAGCAACACATTATTAACAAACACATCCGAATCATCACAGTCATTATTGCAATTATGAGTTCTTTGAGGTATTCTTGTAGAAGTGGACGCTGGTGAGACATTCTGATCTTTACTCATCCTACCTTTAATCAACAAAGAACAACGAGAACTAGCAAATATTGTGTTAGAAAAGAAAGAACTCAAGTGTTTGCACACTTACCACTCTTTTGCTGATTCTTCAATTGCACTTCAGAAACTAAGGTCAACCAACTAACCACAAGGTGCGTTTAATGAAACAAAAAAAGAAAACCTAAAGAAAGAACGAAGCGCGCAAAAACTAGAAAGAAGACACTGACAATTTGGGAAAGTAACACACGAACTAGGTTTTGTGCTACTTGAAAATATCACCTAGAGTATAGACCCAAGCAAACAATACTCCAGCAATGTCAAGGAAGCAAAAGCAAGTTTAAATCAAAAAAAGAAACTTTGAATTCAAATAAAAACGAACCTGGACAAAAGTTTGAAATTAATTCACTTCAAAGCAAATTAAATATGGATCTAATTAAATCTACCCAAAAAGGAAAGTATCAAAACACTGCAAATAGAATCAGAAAAAAAAATGTAAATTTCTCTCAGATCAGAGACATGGACGAAAATTCTGGTGTTAAAAGAAGGATTTGACATCAAATCAATGTAGATGCAATTGCCTTAAATGTGCACTTTAGGCAATAGGCAGAATTTCTTTTATCTCATAATCTGGATTCAACCCAATTCAAAATTCAAAATTCAAAATTGATTCCTATAATTTACTGCAATCAATTGAAATAGGTAAGGCAATATGGACGAAAAAGGAAGTATATCACAATTTCAGCTAGATCAAGTAAATAAGGCAAAGGCGATTTTTTTTTTTTTTTTTGGATTTCAATTTTTTTTTTTAGATTAATAATCAAGAAGGTGCAGCCATGGATACAAAAGCTTTCACCGAAAAGAACAAGAAAGACAAGGAAAACTCAAAAACCCTAGATCCTAAGATAAATAAGAATTTACCTCACTTTTGGCTTTGATACCAACTGACGCGGAACCCTATGGCACAAGCCTCAAACTCACACGCACAAGTAGATACGAAATCCAAAGATTTGATAAACCCACCTCCTATGGCACCCCAAACTTAGAGAAGCTGAAACACCAATGATCGAAGGATTTAGATGAGAATCCGACAAACGCCACAACGAATAGTTGATAAGTTAGCCAAGATTCCTGGTGCAATTGATGAAAGCAAATCCTCACTCTCACTCAAAGCAATACACACCAAAGGCATGAAAGAAATTCTGAAAAGTTTGATTAAAAGCTGTCTCTTACAATTGTTTCTTATCCTTATATAGTAAGGAGAAAAACAATTAAAACCCTAAGACACTCTTCTTGGGCCTGACTTAAACACATAAGGCCCAAGCCCAATCACATACTAAAATAACACATAAGTATTAAAACATAAGCCCAAAACATGGCCCAACACTCCAAAACATAAAAGATAAAATATGGCCAGAATACAAGCCCAAACAAAACTAAAATAAAACAAGTGTTTAAATAATAAAACTAGCAAGCCCATCATAACAAAGTTGAATCTTCACAAAAGCCTTACTTGATCTTCACTTTAGGCTTTCCTTTATGTAGTTTTAGCCCATAGGTTTGATTAGGCTCCCTCAGCCTATGATTGCAAATGTTGCACCAAATCTGTCCCATATGAGTTAAAGCATGCCCTAAATATATATGGATTATATGAATATGATTTTGAACTACTCTTGGATCCATTGGAATGATATAAGTTTGCTCCACACCATTGTTAGAAATTTGTCCTATTAGATTCATATGCTACGGTTATAAACTCGGGTTTTGAGTTATAAAGTTATCTGGCACTTTGTGTCCTACAAATATAGTTGCCTTATCTGACTTAATAATCCCATTTAAATTTATAGGGGCCAAAAAGAAAATAAAAGTAATAAATAAATAAAAGTATTAAGAGAGAACAAAACTTTTTACATAATAAAAAAAAATAAAGGACTATGAAAATTAATAATAATAATAATAATAATAATAATAATAATAATAATAATAATAATAATAATAATAATAATAATAATATGATTTAGAATTATTTCAAATTATTTGCTATATAGTTTATTGTCATTTGTTTGATTTATTGTTAATAAATAAATTTTGATTTAAATGTTTTATTTAAAAAAAGTTGAGCACCACTAAACAATTTGCGTAACGCATAGGACTTTATTTTTCCTTGTGCAGGTTGTAGTTCCAAGGAGCAGTAGATAAAGATCTGCATTAACCCAACCAGAATTACATCATTAACTATCTTGGGATATATTTTGTAAATTTTATATAAAGTTGATTTTGAAAATATGGCATGTACATAAAGTTTTAGAGATGAAGTTGAATATGGTTGTGAATTAGATATATTTGAAGATTTTAATTTTGGTCTAAATATTGGTCATTAGTATAAGTTTTTGTGTTGAGATTCATGAGATGGTTTATGAAGTGTTTGATTTGAGTTGAAATTGTATTGAGGTTGAAAGAATTTTGGGGGTTAAGGATGAAGTTTATAGAAGTGTGATTTTACTATTCACAGGTGGAATTAACTCCATATTTCAGGGGAAACTATATCGGATTTTCGGTAAAAAAAAAGTCATGAATTACATGATATAAATTAAAGAAAAAAAAAGAGAACTGTCACAAAATGTGATGTCTCCAGCTCGGCTAGTTAAATAATCGGGTAGGGGGTGTTACAAGTCGGAATCGATTACCCTCTGCGAAAGGTTCTGCACAGACTGGAGTTATCAGGATGGTTGTCCACTTAGACAGTAATATTGTCTGCATATGTTATTAGGTATATTCCAAGGAAGGCCATGAAAGCCTAGATACTAGTCGATTTTATCGTGGAAATAACTCCACCGTTAGAACCTTCAGAGTTCTCTGAAGCAACCATAGAAGAATAGAAGGTTTGGGCAGATGGAGCTTGCAGGGCCGGGAATTTAGGAATCGGGATCTTGTTGTAGTCTTAAACCAGTATGAAGCTTCGATATGCAAAAAGCTTGCCTTCAATGACACCAACAACGTAGCTGAGTACGAGACTGTAATAATAGCCCTGAGAACCATCAAGGAATTAGATATCCAAAAATCCATTGTTTTTAGTAACTCATAATTGTTTGTTAATCGATGGCAGGACTGTTCAAAGTTCGAGAATTGAACCTCGTCAAATATGAGAAAAAGGTTTGGTCCCTAATGGCGAACGTTAAAGACGAGCGAGGCAGCTGCAAACTTCACCAGGTAGCCAGAGGCAACAATGAAGAGGCAAACCTTCTAGCCAAGATAGCAGCAGCAGCAGGTCCTTCATACAGCCATAGTTACGATGTGTTACAGAGGAGGAAGGCTAGGAAATCTTAGGAGATATCCATGAAGATGATTGCGGGAGTCAGGAAGGAGCTAGTACAATCGCCTGAAAAGCATTCAAACAAGGGTACTACTAGCCAATGATAATGCAGGATGCGAAGCAACTTGTCCAGAAGTATCAGAGATGCCAAGTACACACAAATATCCTAAGGAGCTTGAGAGAAATGCAAGCGGCCATTGGAATCCCATGGCCTTTCTTTCAGTGGGGGGATAGACATCCTTGGCGCATTCCCAAAGGCGTTTGAGTCAAGAAAGTTTATTGTCGTGGCAGTAGATCACTTCAGCAAATGGACAGAAGCTGAGGTAGTACAATCTATTGCTACCTAATAAGCAATCTATTGCTACCCAATAAGCAATCTCTTTCTTTAGAAAAAATATATTCACCCGATTCAGAATACCAAAAATAGTGATAACCAATAATGGAATTTAGTTTGCAAGCACTAGATTTAAAGACTTTACAAGAAATGAAAAATTGACTTGAGGCTCAGCTTAGCTTATTATCTCCATTCCAATGGTATGAAAGAGGTCACAAACAGGACCATCTTACAAGGGCTGAAGAAAAGACTCGACCAAGCCAAAAGCAACTGGCTCGAAGAGTTACCTCACATACTATGGGCATACAAGATCACTCCCAGAACAGCCACAGGGGAAACACTCTTTTTCTTTGTATATGCGACCGAGGCAGTCATCCATGTGGAAATACAAGTAAGCAATTTTAGGACACAACACCCTGAAATTTTAGGATATCTCTAAGAAATGCAATTCAATTTAGACCAAGTCGAATTCTGAAAAGAAAAGACTGCAATCAGAATAGCAGTTTACTGAAATAAAATGTCCAGAATGTTCAATAGCAAAGTCAGGCTGCGGGCCTTTAATTTAGGAGACTTAGTCCTCAATAGAACGGATATAACAAGCGGCAATCCCAAGCCTGGTAAGCTAGGCGATAACTGGAAAGGACCGTTTAAGGTCTCAAAAGTTATTCATCTAGAATCATATAAGCTAACCTGTAATACCCGGCTAGACCCCGGCATCAGAATTCCTATTTTTTCGGTGGAATCTCGGATGTCGGAAACCTCTAGAAGGGTAAAATATATTTTTCTAAAATGTTTTCATGTGTTTTAAAGTTTTAAGTAAGAAAGAAATTGAGTTTTTGAAAGAAAAGTGCCTTGGAAGGAAATCCAGGTTTGGCAGCCGAACGTTGGTGACTTTAGGGAGCACCTTTGGCCCCCGAAGTTGGTCTGGCCAGCCACCTATAAAAGGCCCCATGTCCGAAAATGGGCGAGTTTTCTTCCCCATTTTCGGGCAAAGGTGAGTCCATGCCCTTCCATAGTTAGTTTTGATGATTTCCTACAAATCATTCATGTTTTTGACAAGTTTTAACTTGGTTTTGAAGATTTTTGAGCTAAGATCGAAGTTGGAAGCTTGGAGACCTCGGAGCTTGATTTCTTCCATCTCCGAGTTTGGATCGCCTCCCCTCTCATTTTTTAAGAGGTAAGTGGGGATCCTACCCTTCTTTGATGCTTTATGTAAATTTTGAGGGATTTTAGAGAGTTTTAATGCATGATTAGGTTAGTTATAAATGTTAGGGTTTATGTGAGTTAATGATGAAATGTATGTTTATTGTTTGTTATAATGTAATATTGTTGGGGTATAGGTTAGTTTTAAGCCCCTAAATGCTTAAGAGTGCGTTTATGCATGTTTTTGCATGGTTTGGTTTGAATTTGGAGGATTTGGGAGGTTAATTGTGCATGAGAGGCTGAGTTCTGCCATTCTGGAAGAACTCAGGTTCGGCAGCCGAAGCCATGTTCGGCTGCCGAACCTGCCTGAGGAGGCAGTTTTGGCTGCCGAACCCTACCCCCAAAAGTTTGGACTTTTGGCTCTGGAGGGGACTTTCGGCCGCCGAACCTGCCGCCGAAGGTGACTGAGTTTCTGCTCTAGAGGGACTTTTGGCTGCCGAACCTGCCGCTGAAAGTGCCCTGTTCAGCCTTCCTTTGCATGCTTTCTATGAATGTTTTGTGGTGTTTTAGGGGGTTTTGGGGGAGATGTTTAGAGTCTTATTAGTGTTTGTTGGTCCCTCATTTGAGTCCACCTGTGTAGGTTCGAACCCGAGGAACCGAGGACCCCAGCGGTGAGATAGCTTGTAATACCCGGCGAGACGCCGGCATCGGAACTCTTACTTTCCGGCGGGTTTCCGTTGAAATATGGAATTCGAGGATGTCGGAGGTTCTTTGAAGGGTTAGAGAAAAGTTTTCAAAATGGTTTTACGTATTTTATGGTTTGGAATGCAAAGGATTTGGGTTTTGAAAGAGAAAAAGACCAAGGGGACAAATTGCAGGTTCGGCCACTGAAGGAGAAGTTCGGCTGCCGAACATTGCATGGTTTCGCCCACCGAAGGAGAAGTTCGGCTGCCGAACGTTGCATGGTTTTGCATGCCGCTTAGGCCGCCGAAGGAGAGGCGGTTTGGCCACCTATAAAAGCCCCGTTGACCGGAAATGGAGTGTGTTTCACTCTCTTTTCGTGCAAGGGTAGGTTCATGCTCTCCTTGGGTTGTTTCATGGTTTTTCTTCAAATCTTTTAAAGTTTTCATGAGTTTTCTCCTTGTTTTGAAGAGTTGTGGGCTTTGAACAAGATTTTGAAGCTTGGAGACTTGTGGAGCTTGGATCTCCATATCTTCACGTTTGGGGTCACACCAACTCTTTTTCTTCAAGAGGTAAGTGTAGATCCTTAGCTTTTATGAAGTTTTAAGTGAGTTTTATGGAGGGTTATGGGTAGAGATGCATGTTTAGGATAAAGTGAGTTTTTGGGTGATTTGTGGTCAAAGCATGCTTATGTGTTTAGATGTGTTGTTTGTTGGGGTTGTAAGTTAGTTTTGGACCCCTTTGTGCCTATACTTGAGTATATGCAGGTTGTGGAGTTGTGGTTTGCATGTGTTGGGTGGTGGAAGGTTTGGGAGGCTTGGTTGTGCATGAAGCTGAGTTCTGGAGGAACTCAGGTTCGGCCGCCGAACCCCGTAGGAAGGCTGTTTTGGCCACCTAGCCTTGCCCCCGAAAGATGGGACTTTCGGCTCTGGTGGGAAGGTTCGGCCGCCGAACATGCCACCGAAGGTGTAGAACAATTGGTACTCATCCTCGTAACGCCGGACTCTTATGTGGAGAGGTCTTGGGTTCGAGTGGTGGGGGAGGCGACCTGATATTCCTATGTGGGGAATATTGGGCCAAATCCCATTGGCCTCGTGAGGTCTTGGGACAAATCCTGCCCGGCGGTTGTGAGGCCAATGGGATGGATCACGGGAGGGTCGGACTTCAGGCTCTGGGCCGTGTGGGCTCGGGAGATGGGAGAGGGACCCCCGTGACATAAAAAGGCGCCTTTTATGTCACGGGTGTCCCTCTCCCATCTCCCGACCGCCGAACCCCGTAGGAAGGCTGTTTTGGCCACCTAGCCTTGCCCCCGAAAGATGGGACTTTCGGCTCTGGTGGGAAGGTTCGGCTTCCGAACATGCCGCCGAAGGTTAGTGACTTTCGGCTTTGGAAGGTCTTTCAGCCCCTGAAGCTTGCCCCTGAAATTTTAGACTTTCGGATCTGGAAGGGACTTTCGGCCGCCGAAGGTGCCGCCGAAGATGCCCTGTCCAACTTTTCTTTGCTTGTTTTCCATGCATGCTTAAGGATGTTTTAGGGGGTTTTTGGGGAATTATTTATGAGTTGTTTAGAGTGTGTTTGGCACCTCATTCGAGTCCACCTGTGTAGGTTCGGACCCGAGGGACCGAGGAGGCCGTTAGTGTTAGCCGTTGCAGAGTCAGTCCAGCGTCTGCTAGAGGTGAGTGGAACTAACTTAATGTTTTAACTTGAGAAGTTAATGCTTTTAGCATGTTTCATGCACCATGAGTACCATGAGAATGCAATAGGGTGATTGCATTAGTAGACATGAATATGATGCATGGGATTATTTCTTGTTGATGGGGATGGACCAAGGCGATCTTAATAGCCCACGATCTGTTAAGCAAGGAAAGACCTGTGTGAGCTCCTGGGAGGGGCCGGGCGCTGACAGAGGGAGTTTTGAGGTCATGTCCAATCCGAGATGTGAAATGTTTGTGCTGTGACGCATTTCATGAAAGCATGTTATTAATGAACTGTTTTCATTGTTTCTACTCACTGGGCTTTTTAGCTCATCCCTCTCCCTTAACCCTAGTTTTGCAGGGCCAGAGATAGCTATGGGGAGTCAGAGTCTGTAGAGTGCTGAGTTAGAGTATGACGTGTATGTAATAGAGTAGTGGACATGATGTAAAGTAAAGGATTAGTATTTAATGTAATCTATAGCGATGTAATGTCAGTTAATGGATAGAGTTGTGCTTTGCCCTAGTGTATGATTTATCCCTTGTTATGCATGATCCTGTGTTATGTTTCTTGATGAGAAATATGTTGAACCAAGGCTGACTTGTGATATGCTGACCCTATGAGAGTGGGTTCTATGTTTTCAGACATAGTGCATGCAGGTCAAGCTTGGTAAAGGAAGGAAAGTTTTTCAGTTTTTATATTTATGTTTGATCATGTATGGGATTTATCAGGTACACTGAGTTCAAGATAGGCTTGCTACGGGTCCCGGCGGCCTTAAGCCGACCTGGATCCTAGCGCCGGTGGCGGTCCGATTTTCGGGTCGTTACAGATTGGTATCAGAGCATAGAGCCTCATAAGTACGGTGTGCTGAGCAAAGATGCTCAAGGATTAGAGATATCCCACATCGGAAGGAGGTTGTTTAGAGGGCGAGGGCAAGCACAGTAGGCAAAATCATGTCCACTAGGATAGGATGTCGAGTCCTGTCTTGATTGATGATGTGAAATGCCATGATGATATGCATGTGCATTAATGGTATGCTATGTATGTATGTATGTTGTAGGTTCATGTGTTTCCATATGAACCGTATGATTGCTAATGCTTGTATGTTTGTGTGTTGTTCTTCAGAAGAGCTAAGATGAGAGGTGCTCATCGATCTGTGGAATCGACTAGAGTTCTGTCTGAGAGGGAAGGTATGGACACCTTTCCCCCTGCTCTGCCAAGAGCACAGTCAGGTGAAGTCGACAGATGGGGAACATCAAAGGACCCTGGAAGGTCTTTTGATGAAAGTAGAGACGGAATGGATGTAATACCCGGCTAGACTCCGGTATCGGAATTCCTACCGTCCGGTGGAATCTCGGATATCGGAGACCTCTAGAAGGGGTAAAACCATGTTTTCATAAAATGTTTTAATGTGTTTTATGGTTTTAAGCAAGATGGAAATGAGTTTTTGTATGAAAATAACCTTGGAGGAAAACCTAGGTTCGGCCGCCGAACCTCAAGTTCGGCCGCCGAACATGACATGCATGCGGAGGCACGTTCGGCCCCCGAACGTGGCCTGGCCAGCCACTATAAAAGGGTCCCTTAGCCGAAAACGGGCGAGCTTTTCTCCCCATTTTCGGCCAAGGTGAGCTCTCCGCCGTCCTTCACCAATCTTTGAGTTCTTCCTTCAAATCTTTCACGATTTTCACAAGTTTTCATCTTGTTTTGAAGATTTTCAAGTTTTGAGCAAGTTTTGAGCTTGGAGACCCAAGGAAGTTGAAAATCTCCCATCTCCAAGATTAGGTCATCTCTCTCTCGATCTTCAAGAGGTAAGAGCCGATCTTAAGCTCATTGCATGTTTTAAGTAAGTTTTATGAAGATCTATGGGGTAGAATGCATGTTTAGCTTATGGTTAGGTTTATGAGTTTATGTTGTGTTTTTGAACAATGTGGCTTGCCAATGCATGTTTGATGTGTTGTAGATGGGGCTTAGGATAGTTTGAAGCCCCTAGGAGCTTGTATGCTTGTGTATGTGTGTTGTAGAATAGGCTTATGTATGTTTGGGAAGTTTTGGAGGCAAATGTGCATAGAAGAGCTGAGTTTCTGCCACTAAGGGAGAAACCAGGTTCGGCAGCCGAAGAAACTTTCGGCCGCCGAACATGCTTGTGGAAGCAGCCTTCGGTTGCCGAAGCTTGCCCCCGAAAGGAGACTTTCGTCTCTGTCTGGGAGTTTCGGCCGTCGAAAGTGCCGCCGAACATGCATGAGTTTCGCCTCTGTCTGGGAGTTTCGGCCGCCGAAGGTGCCGCCGAACCTGCCTGACTTTCGGCTTTGGAGGGACGTTCGGCCGCTGAACCTGCCGCCGAAAGTGCCCTGTCCAGCCCTCTTTTGCATGTTTTTCTATGGTTGTTTCATGATGTTCTAGGGGGTTTTTGGGGGATGTTTTTAGAGATATGTTCTAGTTGTTTGGTCCCTCATTTGAGTCCACCTGTGTAGGTTCGGACCCGAGGAACCGAGGACCTCAGCAGTGAGTCAGCTGCTCCAGTGTCTGGTCAGAGCTACCCAGAGGTGAGTGGAATAACCCTTATGCTTTTAAATAAATAAATCAGTTTTAGCATGATTCACGCATCATGAATGCCATGAGATATAATAGGGTGTTTGCATTAGACTCACGAATATGTTGCATTGCATAATATGTTGATGATTGACAGAGCATAATTTAGTCCATATTATCATGATATTATTGATGTTTATTTACACCTTTTCTACCTAATTTTGTGGTTTTAATCATGTTTTGCAGATATTAGGTGTAAAGAGACAATCTGGAGAAAATGCTCTTAAAACTGCCAAAAAGTGCCAAATATGGAAAGTTCCAGAAAAGGAAAGTTTTCATATATGGAAAGTTCCAAATAAGGAAAGTCTTCATATATGGAAAGTGCCAAATAAGGAAAGAGTCAGAAAGCACAGTCAGCAAAATGTCCGAAATTCGAACTGCAGAATCTTTCCTGCCTTATTTAGAACATACGCCAAGAAAGGAAAGTTTTCAAATAAGGCAGGTTTTCAGAAAAGGAAAGTCTTCAAATGAGGAAAGTGCAGAGACAAAAGAAAATAAGGAAAGTTCAGTCAGGAAATTATTTGAATTTCGAATCGCAGATCTTTCTTTCCTTATTCAAAGATGTGCACGTACTGCAGCAGTCAAATCTTCCAATTTAGGCAGCAAGGTCTCATCAAGGCACACTTGCCTCTTCTGCGTTCAGCGTTTAAAATTCAAATGAAGGCTCCACCTAAAAAGGAAAGACTGGACATATATCTTTCCACTTCTGCACATTAATGACTGCATTCTCCTGCCTCTTTTGCAATCCATGCGCGCGACACCTCTTCTGGAAGCTCCCCTTGGGAGACACCTACGAAATTCACATCTCTTCTTCTACCTTTCTTCTTTTCTTTTATTTTTGGTTTTTTTGTTTCAGCCATGAGAGGCTGAAACCTCTTTTCTAGTTGAAGAACAAGTGAAGCTTTAGTTGTATTGTGGATTGAGAGACTTGGACTACATTGTTTATCTTTTGTTATTCAGTATTCTTGTGATTTCATGCTTAAGGACATTATTGCTTTGTTATTTAAGATCTCCATTGATTCTTTGTTGCAAGGTAATATATTGTTGGTTTGAGTGATTTTAAGTCCGAAATTGCTTGATTTATTCAACCATAAGAACACTTGGTGCATCACCAAGGAAATCGCATGATCTAGTGTTGTCTCCATGCATGTGGGTGACTAGAATTGGTTCTCTCTATATCTTTATGCAATTGACTATTGTAAAAGGCCTAAAGCTCAAAGACATTCTTTGGCAATTGTTAATTAGTAATTAATTGGAGGACTTTCCCTAATTGATTTAATCTTAAAGAGAGACAATGGATGTGAGAAACTTCTTCAATCTCCATGGCCAATTTATTGAATTAACAAAGGAACATATGAGTCAATGATCAATCCCATCAACTAAAGTGAATCTGAATCTTCAACTAGAGCTTTTACCATCATTGTTTTACCCTTAATTTGCCAACTGCTTTCTTTTTAATTGCTCTTTACATTAGTTTAATCAAATCAATCTCAAAACCCCCCATTTTTACTTTACATGCACTTGCACTTTCTTTTCTTTTCTGCTCTTTTTAATTTGGTCTACTCAAGGAAGGTAAATAAGTATCAATTCCCTGTGGATACGATCCTTTTACCACTGTCTACAGTTTTATTATTGTTGGCAATTGAATTGATTATTTTGACCGGCTTCGACAACCGCTCTGTCAATGATGTGGATGAATGTTGAATGATCCTTTAGTCCCCATATGTTATGATGATAATGATACGGTACGGAAGACCAGTGAGGCCCATTCTACGCCCCTGGCACCATGTAAGAGAAAGACCAGCGAGGCCCATTCTACGCCCCTGGCACAGTTGGACCATGTTATGTTATGTTATGTAAGAGAAAGACCAGCGAGGCCCATTCTACGCCCCTGGCACAGTTGGACCATGTAGGGGACTATTGGTGACAAATTCATCCTTGATGTGATTAGCTGTGATGTGATGCATTTCATGTTATCATATGTTTTAAATGTTTTATTATTCTGCTCACTGGGCTCTTGTAGCTCACCCCTCTCCCTTAACCCCCAGGCTTGCAGGTACAGGGTAGACCAGGAGGTCAGCAAGAGTAATGAAGTCTTGTGCATGTAATAGATAGAATGTGGACATGACGAATTGTAGAATGATGTAATGTAAAAGTACAGTATAGATATGTAATGTATTGATGTTTAAGGATGTTAGAAGTGTGCTTGACCATAGTATGTTGTTATCCCTTTTAATACATGATCTTAGACATTTTATGATGTATATGTGAACCAACTCAACGCATGTTATGTAGCCCATTGAGGCTTTGATTAGATCCCACAGAGGGGTCAATGTGCATAGTTATGACTATATTCACTGTATGCACAGGTTAAGGTTGGTATATGTGAAAATGAATGAAAGGAAAAGTTTTAATTTTTATGTATTTTGTCGATCATGTATGGGATTAAACAGGTTAACAGGATGTATGTTAGGCTTGCTACGGGTCCCGGCGGCCTTAAGCCGACCTGGATCCTAGCGCCGGTAGCGGTCCAATTTTCGGATCGTTACAATGGATCTAAGGAGGGAAGTAGTAATCGATGTGCAGAGGAGAGCTAGAGGTCTGGAGGTGAACATGCGTGAAAAAGGCATGGGAGAGTCTCAAGAAGGTGCTCGGACTCAGGATTCCAGGATCTCAGGTTTTGGAGGGCATGATCCCTCCACTCGGAGTACAGCTACCTCGAAAGGAGTGAAGTGGGGGAAAACCACTGGTAAAGGGAATAGAGGCCTGAGAAGGGCAAAGAAGAGCAAGTTTTGAAAGAAGTTAAAGGCTAGTTTGGGTTGTGGTGCTGGTTCAAGCTCTGGCTTAGGCAGATCAAGATGTCTGAGGTGTGGAAGGCCACACAAGGGAGTCTACTGTTATGGGACAACAGCTTGTTTCAGGTGCGGACAGGAAGGACATATAGCACGTGAGTGTCCTACTGCGCCCCGAGTAGCACAGTCTCAGCGGCTAGCGTCAGGTAGAGAGGTTCAGCCAGCAGCTCCAACAGTGTTTCAGGGCAGAGGTCGAGGCAGAGGAAGAGGGTCAGCCTTTTCTTCTAAGGGTTCCCGTGGAGAAGGTCCGTCAGCTCCGGCTCGGATCTTCACTTAGGCTCAGCAAGAGGCAGACACATCGAACACAGTGGTGCCAGATATGCTCACTTTTGAGTGTTCTGATGTGTATGTTTTTGTGAACCCTAGTGTTTCTCTTTCCTTTTTGTTTAGTGCGCCGTGATGACTTCTGGGCTTAGAGTGTTCTCTTTGGGTTGGTAGACCCGAGTGTGATCCATCTGTGTGGCAGCGTCAGTCTGCCGGTTCAGTTCAGCGTTTGTTGTGAGTAGATGCCTTCCAGCTGACCTCGTGGTTCTAGATGTGACTGTGTGATGTCATTCTAGTGGTGGATTGGCTAGCTACTCGAGGTACTACCTGAGTCTGCAGAGACAAGGTAGGAGAGGTCAGAGGTTAGGATGGATCAGAGTTTGTCCTTGGAGGGGACAGAGTACGGGTACCTAGAGGTTTGATGTCAGCCCGACAGGCTCGTAGATTGCGCAGGAAAGGTTGTCAGCGGGTTTCTAGCTCTTGCTGAGAGTTTAGTAGTCAGGTCAGGGAACCAGCCTCAGTGTCTGTTGTTTGAGAGAGAGTTCTTTCACCTGTCAGGGAAATAGAGTTGAGCATAGGAGTGGTGTTTGGACCCAGAACCATTTTGATCTTTCCCTATAGGATGGCACCTGCAGAGAGAGAGGTAGTAGTCAGAGTAGTGGCGAGAGCTTGGTAGACAAGGGTTTTATCCGACTTAGTACCTCACCCTGGAATGTTCCAGTGTTGTTGTGGGAAAAGAAGGATAAATCCTTGAGACTTTGTAACGACTATAAGCAGTTGAACAAGGTTGCTACCAAGGGCGGGTATTCCCATGAAGGATTGATGATCTATGGGAACAGCTAGTAGGAACTGGTTGTTTTCCAAGATAGATCTGAGATTTGGGTACTACCTGTTGAGAGTTAGAGAAGAAGCCAGTTTAGTAAAGATGAAGAGAGAAGGGCAAGGATCAGAGTGCGCAGTGGAAGCTTGTGGAGTTCAGGCGAAGTTTGGGATATGGCTTGTGGCGTCTTTTGTAAAGTGGTGATCCGTTGTGAGTTGAAGGGTAAAGTGGCTTCAAGATACATCGAACCCTTTAAAGTCCTGTAAAGCATTGGGGATGTATCTCAGCTCGATTTACCGACTCCGATGAAACAAGTCCATCCGGTTTTCCATGTTCCTATGTTGTGACAGTTTGTGTTAGATCCGAGTTATGTTCATAAGGAACCAGAGGTGGAGATCTCAGGTGATCTCACCTAGGTTACGCAGCTAGTGAGGATCGAAGACACACAGGTTAGGAGGTTAAGGAACAAGGAATCTCGGTGGTGATAGTTCTTTAGAATCACCACAGTTTGGACGTGTGCCTAGAGGAATCTCGGGAGTGTTTACTCCAGCTGTGCCTGCGTCTCTCTTTGGTGAGAGGTTTTAGGCTTCGCTTGCTTGCTTGCATGTTTGTTGTTTGAACATTCGGGGATGAATGTTTTTGTAAGGGGGGTAGATTGTAATACCCGGCGAGACGCCGGCATCGGAATTCTTACTTTTCGGCGGGTTTCCGTTGGAATCTGGAATTCGAGGATGTCGGAGGTTCTTTGAAGGGTTAGAGAAAAGTTTTCAAAATGGTTTTACGTGTTTTATGGTTTGGAATGCAAAGGATTTGGGTTTTGAAAGAGAAAAAGACCAAGGGGAAAAATTGCAGGTTCGGCCGCCGAAGGAGAAGTTCGGCTGCCGAACGTTGCATGGTTTTGCATGCCACTTAGGCCGCCGAAGGAGAGGTGGTTTGGCCACCTATAAAAGCCCCGTTGACCGGAAATGGAGTGTGTTTCACTCTCTTTTAGTGCAAGGGTAGGTTCATGCTCTCATTGGGTTGTTTCATGGCACTACAACATTATCCATATCTTGTCACAAAATAAATTGTAGCTAAAAATCGAAATTTGGTGGCTAGATGCTTTTGCCACAACATATTTTTTCCGTGACATGCCGTAGCTAGAAGTGGCGTAACTAAAGTTTAGTTACAGGATTTACCTGTGTTGTGGTAAAATAAATATTTATAGTCACACTTTTTATTTAAATGAAGCAAAAATATTGCCATTAAAAATAAATATTGTGGCTAGTTATTAGCCACGAGAATGGAATATTTGTAACCATATTTTCTTTTTGCCACAGCAACTTTTTTTTATAAGTGATTTTGCTATGATTATGTTACAAAAATAATAATGTGGCAATTTAAACTTATGTATAGTTACAAATTTAATTTTATGGCTAACATATCTAAATTTAGCCATAAACTTAATTGTATGACAAAAAATATTTACTATTAGCCACATTTAAATAATTATAAGGCAAGAATAAAATTTATAGCCATAAAAATAAGAAAGTGACAAGTTCTAGTATAATTGTTACACTTAATTTTATTTTATAACTATTGAATAAAGCCACAAAATTATTAAATTAGAAGTTATTCTAAATATAGTACATACGACTATTATTAATTATTTGTAGCTAAAATGTAATATTTATTTAATTTATTATTATTTAATGGGATTATATTATAATTTACTATTACATATGTTATTTATCTATTAATAATTTTGGTAAAATTTATAATAGAATATAAAATTTATATAAAAAATTTAGCTAAAATTTAAATTTATAAAATAATTACATATGAATATTAAGACTCAATCAGAATGACAATTATAAAATAACAATAAATTTAATCCAAAATAACTAATATCCAAAATAAACTAATTTAAGTCATAAAGCAATCATAGTAAAAATACTTGAAATTATAATACTATACTAACACTAATATTAATATCTAAAATTTCTAAAAGTAGTATTATAAGGCTGATAGCTGCTTCAAAATCCAAAACTTCAAATATACTGCAAATCATCCACCAATTTCATCATCTTGGGAATCCTCCATAGGCTGTATAAAATTTTATTTGAAAATATTAATAACAAAATTATATAAAATAGATAATTTTGGACCCCTTTGTGCCTATACTTGAGTATATGCAGGTTGTGGAGTTGTGGTTTGCATGTGTTGGGTGGTGGAAGGTTTGGGAGGCTTGGTTGTGCATGAAGCTGAGTTTTAGAGGAACTCAGGTTCGGCCGCCGAAGCAAGGTTCGGCCGCCGAATCCCGTAGGAAGGCTGTTTTGGCCGCCTAACCTTGCCCCCGAAAGATGGGACTTTCGGCTCTGGAGGGAAGGTTCGGCCGCCGAAGGTTAGTGACTTTCGGCTCTGAAAGGTCTTTCAGCCCCCAAACCTTGCCCCCGAAAGTTTAGACTTTCGGATCTGGAAGGGACTTTCGGCCGCCGAAAGTGCCGCTGAAAGTACCCGAGTTTTGTCTCTGGAGAGAGGGTTCGGCCGCCGAAGGTGCCGCCGAAGATGCCCTATCCAGCTTTTCTTTGCTTGTTTTCCATGCATGCTTAAGGATGTTTTAGGGGGTTTTTGGGGAGTTGTTTATAAGTTGTTTAGAGTGTGTTTGGCACCTCATTCGAGTCTACCTGTGTAGGTTCGGACCCGAGCGACCGAGGAGGCCGTCAGTGTTAGCTGTTGTAGAGTCAGTCCAGCGTCTGCCAGAGGTGAGTGGAACTAACTTAATATTTTAACTTGAGAAGTTAATGCTTTTAGCATGTTTCATGCACCATGAGTACCATGAGAATGCAATAGGGTGATTGGATTAGTAGACACGAATATGATGCATTGGATTATTTCTTGTTGATGGGGATGGACCAAGGCGATCTCAATAGCCCACGATCTGTTAAGCAAGGAAAGACCTGTGTGAGCTCCTGGGAGGGGCCGGGCGCTGAAAGAGGGAGTTTTGAGGTCATGTCCAATCCGAGATGTGAAATGTTTGTGCTGTGACGCATTTCATGAAAGCATGTTATTAATGAACTGTTTTCATTGTTTCTACTCACTGGGCTTTTTAGCTCATCCCTCTCCCTTAACCCTAGTTTTGCAGGACCAGAGATAGCTATGGGGAGTCAGAGTCTGCAGAGTGCTGAGTTAGAGTCAGCTGAGGGGGAAGATATGGATGTTGACCAGAGAAGATATGGATGTCTGAAGAGGGCATGGGAGAATCTCAAGGAGGCACTCAGGCCTCGGGGTTTACTCAACCACCCCAATATCAACCCTTTCCACAGGGCTCCGGGTATTCGATGGGAGGTACATCGGATTACTCCAGCTTTAACCCTTATCCCTCTTTCATGCCTTACCCTCCTTTCTATCCACCATACCCCCAATACCCAATGTATCCACCCTCACCTTTCTATCCAAATGTAGCCAACCCTAATTCAGAAAATGTTGTACCTCCTCCACCACCCCCTAAACCTGTAGCTCCTGAAGTCCAAGTGTCTAAACCTAGCTCACTTGGAGGGAGCAGAGTTAAGATGACTGATTATTTGAAGCTGGATGCTCCCAAGTTCAAGACGGGAGATGATCCATTTGAGTACCTGAAGACAGTAAAGATGATCACAGATGAGTTAAGGGCAGATGACAGTAGAGCCATTCAGATGGCGGGGTTCACACTTAAATGTAAAAAGGCCTGTGAGTGGTTTAAAAGCTGTGGACCCAAGACTGGACAGTTTAACCTGGGAGGAGTTTGCTAATGAATTTGCAGGATGGGCTTTCCCTGATAGCTCAAGGGAATTAAAGATAATTGAGTTTGAACAGTTGAGGCAAACTGAAGAGATGAGTGTTGATGAGTTTACAGACAGGTTTTTGGAGTTGTTGCCGAAGCAGCTGAACTCACTGCTGGGGTCCTCGGTTCCTCGGGTCCGAACCTACACAGGTGGACTCAAATGAGGGACCAAACATACCTGAACATAACTATAAACTACTCCCCAAAAACCCCCTAAAACATCATGAATCAATCATAGAAAAACATGCAAAGGAGGCCTGGACAGGGCACTTTCGGCGGCAGGTTCGGCGGCCGAAAGTCCCTCCAGAGCCGAAAGTCAGGCAGGTTCGGCGGCACCTTCGGCAGCCGAAACTCCCAGACAGAGACGAAACTCATGCATGTTCGGCGGCACTTTCGGCGGCCGAAACTGCCAGACAGAGACGAAAGTCTCCCTTTCGGGGGCAAGCTTCGGCAGCCGAAAGGCTGCCTCCCCAGCCATGTTCGGCGGCCGAAAGTCCTTCGGCTGCCGAACCTGGTTTCTGCCAAAGGGCAGAAACTTGGCTCCCTTTGCACATTTCGCCTCCAAACCTTCCAAACACACATCAAACCTATTCTACAACACACAAACACAAGCATACATGTTCCTAGGGGTCTCAAACCATCATAAACCCCATCTACAACACAACAAGCAACTCACATTGTTCAAGAACATACATTAAACCCATAAACAATACCATAACCTAAACATGCATTCTACCCCATAGATCTACTAAAAACTCGCTTAAAACATGCAATGAGCTTAAGATCGGCTCTTACCTCTTGAAGATCGAGAGAGAGACGACCTAAACTCGAAGTTGGGAGAGATTGGGTTCTTGAACCTCCAAGCTCCAAAACTTTTGCTCAAATGCTCAAATCTTCAAAATAAAGTTAAAACAAATGAAAATCTTGAAAGATCTAGAGGAAAGACGCCAAAGATGGGTGAGGGGCGGCGGAGACTCACCTTGGCCGAAAATGGGGAAAAAGCTCGCCCGTTTTCGGCTAAGGGACCCTTTTATAGTGGCTGGCCAGACCACGTTCGGGGGCCGAATGTGCCTCCGCATGCATGCCATGTTCGGCGGCCGAACTTGAGGTTCGGCGGCCGAACCTGGACTTCCCTCACTTATGCTTTCGGGGGCCTAAAGCACACCCGCAACGCATGCATGTTCGGCGGCCGAACTTGAGGTTCGGCGGCCGAACCTGAGTTTTCCTCCAATGCTATTTTCATGCAAAAACATAAAACACATTAAAACCTTTTATAAAAACATGGTTTTACCCTACTAGAGGCTTTCGACATCCGAGATTCCACCGGACGGTAGGAATTCCGATACCAGAGTCTAGCCGGGTATTACATTCTCCCCCCCTTAAGAACATTCGTCCCCGAATGTTCCTCAACTAGCACATGCATAGAATCATCACAACATACACATAAAACACATAAAACTAACAAGGAACTAACCTTAGAAAAGATGAGGATATTGCCGGAGCATGGACTCCCGTGTCTCCCAAGTGCATTCTTCCATATTGTGGTGGTTCCAAAGGACTTTCACCATCGGGATTTCCTTGTTTCTCAGTTTTTTGATCTGGGTGTCTATGATCCGCACTGGCTGTTCAACATAGGTGAGATCCTCTTGGATCTCCACATCAGGCTCACTAAGAACCTTGCCCGGATCTGACACGAACTTTCTCAACATAGAAACATGGAAAACCGGATGGATTCTCTCCATTGAAGCAGGTAAATCCAGCTTGTACGATACATTCCCAATCTTTTGCAAGACTTCAAAGGGTCCGATGTACCGCGGAGCCAACTTACCCTTCTTTCCGAACCGAACCACTCCTTTCATTGGAGACACCTTGAGCAATACCAGATCCCCCTCCTGGAACTCTACTTGCCTTCTGCGGATGTCTGCATAACTCTTCTGTCTGCTTGCTGCAGTCTTGATTCTTTCTCTGATTAAAGGTACCACCCTGCTGGTGATTTCTACTAGCTCAGGCCCTGCCAAGGCCTTTTCTCCAACTTCTTCCCAGCAAACGGGTGACCTGCACTTCCTTCCATATAAAGCTTCATATGGAGCCATCCCGATGCTAGCATGATGGCTGTTATTGTAGGCAAACTCCACCAAAGGTAGATGCTGCCTCCAAGAACCGGCAAAGTCCAGCACACACATTCTTAGCATATCTTCTATGGTCTGGATGGTCCTCTCTGACTGTCCGTCTGTCTGTGGATGGAAGGCAGTGTTAAAATCCAACCTGGTACCCATGGCATCCTGCAGACTCCGCCAAAACCTGGAGGTGAACTGGGGTCCTCTATCTGACACTATAGAAACAGGAACCCCATGCAGTCTGACGATCTCCTCAACGTACACCTGCGCCAACTTATCCACAGAATAGCCACTCCTGACAGGGATGAAGTGAGCAGATTTGGTGAGTCTGTCCACAATCACCCATATGGAGTCCAATCTATTGGACGTCGCCGGTAACCCCACTACGAAGTCCATAGCTATATTCTCCCATTTCCACTCTGGAATAGGTAGCGGGTTAAGCATTCCAGCCGGCTTCTGATGTTCCAGCTTCACCCTCTGACAAACTTCGCAGGCTGACACAAACTGTGCCACTTCTCTCTTCATAGCTGGCCACCAATAGACTTTCTTCAGATCCTGATACATTTTGGTGGCTCCGGGGTGAATGCTGTATCTTGCATTATGAGCCTCTCTCATAATGTCTCCTTTTAGCCCTATGTCATCTGGTACACATAAACGACTCCCATAGCGGAGGATCCCCTTGTTGTCGAATCTGAACTCGCTGTCTTTGCCTGACTGAACAGTCCTGCCAATCTTCACTAATTCTGGGTCCTCATGCTGTTTCTGAGCCACTTGCTCCAGAAACACGGGTGTCACTTTCATCTGAGCAACCAAGGCACCTGTACCAGACAACTCCAACTGTAGACCTTCATCAATGAGCTTGTAAAACTCCTTCACCACTGGTCTCCTCTCTGCCGTGATGTGGGATAGACTGCCTAGTGACTTCCGGCTTAGGGCATCTGCCACGACATTCGCCTTACCCGGATGATACTGAATCTTGCAATCATAGTCACTTAGCAGCTCTACCCATCTCCTCTGTCTCAAGTTCAAATCTCTTTGGCTCAGGATGTACTGTAGGCTCTTATGATCTGTAAAGATCTCACATTTTACCCCATAGAGGTAGTGCCTCCACATCTTGAGCGCAAAGATTACTGCTGCCATCTCAAGGTCATGTGTGGGGTAATTCAACTCATGCTTCTTCAGCTGCCTAGAAGCATAAGCAATCACCCTCTCATTTTGCATTAGTACACAACCCAGTCCCACATGGGACGCATCACAAAAGACTGTAAAGTCCTCATCACTAGATGGCAGAGCTAAGACTGGTGCTGAAGTCAACCTCTTCTTAAGCTCTTCAAAACTCTCTTCGCACTGGTCAGTCCACAGAAACTTCTGATTCTTCCTGGTTAGCCTGGTCAGAGGAGCTGCAATTTTCGAGAAGTCCTGAACGAACCTCCTGTAGTAACCTGCCAAACCCAAGAAACTTCTAATCTCTGTCACTGAAGTGGGTCTAGGCCAGTTAGCCACAGTTTCTGTCTTCTTGGGGTCCACCTCTATCCCATTCTCTGACACTACATGCCCCAAGAATGAAATGCTCCTCAGCCAGAACTCACACTTAGAGAACTTGGCATACAAGCCATGTTCCCTCAAGGTCTGTAGAACCAACCTCAGATGATGGGCATGCTCCTCTGCATTCCTGGAATACACTAGGATATCATCTATAAAGACAATAACGAAGTGATCCAGGTATTGACTAAACACTCTATTCATGAGATCCATGAATGCTGCAGGGGCGTTGGTTAACCCGAACGGCATTACAAGGAACTCAAAATGCCCATATCTGGTCCTGAAAGCTGTCTTTGGCACATCCTCATCTCTGATCCTCAGCTGGTGGTACCCAGATCTCAGATCTATTTTGGAGAAACAGCCCGCTCCTGCTAGTTGGTCGAATAGATCGTCGATCCTTGGCAAAGGGTACTTGTTCTTAGTAGTGACTTTGTTCAACTGCCTGTAGTCGATACAAAGTCTAAGGGATCCATCCTTCTTTCTCACAAACAAAACTGGAGCACCCCAGGGTGAGGTACTCGGTCGGATGAAGCCCTTGTCTACTAGCTCCTCCAACTGCTCCTTCAACTCTTTCAATTCTGCAGGCGCCATCCTGTAGGGAGGGATAGAGATCGGTCGGGTTCCAGGCATCAATTCTATCTCGAACTCTATCTCCCTAGCAGGTGGTAAACCTGGCAGCTCGTCTGGGAACACATCTAAGAACTCTCTAACCACTGGCACCAAGGCGGGCTCTCTGACCTGACTGCTAAGCTCTCTCACATGAGCCAAATACCCCTGACATCCCCTCCTGAGCAACCTACGAGCCTGAAGAGCTGATATCAGACCTCTAGGTGTACCCCTCCTGTCTCCTCTGAAGACAACCTCAGACCCATCCTGACCTCTGAACCTGACTACCTT
The DNA here is from genome assembly GCF_001659605.2 of Manihot esculenta. Classification (NCBI taxonomy): domain Eukaryota; kingdom Viridiplantae; phylum Streptophyta; class Magnoliopsida; order Malpighiales; family Euphorbiaceae; genus Manihot; species Manihot esculenta. Next base: position 20,860,158 of record NC_035161.2, read on the forward strand.
GTCCCTACAGTCTAAGGTAGCACCATGGGTAGATAACCAGTCCATCCCTAGAATGACGTCAAAATCTGTCAAATCTAGAACCACCAGGTTGGCGGACAAGCATCTTCCCTCAAGAAACACAGGACTACACTGGCAGACTGACTCTGCCACTGATGGATCACACTTGGGTCCACTGACACAGAGAGGACACTCTAACCCAGAAGTCATCAGACCTAACCTCCTCACGGCTCTCGGAGCAATAAAAGAATGAGATGCACCAGGGTCCATCAAGGCATACACATCTGAACAACCAATGATTAAGTTACCTGCCACCACGGTGTTAGATGCATCTGCCTCCTGCTGTGTCATTGTGAAGATCCGTGCTGGAGCTGATGGACCTTCACCTCTGAAACCCGCTGAAGAAGAGACTGCCCCTCTCCCTCTGCCTCTACCACTGGCCTGAGTCATGGCTGGAGCTGCTGGCTGCGCTACACTGCCTGAGGCTGTCTGCTGGGACTGAGCCATCGGGACTGCTCTTGGACAGTCTCGAGCCATATGCCCCTCCTGACCACATCTGAAGCAGGCGTTCGTCCCAAACCGACATACTCCTCTGTGTGGCCTACCACACCTCGCACAAACTGCATTATCCGCACCAGAGCTTGAGCCACTTCCAAATCCCAGACTGGACTTGACTTTACTCCAGAACTTATTCTTCTTACCCTTGGGCTTACCCCATCTCTTGCTGCCTGAAGCTGCTGCACTCAGGGTAGAGGGATCTAACCTTCCCCCACCCGGAGTTTTTGAACCAGAAGATTGTGCCACTGTCTGCTTAACTGTCCCCTGAACGATGGCACTGGCCTCCATTTTCCTGGCCATATCTACTATGGCATGGAAGCTCTCCCTGTCCACTGACTAAATCAAGGAGGAATACCTGGAATGAAGTTTCATGACATACCTCCTTGACTTCTTCGAATCTGTATCCAGACTCTGCCCAGCAAAAGGCAACAGCTCCAAAAATCTGTCGGTGTACTCCTCTACACTCATTTCATCCGTCTGCCTCAACTATTCAAACTCTATCATCTTCAGCTCCCTTGAACTATCGGGAAAAGCCCAACCTGCAAACTCGTTTGCAAACTCTTCCCAAGACATGCTGTCCACTCTCGATTTCACATAATTCTTGAACCACTCTCTTGCCTTCTTGCACTTAAGCGTGAACCCAGCCATCTGAATGGCTCTACTGTCATCAGCCCCAATCTCCTCTGTGATCACTTTAACCCTTTCAAGATACACAAATGGGTCATCCCCTTTTTCATACTGAGGAGCACCTAGTTTCATGTACTCAGTCATCCTGACCTTGCTCCCACTGGCTGAGCTAGGTCTAGAAGGTTGAGTAGCCGGGGCTGTTGGTTCTGTAGGTGGTGGAGGTGGTGCAACATTTTCTGAGGTAGGGTTTGTTGGATTTGGATAGTAAGGTGGGGGTGGATACATTGGGTATTGTGAATATGGTGGGTAGTATGGTGGGTACGGCATCTGTGTGGGATAAGGAGTGAAGCTAGGGTAATCCGATGTGCCTCCCATCGAATACCCGGGGTGTGGTGAGAAGTGTGGGTAGTGGGGTGGCTGAACAAATCCTGAGGCCTGAGTGCCTCCTTGGGACTCTCCCATACCTTCCTCCGACATGCTAACTCCCAGACTGCCATCCCTCCTCTGCTCTACATCCATATCATCCCCCATGTCCTCTGACGCTCCTCCCTGAACTGTTCCTCTAACTGATCTGCTCCTACCCAGATCCAAAGACCTTCGAGGGTCTCTTACTGCTCTGTCTCTGCTAGACCTACTAGACATTGCCCTAGGCAATGCTGGAGGACGGGCGCTCGTGCCCTCATCCTCAGGTGGCACTCCAGTCAATCTTGCTGATCGACGAGTTCCTCTCATCCTGTTTTCTGAAAAACAGTGCACATCACATAAACATTAGCATCATATGGTTCATGTGGGCACACATGAACCCGCATCACATACATCACATATCATTAATGCACATGCATATAATCATGGCATTTCACATCATCATACAAGACAGGACTCCACATCCTATCCTAGTGGACATGATCTTCCTATTGTGCTTGACCTTCTATAACCTCTATGAGCCCGACACTCTAGGTCCGACCATATGAACCTAGGGCTCTGATACCATTCTATAACGACCCGAAAATCGGACCGCTACCGGCGCTAGGATCCGGGTCGACTTAAGGCCGCCGGGACCCGTAGCAAGCCTAACATGCATCCTGTGAACCTGCTTAATCCCATACATGATCAACAACATACATAAAAATTAAAACCTTTCTTTCCATGAACATCAACCAAACTCAACCTGTGCATAAACATAACATTGATCCCTCAGTAGGATCTCATCAGTGCCCCCTCCCAATGGGTGACATAACATATGTTGAGTTAGTTTACATAAACATCATGAAAATCTCTACGATCATGTAATTAAAAAGGGATAACAACAATCTATGGTCAAGCACACTCTAACATCCATAAACATCATCTCATTAAATATCTATACTGCTTAAGACATTAAATTACAATTAGATCATGTCCATTGCTAGCTATTACATAAGCATGACTTCTTTACTCTATCCAGACTCCTGCTCTATACTGTACCTACAAGCCTGGGGGTAAAGGGAGAGGGGTGAGCTAAAAGCCCAGTGAGTAGAACTATAAAACATATTAACACTATGCTCAAATGAAATGCATCATAACACAGACAATTCACATAAGGGTTGGGTGAACTTGTCACCAATTAGTCTAGGCTAACTCTGTGCCAGGCCGTAGCATGGGGTCTTGGTCTTCCTGTCATACATACATTACTTACCATTGCCCCAGGGCCTCCTCTGGGCTCCTGGTCTTCGAGTCCCATAACCGTGCCAGGCCGTAGAATGGGGTCCTGGTCTTTCCTTACTCTGTGCCAGGCCGTAGAATGGGGTTCTGGTCTTCCTGTCATGGACTAATTGGGTCATCCAACATTCACCCACATCAACAACAATTGATGCAATGCGGCATATTTGTGAAACTAATGCAATCATCCTATTGCATAATCATGATGCATGAAACATGATAAAACATTTAATTTAAAAGATTAAGTTTAGTTCCACTCACCTCTGGCTGACTCTGACAACACTGAAGCAGCTGAACTCACTGCTGGGGTCCTCGATTCCTCGGGTCCGAACCTACACAGGTGGACTCAAATGAGGGACCAAACATACCTGAACATAACTATAAACTACTCCCCAAAAACCCCCTAAAACATCATGAATCAATCATAGAAAAACATGCAAAGGAGGCCTGGACAGGGCACTTTCGGCGGCAGGTTCGGCGGCCGAAAGTCCCTCCAGAGCCGAAAGTCAGGCAGGTTCGGCGGCACCTTCGGCGGCCGAAACTCCCAGACAGAGACGAAACTCATGCATGTTCGGCGGCACTTTCGGCGGCCGATACTGCCAGACAGAGACGAAAGTCTCCCTTTCGGGGGCAAGCTTCGGCAGCCGAAAGGCTGCCTCCCCAGCCATGTTCGGCGGCCGAAAGTCCTTCGGCTGCCGAACCTGGTTTCTGCCAAAGGGCAGAAACTTGGCTCCCTTTGCACATTTCGCCTCCAAACCTTCCAAACACGCATCAAACCTATTCTACAACACACAAACACAAGCATACATGTTCCTAGGGGTCTCAAACCATCATAAACCCCATCTACAACACAACAAGCAACTCACATTGTTCAAGAACATACATTAAACCCATAAACAATACCATAACCTAAACATGCATTCTACCCCATAGATCTACTAAAAACTCACTTAAAACATGCAATGAGCTTAAGATCGGCTCTTACCTCTTGAAGATCGAGAGAGAGACGACCTAAACTCGAAGTTGGGAGAGATTGGGTTCTTGAACCTCCAAGCTCCAAAACTTTTGCTCAAATGCTCAAATCTTCAAAATAAAGTTAAAACAAATGAAAATCTTGAAAGATCTAGAGGAAAGACGCCAAAGATGGGTGAGGGGCGGCGGAGACTCACCTTGGCCGAAAATGGGGAAAAAGCTCGCCCGTTTTCGGCTAAGGGACCCTTTTATAGTGGCTGGCCAGACCACGTTCGGGGGCCGAATGTGCCTCCGCATGCATGCCATGTTCGGCGGCCGAACTTGAGGTTCGGCGGCCGAACCTGGACTTCCCTCACTTATGCTTTCGGGGGCCTAAAGCACACCCGCAACGCATGCATGTTCGGCGGCCGAACTTGAGGTTCGGCGGCCGAACCTGAGTTTTCCTCCAATGCTATTTTCATGCAAAAACATAAAACACATTAAAACATTTTATAAAAACATGGTTTTACCCTACTAGAGGCTTCCGACATCCGAGATTCCACTGGACGGTAGGAATTCCGATACCGGAGTCTAGCCGGGTATTACAGACAGACTGACCAAATCTGCTCACTTCATCCCTGTTAGGAGTGGCTACTTTGTGGATAAATTGGCGCAGGTGTTTGTTGATGAAGTGGTCAGGCTGCATGGGGCTCCTGTTTCAATAGTGTCTGATAGGGGACCCCACTTCACCTCCAGGTATTGGCGGAGTCTGCAGAATGCTATGGGTATCAGGTTGGATTTCGACACTGCTTTCCATCCACAGACTGACGGACAGTCAGAGAGGACCATCCAGACAATTGAAGATATGCTCAGAATGTGTGTGCTAGATTTTGGCGGTTCTTGGAGGTAGCATCTACCCTTGGTGGAATTTGCCTACAATAACAGCTATCATGCTAGCATCGGGATGGCTCCTTATGAAGCTCTTTATGGGAGGAAGTGCAGGTCGCTTGTTTGCTGGGAAGAAGTTGGAGAAAGGGCCTTAGCAGGGCCTGAGCTAGTAGAGATCACCAGTAGAGTAGTGCTCATCATCAGAGAAAGGATCAAAACTGCTGTGAGCAGGCAAAAGAGTTATGCAAATGTCCGCAGGAAGCATGTTGAGTTTCAGGAGGGAGATTTGGTATTGCTCAAGGTGTCTCCTATGAAAGGGGTGATTCGTTTTGGGAAGAAAGGTAAGCTAGCTCCACTGTACATCGGACCCTTTGAAATCTTGCAAAAGATCAGGAATGTATCGTACAAGTTGGACTTACCTGCTTCTATGGAGAGAATCCATCCGGTTTTCCATGTTTCCATGTTACGAAAGTTCGTGTCAGATTCGGGCAAGGTTCTTAGTGAGCCTGATGTGGAGATTCTAGGAGATCTCACCTATGTTGAGCAGCCGGTGCGGATCCTGGACACGCAGGTCAGAAAGCTGAGGAACAAGGAAATCCCGATGGTGAAAGTCCTTTGGAATCACCACAACATAGAAGAATGTACCTGGGAGACACGGGAGTCTATGCTCCAGCAATACCCTCATCTCTTTTAAGGTTAGTATCTATGTGTTTTTATGTGTTATGTGTGTTATGCCATGTTATGCTTGTTTGGTGAACATTCGGGGACGAATGTTCTTAAGGGGGGAGAATGTAATACCCGGCTAGACCCTGGCATCGGAATTCCTATTTTCCCGGTGGAATCTCGGATGTCGGAAACCTCTAGAACGGTAAAATATGTTTATCTAAAATATTTTCATGTGTTTTAAAGTTTTAAGTAAGAGAAAATTTGAGTTTTTGAAAGAAAAGTGCCTTGGAAGGAAATCCAGGTTCGGCCGCCGTAAGCTCCCAAGCAGTGGGAGGAGCCCGGGGAGGAGCCCGGGGCTCTGACCGCGTGCCTGTTGAAGAATGAGCCGGCGACTCATAGGCACCATGTTCGACTGTCGAACGTTGGTGACTTTAGGGAGCACCTTTGGCCCCCGAAGGTGGTCTGGCCAGCCACCTATAAAAGGCCCCATGTCCGAAAATGGGCGAGTTTTCTTCCCCATTTTCTCCCCATTTTCGGGCAAAGGTGAGTCCATGCCCTTCCATGGTTAGTTTTGATGATTTCCTTCAAATCATTCATGTTTTTGACAAGTTTTAACTTGGTTTTAAAGATTTTTGAGCTAAGATCGAAGTTGGAAGCTTGGAGACCCCGGAGCTTGATTTCTTCCATCTCCCAGTTTGGATCGCCTCCCCTCTCGTTTTTCAAGAGGTAAGTGGGGATCCTACCCTTCTTTGATGCTTTATGTAAGTTTTGAGGGGTTTTAGAGAATTTTAATGCATGATTAGGTTAGTTGTAAATGTTAGGGTTTATGTGAGTTAATGATGAAATGTATGTTTATTGTTTATTATAATGTAATGTTGTTGGGGTATAGGTTAGTTTTAAGCCCCTAAATGCTTAAGAGTGTGTTTATGCATATTTTTGCATGGTTTGATTTGAGTTTGGAGGATTTGGGAGGTTAATTGTGCATGAGAGGCTGAGTTCTGCCATTCTGGAAGAACTCAGGTTCGGCAGCCGAAGTCATGTTCGGCCGTCGAACCTGCCTGAGGAGGCAGTTTTAGCTGCCGAACCCTACCTCCGAAAGTTTGGACTTTCGGCTCTGGAGGGGACTTTCGGCCGCCGAACCTGCCGCCGAAGGTGACTGAGTTTCGGCTCTGAAGGGACTTTCGGCCGCCGAATCTGCCGCCGAAAGTGCCCTGTTCAACCTTCCTTTGCATGCTTTCTATGAATGTTTTGTGGTGTTTTAGGAGGTTTTTGGGGAGATGTTTCGAGTCTTGTTAGTGTTTGTTGGTCCCTCATTTGAGTCCACCTGTGTAGGTTCGGACCCGAGGACCCCAGCAGTGAGATAGCTGCTTCAGAGTCTGTTCGGAGTCAGCCTGAGGTGAGTAGAATGGATCTTTATGTTTTAAAGCAAATAAATTTCAAGCATGTTCATGCATCATGAATGCCATGGTATATACTAGGTTGTTTGCATTAGAATTCACGAATATATTGCATTGCATACTTTGATGTTGATGTGGATGGATGTTGGATGACCCATTAGTCCTCGGTATAATATGATGACGATGATACGGTATGGAAGTCCAGTGAGGCCCATTCTACGCCCCTGGCACGATGTAAGAGAAATACCAGTGAGGCCCATTCTACGCCCCTGGCACCATTGGAATGTGTAGAGGGCTATTGGTGACAAGTCCATCCTTCATGTGAATTGTTTGTGATGTGATGCATTTATTTTCATGTGTTTTAAAGTTTTAAGTAAGAGAAAAATTGAGTTTTTGAAAGAAAAGTGCCTTGGAAGGAAATCCAGGTTCGGCCGCCGAACCCCATGTTCGACGCCGAACGTTGGTGACTTTAGGGAGCACCTTTGGCCCCCGAAGGTGGTCCGGCCAGCCACCTATAAAAGGCTCCATGTCCGAAAATGGGCGAGTTTTCTTCCCTATTTTCGGGCAAAGGTGAGTCCATGCCCTTCCATGGTTAGTTTTGATGATTTCCTTCAAATCATTCATGTTTTTGACAAGTTTTAACTTGGTTTTAAAGATTTTTGAGCTAAGATCGAAGTTGGAAGCTTGGAGACCCCGAAGCTTGATTTCTTCCATCTCCCAGTTTGGATCGCCTCTCCTCTCATTTTTCAAGAGGTAAGTGGGGATCCTACCCTTCTTCGATGCTTTATGTAAGTTTTGAGGGGTTTTAGAGAATTTTAATGCATGATTAGGTTAGTTGTAAATGTTAGGGTTTATGTGAGTTAATGATGAAAGGTATGTTTATTGTTTATTATAATGTAATGTTGTTGGGGTATAGGTTAGTTTTAAGCCCCTAAATGCTTAAGAGTGTGTTTATGCATATTTTTGCATGGTTTGGTTTGAGTTTGGAGGATTTGGGAGGTTAATTGTGCATGAGAGGCTAAGTTCTGCCATTCTGGAAGAACTCAGGTTCGGCAGCCGAAGCCATGTTCGGCCGTCGAACCTGCCTGAGGAGGCAGTTTTGGCTGCCGAACCCTACCTCCGAAAGTTTGGACTTTCGGCTCTGGAGGGGACTTTCGGCCGCCGAACCTGCCGCCGAAGGTGACTGAGTTTCGGCTCTGGAGGGACTTTCGGCCGCCGAACCTGCCGCCGAAAGTGCCCTGTTCAACCTTCCTTTGCATGTTTTCTATGAATGTTTTGTGGTGTTTTAGGAGGTTTTTGGGGAGATGTTTCGAGTCTTGTTAGTGTTTGTTGGTCCCTCATTTGAGTCCACCTGTGTAGGTTCGGACCCGAGGAACCGAGGACCCCAGCAGTGAGATAGCTGCTTCAGAGTCTGTTCGGAGTCAGCCTGAGGTGAGTAGAATGGATCTTTATGTTTTAAAGCAAATAAATTTCAAGCATGTTCATGCATCATGAATGCCATGATATATACTAGGTTTTTTGCATTAGAATTCACGAATATATTGCATTGCATACTTTGATGTTGATGTGGATGGATGTTGGATGACCCATTAGTCCTCGATATAATATGATGACGATGATACGGTATGGAAGTCCAGTGAGGCCCATTCTACGCCCCTGGCACGATGTAAGAGAAATACCAGTGAGGTCCATTCTACGCCCCTGGCACCATTGGAATGTGTAGAGGGCTATTGGTGACAAGTCCATCCTTGATGTGAATTGTTTGTGATGTGATGCATTCCATGAAAGCATATGTTTTAATATACTGTTTTACTATTTTGCTCACTAGGCTCTAGTAGCTCACCCCTTTCCTTTAACCCCCAGGATTGCAGGTTCGGGATAGGCCAGGAAGTCAGCAAGAGTAAAAGTATCATGGATGTAATAGTTAGATGTGGACATGAGAAAATAATGAATGGCAATGTAATGTAAAGTATTGTATTTAAATGTTATGAAGTTTAGTATTGTGCTTGGCCCTAATGTTATGTTAATTCCCTTTTGTACATGATCGTTATAAAATATTTTAATGTTAAGAAATGTTAGACCAAGCTTGATGTATGATATGATGTCCCACTAGAGCATTTGATGAGGGCCCTTGTGTGGGGTTTATATTATGGTTATGATGCATGCAGGTCAAGCTTGGTGAATGAAAAAGTTTAAAATTTTCATGTAAATGTATGATCATGTATGAGATTATCAAGTATGACAGGCTATATGTTAGGCTTGCTACGGGTCCCGACGACCTTTAGTCGATCTGGATCCTAGCGCCGGTAGCGGTCCAATTTCTGGTCATTACATAACCAAACTAGGTGGTCAAGTTATTCCCTATGCTTGGAATATTTGTAATTTGAGAAAATTTTATCAATAATGAGTTAATGAGATATTTCTTTTATATATTGTGTACTCTAGTGATAAGAAACGGCGGATTGCCTTTCTCAAAAGAAAGAAAGACTAAGGAGACAAGAAGAGATCATAAGGCAGTTTTCGCCAGGCTAGGTCACAAGGTGGTTTCCGCTAAACCGTTTGAGCGCTAGTCCCATTAAACAAAGCCACAAGGCCATTTCAACTAGGTTAGGTCACAAGGCAGTTCCCACCAAACCATTCAAGCATTGGTCCCATTAAACAAGGCCACATGGCAGTTTTCGCCAAGTTAGGTCACAAGACAGTTCTCGCCAGATTATTCAAACATTGGTCCCATTAAACAAGGCCACAAGGTAGTTCCCGCCAGACCATTTGGGCGCTGGTCCCATTAAATAAGACCATAAGGCAGTTTTCGGCAGGCTAGATCACAAGGCGGTTTTCCTCAGACCATTTGAGCATTGATCCTATTAAACAAGACCATAAGGCAGTTTCCACCAGGCCAGATCACAAGGTGGTTCCCGCTAGACCATTCGGGTGTTGGTCCCGTTAAACAAAGCCACAAGGCAGTTTTCTCTAGGCCAGGTCACAAGGCGATTCCTACCAGACTATTCGGACTTTGGTCCTATTAAATAAGGCCATAAGACAGTTTCCACCAGGTCAAGTCACAAGGCGATTTCCGCCAAATTATTTGGATGTTGGTCCATTAAATAAGACCACAAGACGGTTTCTGCCAGATCATTCAGACATTGGCCCCACTAAACAAGGCCACAAGGCATACTCCATTAGGTCACGAGCTAGACATTGGTCTTTGTAAATAGATTATCTGCACCAGACAACTATAAGAGGGGTATACTAATTCCCAAAAGACAAAGAGGGTGCCAATCAAAGGATAATATTGAGGAGGCAAACCTTATAAAGAATTAAGGTGAATAATTAGGCAAGAGCCCCTTATTACAAAAACTCCCAAGGCATCTTATGGTGCAAGGACGGGGTACCTGCCAGGCCACATGTTTGGATATTTATTCTAGTTTACTGAAATTCTGTAAGGTATATTTGCTAAATCAGATGCTAAAACCCACAAATGAATATGTCTTTGCTACTAATAAGATAGGCAAAATAAGCATTTTCATTACAAAATATTACAAGGATATAAAAGGGATGTAGGGAAAGTCTCTATTACATTAAAATCTTTTAAAAATCTATTAGCAGAAACTCGATCTCATCCTATGGGAAGACGCCATGCGAAGGATTGTCTCTCTAAGTACTTTCCTGGTCTTGCCCTCAGAATAAATCTTGCACAATCCAACCCCTCTCTTTAGGATCGTGACACTAAAAAGGTGTTATAGTTGAGCTAATTGAAGCCCTCAGTGCAAAGCAGTATACTTGTACCTTCATTAAGACCCACCTTCAGCTGCTCTTCCTAGACCATGATGATATCCTCCACACAGATGTAGTTATCCTAAAAAAGAAGAAGTCATATCTCCTATAGAAGGTAGTTGCAAAAGAGAAAGGAGGGTTCTTATAAACTAGCATAGCCAGTAAAGTCTTTAATATGGTCCAAAAAATAAGGCCACCATCATGACCAAAGGAAGACAAAATGATGCAAACAGTCAAATTGTGCCACGCCATTAAGAAGACAAACTGACACCTTAGAATCTGAAAAATCGAAGACTAGCAGGGGACCTCTGATGCTACATAACAATCGCACAAAGTAAACAACGAGCTGTCACCATAAGACAGAGCCATGTGGTAAGAAACTGATAAGTAGAAAAAGCAGTCCAGCTGGAGGAATAGAAGACCCAGACACCTTAAACAACCAGATCATTATTAAAGACTTACTCTTCCCTCAACAGGATGAGTCTCAGCATAAAGTTACCATTATCTAGCATAACATAGCGTATCCCTATTACGCCTGTAGTCGCGGGATTACCAACCTATTAGCTGGCGATAACCCTTATCAAGCAATCGGTCATATTACCGCTGGATTATCGAAAAATGTCATATTTACCTCCACCTTTTTACAGTATGAAAAGGAAAAAAATCACAAAGGTAAAAATATGCAATTTTCTAACACAAAAACTCTAAACAGTTCATTGCATTCTCTCTACTCGTCGATATTTTAACTTGAGTGTTAGAGTCGCTGCCGTGGGCACCCAACACCACCTCACATTATCTTCCTTACAGATTCTAGCCAATCACATCGCAATTCTATTCGGGCCACGTCATCAATCCAATCTCAACAAGATTAGAAAACATTTTTCTTGATTTGTGTGTCGATATATAACCATTTTCTTCTGACTTGAACTATTTTTGATACTGAAAATTATTTTTCTAAGTTTATTTTTTTTAAGTGTTATTATGATTTCATTTTCTTTTAGTGGTTTTTATATACATAATCATATAAAAATAAAAACTAATAAGATAATCATAGAATTATTTAATTTTAAAATGAGATTAATTTGATATAATCTGGCGATTATAAATAATATAAAAATTATGATTGATAAATTTTATTATTTTTTATAATTTATTTTAAATTCAAAATTTTATATAATAGTAAATTTTTTTATTTTTTATAACTAATTAAAATAAAAGTAATCTATAATAAAAGTAAATAGGATTCTTTTAGACAATCTTATTATTTGCTGCTTAAATTAAATTAATATTTAGTTCAATAATTTTATTTTATTTCTAAATGTAATAAATTATAAAATTTTACTTTTTCTTCATATATTAAAAGTATTGCTACTTTTTATTAACATTATTATAAATATTTTAATCGGTTAGAATCACGTTTTTTTCTGAAAACTTTAAATTATAATAAAAATAATTGTAATAATTTAAAATAAATAAATTAAAAATTTGAAATTTATGTAAATTCTTTGATTAATTTAATTAATAAAATTTAGATTAAATTAGTTTGAAATTTTTAAAAAAATTTAAAATAATTATCTAATAAAATTATTTTTTTATCAAATCTAATCTGCATAAAATAACTAAAATTATATATTAAAATAATCTTATCAGTAAAATTACAATAAAATTTAAACAATATGATGTAATAATTTTGTTAAATATTTTATTTTATTTTTTAAGTATTTAGATAAAATTAAAATTAGAAAAAATTAGGATAGTTTTTAAAATTAAAATAATATTTAAGTAAATTTAAAATATTTTCTTTCACATATTTATATATACTAGTATTAATTAACGTGCAAGTTAACACTCGTTATATATAATCATAATTTTTTATATATTTATATTTATTATATTTTTTACATGAAATAATTTTTAAATAATTATTGATATTATAAATAATAAAAAATATAGTTGATAAAATATAAGCATTAATATAAAATAATATAAAATCTTAATTAATTTAAACTTTTTGTGAACAGTAGAATTATTCTCAACAAATGAATATTTAAATATATTGATTTTAAATATAATAGTTTTAATTTTTATTTTTATAAAAAATAAATTATTATAAAATTTATAATAATAAAATAAATATAAAATATATGAAAATATAATTTATAATAAAATATAATATTTATTTTAAAATTAATTAATATTAATTTTTTAATTGACTGAATTTATTTTTAAATTATGTAATTTAACCAATAATAAAATTTAATAGTTTATTTTTTCGTCAAAATTGTAAATTATCGAGAAAAATAATTTATGCATTGATTATTATTTTTTTATACTAATAATATCACTAATAAATTAATTAGAAAATATAAGCAAAATAAAACTATGTTGAAAATAATTAATATTTATAATTTAAAACATTATATTAAAAATTCTTAAAATAAACTTATATATAGAAAATAATAAAAATAATAAATAAATTATTTTAATTATCTTCAAATTTAATATAACACTTTAAAAATAATTTGTATTGATATAAACTATCTTTACGATTGTTCTAAATATATAAAAAATAATTATATGATTATTTAATTATTTTTTAAAAAAATAAGATTAATATTACCTTTATACATATATAAAATTTTTATTTTATCATCTTATAAATTTAAACTTTTTATTTCATAATTTAATATTATAACTATTATTTTAATATTTTTAAATAAATATTAAATTACCATTATCATTTGAATAGATTATATTATCACTTTATTATCTTTATAATCAATGTTTTAAATTAAAATACTTATTTATCAATTTAATATTATCAAAATCAAAATTTATTTTAAAAATATTATCTCAAAATATCTATTTTATTATTTACATATATTTTAAAATTAAAATAATTATTTATTAACTTTAAATTAATTTAAATAATAAAATTATTATTCACTTTAAATTTTTAATATAATGATTAATAATATAAACAACAACTTACTATCTTATAACATAATATTACTAAATTTATTAATGTTTTATAATTAACAATATATACATATAATTAATTTTTAGAAAATATTAAAACATTAATATTTAAAATTAAGTTGATTCTTAAAATTATAATTTATTGTAATAATTTATTTTTTAATAATTTTGAGTTACTTTTTTATTATCTTTCATTTTTAATTGTGGCCAATAAAAACGTTCTTTTAACTCATCAATAGTCTTATTATGCCCCAAATAACCACTTAAACCTTTTTTATGGATCTCTCGAATTAATTTTTCTTGCAGAGAAGGATGAAGAATGCATAAAATGTTCTCTTTGAAAAAAAATCCATCACGTATTAAAAATTCATCAGCAGACTGGTGAGCCTAGACCTTTGCCCATATATCAGTAAAGCAAAATCATCATTTGCAGCATACAAATTCTTCAAAAATTAAAAACCCACGACCTTCTAACTAATTGTAATCAACAAAGTAGCATTCCTACTCAAAGCGTCTTCTATCTTGTTACTATGCCTAGTCTTATATTTTATGATATAATGAAAAGTTCCAAAATAAGTAGCTCATCAAACATGCATCTTATTCACATGTTTTTTAGTTTTAAAATGAATAAAAAATTGATAATCTATGTGAATAATAAACTTCCACCAAATCAAATATTGTTTCCAAGTCTTAAAGGCCCAGAACACTATATATAATTCTTGCTCATAAGTAGACCACTTTTTTCTAGCATCATTCAATTTCTCACTAAAGAAGGCAATAGGCCTACTAGACTACGATAATACACCTCCAATCCCAACTCTACAAGTATCACATTCAATCTCAAACAGTTTATCAAAATTAGGTAGAGCAAGAATAGAGGCAGAAGTAAGCTTATCTTTAATCTCCTCAAAGCATTTATTGGCAGTTTCAGTCCAAGTAAATTTCTACACACTCTGTTTCTTCAAACAATCTGTGATAGGGGCAACGATGCTACTGAAATTTTTGATAAATCGCCAATAGAAAGTAGCAAGTCCGTGAAAGCTGCGAACGTTTGAAATATTTCTGGAAACGAGCTAATTCTATATTGCTTCTACCTTCTTCTCATCAATATGTATTCCTTCTGCACTAACAACAAATCTAAGAATTTTTAAATTAATAACCAGCTCATTTTCTTGCAAGGCTGTCATTACTTGATGGAGGTACTGTAAATGTTCTTTTTCACTGCGACTAAAAATCAAGATATCATTAAATAAACAACCACGAATTTGCGTAAGAAAGAATGCAAAACCTGGTTCATAAATCGCATAAACGTGCTAGGTATATTCGTCAAACCAAATGGCATAACCAGCCACTCATACAAACATTCCTTAGTTTTAAAGGCGGTCTTCCATTCATCTCCATCCTTAATTCAAACGTGGTGGTAGCCACTTTTAAGGTCAATCTTAGAAAAGACTTTAGACCCTGATAATTGATCCAGCAGGTAATCCAGTCGAGGAATAGGAAATTGATACTGAACAGTAATTTTATTAATAGCTCAGATATCCACGCACATTCTCCAAGTTTTATCTGTCTTTGGAACTAATAAGGCAGGAACTCCGCAAAGGCTAATGCTCACCCGAATGTGCCCCTTCTTTAATAACTCTTTAACCTGTTCTTGAAGGATTTCACTCTCATTTAGGCTCATCTTGTAATGAGATAGATTCGGTAATTTAGACATAGGAATGAGATTAATCCGATGTTGAATATTATGCAAAGGTGAAAGCTTTGAAGTCTCCTCTACTACACTAGGAAACTCCTCCAACAACTCTTTGAGGGGTGGTGGTAAAGATGGTGCATCCTCCACTTCACCTTTTGCTCTCACCAATAAATCCAGTCTTGTAACGACCTGGAAACCGGTACCCCTTAGTAACGGTCCGAACCATCACTGGCACTAGGATCCAGATCGGCTTAAGGCCGCCGGGACCCGTAGTCAGCCAACTATACTCTCTGTGTACCTGATAAATCCCATACATGATACAAAACTCGGTAGGCTTAACTGCTGCTACTCAGATATGTCAATCTGAAATGGCCCTCAGGGCCTATACCAGGGATTACTATCTGCTGTGGGTCAAGGGATTGAAACCCTTTGTAATCTGTAACACATCCCATTGGTATCTCATCAAAGCCATACGTTAAGCCTAACTCACACATTTCTCATCAAGAAACGTAAAACAGGATACATGTACAAAGGGATTAATCATACATCACACTATGGCAAAGACACTAGAGAAAGCACAAGTCTATCCAGTAACTGACAGTACATATCGATACATGACATAACAACTAATCTTTTAATTACATCATGTCCACTATACTATTAGAAACATACATTCATGCATAACTTTCCTCTGTACTCTTGCTGACTTTGACTTCCCATGGCTATCTCAGAACCTGCAAAACTGGGGTTAAGGGAGTGGGATGAGCTACTACAGCCCAGTGAGAAGGAACAATAACAACAGTTCATTCATTACATGCTCTCATGAAATGCATCACATCACAAACATATCATCAAAAGGATGAACTTGTCACCAATAGCCTGCTACATACATAATAGTATGTCCGACTGTGCCAGGGGCGATTAGGCCACACCTGGACTTCTCTTAACTGACTCATATCATAACATGTCCCACTGTGCCAGGGGCGATTAGGCCATCACCTGGACTTCTCTTTTCTCTGATCTGACAGCCCGGCTGTCAAACTCATAGTACCAGGAGCGACCTGGACTATCCAGGGGCGACCTGGTATGGCTATCTCATGCCATATCTCATCTGATCTCATAGTATCTCACTGATATCAGGGGCTATGGATCATCCAACATTCATCCACACAAATACAATCTTATGCAATGCAGCATATTCGTGAATTCTAATGCAACACAACCTACTATATATCATGGCATTGTATGATGCATGGATCATGTTAAGAGCGTGTCATTTTTCAAATTAAAATATAAGGTTTAGTTCCACTCACCTGTAGCCTCTGCTTGGCTAACTCTGGGCTAACTAGCTCTGGACCAACTCTAACTCTGAAGACTGCTAAACACCTCGTTTTCTCGGGTCCAATCCTACACAGATGGACTTAAATGAGGTACCAAACATATTCTAACATAACTATGAACATCTCTCCAAAAACCCTCTAAAACATCACAAAACATGCATGCAAAACAAGCAAAGGAAAGCTGGACAGGGCACCTTCGGCAGCACCTTCGGCGGCCGAATGTCTCCTCCAGAGACGAAAGTCAGGCATGTTCGGCGGCCTAACTTGGACTTTCGGCGGCCGAACCTGAGTTCATCCAGAACTCAGTTTCGTGCACAAGGACGCCTGCCAGTCCCTCCATTACCTGCTCAATCCTCAATACATGCATTTAACCCCTCTAAAACATGCATAAACACTTTAACAAACACAAAGGAGCTTAAAACAACTTAAACTCCAACAAAACAATACACATAACACATAATCACGCATAAACCATGAAAACACTAAAACGAACCTATCTAAGCAACTCTACCCTTATCCTTTGTAAAAGCTGGTATAAATCATTAAAACAAGTTAAAAACTTCCCTTACCTTTGGACAACAGAAGCTAAACAATCTGAACTCAAAGCTATGCACCACCACCTCTTCTTCTTCACTACCCCACCAAAGCTCTCCTTTTTTTCTCACAAACGTTCACAACACTTAACCACCCTCAAACCTGTGCATGGGGCATTAAACCTTTGCAGATGAGTCATAGGAGACGTGGCCTAACCTCTGAGAATGATTTAGAGGTAAACACCTGGCCAAACCACGGACGGAGGAGTGTGCACAACTAACCGACCACCTCAGCTTCGACTGCCGAAACTGCATGCAAAACCATGCAACTTTCGGGGGCCGAACATCACCTTCGGGGGCCGAACATTGGGCACTTTCGGCGGCCGAACTTAACCTTCGGGGGCCGAACATGACAGAAACTCCTTTGGCCAATTCTCCACAAAACTCAATTCTTTTTCACTCTAAACCTTTAAAATACTTGAAAATATTTTAGAAACCTTTCTCTTACCCTTCTAGAACCCTCTGACATCCTCGAATTCCACCGGACGGTAGAAATTCCGATGTCTTGAATCTGTCGGGTATTACATTCTTCCCCCCTTTAAGAACATTCGTCCTCGAATGTTCACACAACAAACACATATGCAAAGAAGCAATTAAGGAAAGTCTAACACTTTCCTCTGCGAAGAGACACAGATATGACTGGAGTTAAACTCCTGGGTATCGACAATTCCTGACTCTGCTGAATCTGTGTCTATACTCTACACTGACGTCTCACTGGTTCCAGTACCCAACTGACTTGGTTCTTTCATCTGATTACTGACTTTTCTCAACTTAGGCACACTATACTGGTTACACTAACCTTTACTTTTCTTGAGTCAACCCGGTCAGAAGAGCCATACCTCTAAGGAAAACCTAGATGTCTTGCCTATAGCTTCAATTCGTTCCTGTCTTTGGAAATCGTATTGTGACACTTCACAATCATATGGACATGCCCCAAAACGAAACTTGTAATGCCTCTATGCCGAGTTCTCTTAGAATCTACACCACTTAGTAGATAATGGGCATGCTTCTCTGTTTAATTAATTTTTTTTTTTTTTTCGAACTATTCTTTGCTTTTGCTGCGCATTCTGATCCTTGCCCGTTTTTTTTTCTTCTTTCCTATACTGGTTTTTGTTTTCCTTAACTCTCTTTCTAACTCATATCTAGTTCCCAACTCTCAGATCTATCGTGGAGGATACACAGTTCCTCCTCGTTGTCTCCACAGAGCATCAATCCTGTGTGGGAACACCTATCCTTGGTAGTGATTTTGTTCAACTGCTCACAGTCGTTACAAAATCTCAAAGTTTCATCCTTCGTTTCTCACACCGACACTGGAATATTCCAGAGGGAGGTACTAAGTCGAATGTAACCTTTCTCTACCAAGCTTTCCTATCATACTCTGATCATGCTCTCTCTCTCTTTCTGTAGGTGCCATCCTGTAGGGTAGAAGGAAAGAAATGGTTCCGCGTCCAGACACCACTTCTATTCCATATTCTGACTCCCTGACAGATGGTAAACCTGACAGCTCATCTGGGAAACCATCTAGAACTTACTAAGTACGGGTATTGAGGCTAATTCCCTGATCTGACTCCTAAACTCGCTCACAAGAGCTAGAACCCTCTGATACCCTTTCCTGTGTACCTATGAGCCTGCTGGGCTGACATCAAACCTCTAAGCACCTATACTCTGTCCCTTCTAAGGACTCTCTATGATCCATCCTAGCCTCTGAACTCTCCTACCTTGTCTCTACTGACACAGGTAGTACAATGAGTAAGTAGCCAATCCGCCCTAGAATGACATCAAATAGTCAACTCTAGAACCATAAGGTCAGCTGGATAGCTTCTACTCACTACAACTCTAAACTGATCTGATTAACTGACTCTGCTTCAGATGGATCGTACCCGGGTCCATTAACCCAGAGAAAACACTCTAAGCCTAGAAGTCATCAAACCCACTCTAGTAACAGCTCACTAAGCCACAAGAAAGTAAAAACATGCGGGTTCAAAACGAACAGCATACACATCCGAACATCCACAAGTGAACATACCTAATGTCACTGTGTTCGATGTGATAGCTTCCGACTGAGTCAGGGTGAAGATCCGAGCTAAAGCTAATGGAACTTCCCTCGGGAATTTACTAATGGAAAAGCTAACCCTTTCCTCTGCCTCAATTACCACCTAATCCCAGACTAAACTGAAATCTCCTCCTGAACTTACTCTTAATCTTACTCTTTTCTTTCTCTGTTCTATTCTAGTTTACTTATTCTTCTCTTTTCCTTAATCTGCTCACTTTCACTTACCCTTTTATTCTTTTCTCACTCTTCTATTTCGTACTCTATTCTCTGCCTTATTTTTTTTTCCTTGAGAGCTGCACTAGGAGATGAGAGATCACTCTCCCTATACCTGGATAAAATCTACGGCCATAGCATCTCATAGCAACACTCTCGAGTATCTTTCCTAGCTCACTAACCACTAACTATTACTCATCTGGCTTTTACCATCTCACTTATTCTATTGGTGCCATCCTACAGAGAAGACTAGAAATGATGGGTATAAACACCATTCCTATCTCTCATTGAACCCTCTTAACAGGTGGTAAACTTGATGACTTGTCTGGGTCAAAATCCAAAACTTTTCTTTGACTGCGGGCATTCAACCTGGTTCCCCTCCTAATCTGACGAACTGGTATACTCTGACATAAGCACGAAACCTCTGATAACCTCTCCTGAACAGCTTCAGAATCTATAGGGCTGATATCAAATTCCAGGCTTCTCTATACTGTCCCCTCAACAAACTACCTGTGATCCATCCTGATCTCTAAGCCTGACTACTCTGCCTATCAATAGCAGTACTATGAGTAGCTAGCCCATCCACCCCTAGAATGACGTCAAACAGTCACTCTAGAACCACTAGGTCAGCTGGAAGGCACCTACTCAAAAACAAAACTCGCGACTCTAATGGCAGACTGACTCTGCCACTGATGGATCACACGTGTCTATTGACTCAAAGAGGACATTCGAATTCCAGAAGTTATCAATCCCCTACTCTCTATAGCTTTCAAAGCACTAAGAAAAACAAAATATCATAGTCTCTAAAAGCAGACACATCAAAACATATGGAAGTGAAAAGTACCTGTCACCGCCATGTCTGATGTGTAGGCCTCTTGCTGTGTCAAAGCGAAGATCCGTGCTGGTACTGATGGACCTTCACCTGGGAAACCTGTGGAAGAAGGAGTGATCTCGCTCCCTCTGCCTCTGCCTAACGCCAAGGCTAAAGCTCCTGGCTGAGTCACTCTGTCTGAGGCTGTCTGCTGGGACTGTATTATCAAAGTCGCGGTGGAACACTCACGTGCTATGTGCCCCTCCTGTCCGCACCTGAAACATGCTGTTGTCCCTACTAAACAGACTCCCTTGTGCGGCCTACCGCACCTCGGACATTTGGAGTTGTTCAAACCAGAGCTCGATCCCTCACCTATTCCCAGACCAGACTTGATCTACTTCCAGAACTTGTTCTTCTTTGATCGTCTGAGGCCTCTACCCCCCTTCTTCCGTTCGATACCAGCCTCGTGTAGAGGGGAGAGATTCACATCACTTGTCCCTGCAAGTTTGGCACTAGCTTCTCTCTTCTGTGCCATATCTACTATATCATGGAACCTCTGCCTTGTGTTATCTAGAAAAGTCCCTTCGACAAACTCTGTTGTAAACTGCGCCCAGGATAAGCTTTCTACCCTCGGGTTCACATACTGGGTAAACCATTCCCTCGCTTTTTCACATTTCAATGTGACCCCTGCCATCTGAATGGCTCTACTCTCACTGACTCCCAACTCATCGGTTATCAGCTTAACCATTCTAAGATACTCAACAGGGTCATCACCAGTCTCAAACCTAGGGCCATCTAACCTCAAATAATCTATCATCTTTACCTCACTTCCTCCAGGTGAACTAGGCTTAGATATTTGGACAATTGGGGCTATTGGTTCTACTGGTGGTGGAGGAGGTGCAACATTCCCTGAGGTAGGGTTTGCTAAACTTGGATCACCAAAGAAGAGTGGAAACATGGTATACTGTGGATGTGGCGGTGGATATGGCGGATAAAAGGAAGGATAGGGCATAAAGGTGGGATATGGGTGATACCTAGGAAAATCTGATGTACCTCTCATCGGGTACTCTGCCCCCCACTGGTAGGGTGGATACTGAGGTGGAACAACTCTCGAGGCCTGAGTGCCTCCTTGAGACTCACCCATATCTCCTCCTAACCTGCTCCTGCCAAAGCTACCATCTCTGCTCTGCACATCCTCCTCTAGGACTCTCCTAAATCCTGACATACCACTCTGCACAACTCCCCTTCTACTCTCATCACTAGACCTTCTAGGGTCCCTTGATGTACCTTCTCTGTTTAAACTATCTGATGTTGCCTTTTGCAGAACTAGGAGATGAGCATCCATGTCCTCATCCTCCAACGGAGCTCCTGTCAATCTAGCAGATCGACGAGTTCCTCTCATCCTGCCTCTGAAAAGCACAACATCACACACAATATCATCAAATGATCCATGTGAAAACACATGAATCCTTAACACATATCAAACATATCAATAATGCACATGCAACTCATCATGGCATTTCACATCATCATGCAAGACAGGACTCCACATCCTATCCTAGTGGACATGATTGTACCTATTGTGCTTTCCTTTCTATACAAGACAACACCTCTTTCCGGTGTGGGCTATCCCAACACACCGTACTCTTGAGGCCCTATGCTCTGATACCAATCTGTAACGACCCGGAAACCGGTACCCCTTAGTAACGGTCCGAACCATCACTGGCACTAGGATCCAGATCGGCTTAAGGCCGCCGGGACCCGTAGTCAGCCAACTATACTCTCTGTGTACCTGATAAATCCCATACATGATACAAAACTCGGTAGGCTTAACTGCTGCTACTCAGATATGTCAATCTGAAATGGCCCTCAGGGCCTATACCAGGGATTACTATCTGCTGTGGGTCAAGGGATTGAAACCCTTTGTAATCTGTAACACATCCCATTGGTATCTCATCAAAGCCATACGTTAAGCCTAACTCACACATTTCTCATCAAGAAACGTAAAACAGGATACATGTACAAAGGGATTAATCATACATCACACTATGGCAAAGACACTAGAGAAAGCACAAGTCTATCCAGTAACTGACAGTACATATCGATACATGACATAACAACTAATCTTTTAATTACATCATGTCCACTATACTATTAGAAACATACATTCATGCATAACTTTCCTCTGTACTCTTGCTGACTTTGACTTCCCATGGCTATCTCAGAACCTGCAAAACTGGGGTTAAGGGAGTGGGATGAGCTACTACAGCCCAGTGAGAAGGAACAATAACAACAGTTCATTCATTACATGCTCTCATGAAATGCATCACATCACAAACATATCATCAAAAGGATGAACTTGTCACCAATAGCCTGCTACATACATAATAGTATGTCCGACTGTGCCAGGGGCGATTAGGCCACACCTGGACTTCTCTTAACTGACTCATATCATAACATGTCCCACTGTGCCAGGGGCGATTAGGCCATCACCTGGACTTCTCTTTTCTCTGATCTGACAGCCCGGCTGTCAAACTCATAGTACCAGGAGCGACCTGGACTATCCAGGGGCGACCTGGTATGGCTATCTCATGCCATATCTCATCTGATCTCATAGTATCTCACTGATATCAGGGGCTATGGATCATCCAACATTCATCCACACAAATACAATCTTATGCAATGCAGCATATTCGTGAATTCTAATGCAACACAACCTACTATATATCATGGCATTGTATGATGCATGGATCATGTTAAGAGCGTGTCATTTTTCAAATTAAAATATAAGGTTTAGTTCCACTCACCTGTAGCCTCTGCTTGGCTAACTCTGGGCTAACTAGCTCTGGACCAACTCTAACTCTGAAGACTGCTAAACACCTCGTTTTCTCGGGTCCAATCCTACACAGATGGACTTAAATGAGGTACCAAACATATTCTAACATAACTATGAACATCTCTCCAAAAACCCTCTAAAACATCACAAAACATGCATGCAAAACAAGCAAAGGAAAGCTGGACAGGGCACCTTCGGCAGCACCTTCGGCGGCCGAATGTCTCCTCCAGAGACGAAAGTCAGGCATGTTCGGCGGCCTAACTTGGACTTTCGGCGGCCGAACCTGAGTTCATCCAGAACTCAGTTTCGTGCACAAGGACGCCTGCCAGTCCCTCCATTACCTGCTCAATCCTCAATACATGCATTTAACCCCTCTAAAACATGCATAAACACTTTAACAAACACAAAGGAGCTTAAAACAACTTAAACTCCAACAAAACAATACACATAACACATAATCACGCATAAACCATGAAAACACTAAAACGAACCTATCTAAGCAACTCTACCCTTATCCTTTGTAAAAGCTGGTATAAATCATTAAAACAAGTTAAAAACTTCCCTTACCTTTGGACAACAGAAGCTAAACAATCTGAACTCAAAGCTATGCACCACCACCTCTTCTTCTTCACTACCCCACCAAAGCTCTCCTTTTTTTCTCACAAACGTTCACAACACTTAACCACCCTCAAACCTGTGCATGGGGCATTAAACCTTTGCAGATGAGTCATAGGAGACGTGGCCTAACCTCTGAGAATGATTTAGAGGTAAACACCTGGCCAAACCACGGACGGAGGAGTGTGCACAACTAATCGACCACCTCAGCTTCGACTGCCGAAACTGCATGCAAAACCATGCAACTTTCGGGGGCCGAACATCACCTTCGGGGGCCGAACATTGGGCACTTTCGGCGGCCGAACTTAACCTTCGGGGGCCGAACATGACAGAAACTCCTTTGGCCAATTCTCCACAAAACTCAATTCTTTTTCACTCTAAACCTTTAAAATACTTGAAAATATTTTAGAAACCTTTCTCTTACCCTTCTAGAACCCTCTGACATCCTCGAATTCCACCGGACGGTAGAAATTTCGATGTCTTGAATCTGTCGGGTATTACAAGTCTGCCTCCATATTTTTCAACTATGCCTGATAGCCTTTGCACTCCCATAGAGATAACAACAATAGTTTTTCCTTCCACTTTAGAATGTTTCGCAGAACCAGAAGGCAAAATAGTAATCTTCTTCCAATTCCATGTAAACATATATGAATTCTCCTTCCCCTTATGCAAAGCATCAACACGAAACTGTCAAGGACGATTTAACAAAATTCCACAGCAATCCATATCCACAACATCACAATTGACAAATTTAGTATATGATTTACCGATCAAAATAGGCACGCTGCAAATTCTATTGACTTCAATTGTCGAACCTTCCTTAATCCATCCAACTTTGTATAGCGAAGGGTGAGACTGTGTAGGCAACTACAGTTTCTCCACAAATTGATTAGCTATTAAATTTCACAACTGCAACTATCTATAATTAGTTTGCAAATCGCTTCTTCTACTTGACACTTCGCCTGGAAAATCTTCCTCCTTTGCCTCTCATCTTCCTGTTTCATCGAGCATAAAATTTTCTTCACAACATAGATGACTTCTCCATCTTTAGATTCAATAATAGACCCATTATTTTCATCCACTTCCTCCTCAGATTCAACCACATTAACCTGTCGATGATCATTATTAACTCCACTATATTCTGGATAATTATTCGATTGATGTCCAAGTTGTTTGCAACGATAACATATGTCTCCAGTTGGTTTTTAATAAGAATTGATTTTGCCTCTATTATATTGATGACTATCTTTTCCTTATTGTCTCTCCTTTCTTCTACCATATTCTAATGATTGTGAGAATTTATAACCTTAGAAGGTTGTCCGCAGTAATTACCTCGCTCTACATTGCTGAGTTCCTATCGAACCAGAATTTTTGTAATTAAAATTTCGATTAGACTATTGTCAAGGCTACCATTCAACACGTTCTTCTGCTCTTTTTGCTATTTTAATGACATCTGCCAAAAAGAAAATCGCAGCTACTCCCATCATACAACGAATTTCATAATTCAGTCCCCTCTGATAATGCGCAACCTATTGGGTTTTATTCTCACAGTTATCACACCTCGCCTGCAACCTCAAAAACTCTTTTGTATATTTATCCACCCTTCGACTCCCTTAAATACAACAGGTTATACAAAAACCTGAACGTGATCACTAGGCAAGAACCACTGTTCAATCATCTGTTTCATCAACAACCAATTTTGTATAGGTTTAAGCCTCCTACAATAAAGTTCATTTTGAACAGAATTCTATCATGCTGCTACACCACCCTTTGATTTATAAGCCACAATCGGAACCTTTCGATCCTCTACCACGTTCATAATTTTGAAAAATCGATCTACCTCCGCTAACCAATGAAGGACAGATTCTACATCCAATGAACCAGAAAAGTTTGCAAGGTCTATCTTTATTTTGTAACCTTTATAATAATCCTGTTAGGGTTTTGCACCCATAAGATTTGCGACCACAGGATTTGAAAATAGCTGTGGGTGTTCGGCTGCGGCGGGTTAGTTTTTATCCCATTATAGGGCTAGTTGTTCGATCATCTCCCTCAATTATGCCAAGGATGCTCAATTGTAGCAAGTTGCGCCTCTTAATTGCCGGCTATGGATGAACTTCACCTGATACCAACTGAAATAGGAATGTTTAGACTCCGTCAGAAATTTTAACCAATAACATTTGGTTAAAACGAAATTCATAAAATGAAAAGACTAGAAGCAGAAATTTCTTATTGAATTTTTGAAAATTGAAAAGTATCTCAAATAGAGAAAAGGGCTATTTATAATAACAAAAACCCTAATGCGAAAAATTATGAAAAAATCCAATAAAATAATTAAAATATAAAATTGACCCTCTAAATGATAAAATTTAGGTCTCGAACTTTAGGACCAGACTTGTAGCTCTTATCACACTTTTAAAAGTCGTTCGTCTCGAAATTCCCTTTCTAGAAAGCTATTGTTAGCCTCCAATGGATCTCGACAGCAGAAGTTAAGTCCGGTCCAAGTCTTCTATAAAATCCAAGATTTATTGCTCCGCATCAATGGATCATATGATCATTACTTAATTTCAATTATTGATTAGCAAGATTTACATTAGAAATCTTTTATAATCAAGTCATATTGTCTTGGTCAAAGGTTTTATTATAAAAAATAATTAGCTCGATCATAGAATTTTTGATGTCGAACCTTCATATTACTAATACAATCTAAAATCTCAAAACATAATAATATCAAGTCATTCACAAGATTAATTCTCATGCGTTCTACTATATCTTTGAATAATAAAATTGTTATATCAAGTCATAAATCCTTTTGTGCTTCATATGCTGCCTTATTTTGATCAGTTACTTAATGCCCTTTCATTACAGAGCGAGATAGACACTCATGAAAGAGTGAACATCTGTTTAGTTGGTGACCCTGTGAAAACCTCTTTAGCACTGCCTGTTGTGCTGGACGCTTTGGATGATGTGATAATCAACCTTGAAAATGTGGTAGCCTAAGCAAGGCTTCCCTTTCCTTGCCATTGGTGAGATTGAACAGAATCCATTCTGGTTCAGTTCTTGCAAGCGGTGAGGAAATTTCTCTTGGAATTGTGAGTGCTATTTGGTTTGACTTCAATGATTTATTGTTGGGTATATATGGAGAAATTCCTGAAGAAATTTCTTTGTGATTCCATTTTTAACAAATATCAGGCCGCATCAGCATTTAATGGACTACGTACAACTAAATGGGAAGAACCAAATGGAGCAAAAGGTATTAGAATCAAATTTTAAATTGATGTGCTTGATTTTGAATGTGCTCAAGAGAGCAAATGAAATTAAATGGTAATGAGAATTTTGACTTGGAATCTGTTGCTTTCTTTCTGTCCTTGAATTTGATGAAAAATGAAGATTTCGAGCTGCGTAAAATATGCTATTGCAAAACAATCCATTACTTGAGACCTACTGATTCTTTTTTTCTGCTTTTTAATAATTCAATTACGTCTTTCAGGTTGTTAGGTCTTATATAAAGTACCAGACAACCAAATGCATGAACTAGTGGCATAAGATTTAATGTCAGCCAATGATGCACCGGAGAGGGATCCAATGGATTGGTATGAAAACTTGTAACATATGACCTTTGGTTGTAATTCAGTTGAGAAGTATTTGTCAATGTTTAAACGGATTCTTCTGTATTAGTTCATTGGTTTTATTTCCTCCGAGTGCTTGTACAAACTATCACATGAGTATATAATCTCATTGAGACATATTACCCTACATCTACACCATGATCTGATTGAGTATTTCTTCACAGGGTTCTTGAGGGAAGTGATGATGGGGGATGCAGTTGGCGAATCTTGGATAAACAGAATTCTCAGGTTTTTGAAAATCGTTTTCAGCGTAAATTATTCAAAGTTAGATCAGAAGGTTTCTTCTGTAATGCATTCAGGTAATTCTTCTTATAGAAAGTTCTATACATTTATTTCAAGCGTCTAGGACCAAACAATTTGTGTCATGTAATTTAGTTAATATTATTGATCAAGCATAATTTAGCCACATTTTTAGTATATTTATTACTGTTTAATTACACATTTTTCTAGCTTAATTTATGTTTTTGTTATGTTTTTGTAGAAAAAGAAGAAAATGGAAAGTTAGAGAAAAAGTGAAAAAAAAAAGCTGGAAAAGTGATTGGGTCAAAGTGATTTGGCCAAAACACTGCCCAGATCAAGCTGAAGCAGAAACCTGGAGGCAACAGTCAGAAGTGATTTGGGCAAGCGATCTGCCCAAATCACCGCCCAAATCACTCGTAGAGACAGAAAGCTAAAAACTGGACTAACTCACGGAAAAGCGATTGGGGCAAGTGATCTGCCCAAATCACTGCCCCAATCACACTGACAGCAGAAACAGACAGCAGAGGCGGAAAAAGTGCAGAGAATCGAAATTTGAATTTTGAGAAGCCCAAATCCAACTCAATCACTGCCAACACAATTCCAAGAGCCACGAAAGAGTTTCTCACCTAAGGAATTCCATTTGCAATTAAATTCAACATCAAAAGAGGAATCAAAAACCAAATCAAAAAGGGATTTCAAAACCCTAGATGGATGGGATTCTTCAGCTATAAAAGAGCAGCCTCCAAACCAGCAAGGGGACATCATCTCAGCATCCTCTCCTCCTCGGGAATTTTGCAAAAATATAGCAGAACTTACTTCTTTCTTTTCTTCTTTCTTTTGTGATTTAATTCACTATGAGTGGCTAAATTCCATTCTTTTCTAGTTGAAGTTGGTGAATTTCAGATTTGTGATGAATTGTGAGATTTAAATCTCCATTATTAAACTCTTATTTACCTTCAATATTTATGCAACTTGATCTTTCTATAATTATTACTTTGCTTTTAGAATCAATTAAGGCCTGTTGCTTTTAAATTGCTTGAGTAATATATTGTTTGAATAATTTAGGTCTATAATTGCTTAGATTATTTAAACACAAATATAATCGGTTGCATAATCTAAACTTGACCACGTGGTTGGCAAGGTTAGAGTTGGGTTCCTCTAAGTCCTAATGCAGTTAACAGTTGTTCGATGCTAAAAGCCCCAAGGACGTTCCTTGGCAACTTGTTAACTAGAGTTTGAGTAGCGAACGTTTCCTAATCAAACTAAAACTAAGGAGGAATTTGTATTGTGAGAAGCTTCTTCCTCGTTCTAAACTAACTTATTGAAATAGATAAGAGTATCAAAAAGATCAATGATCAATTCTAAACAAGCTGAAATAGATCCATGCTTCAACTAGAATCATTCTCCCATTGAAATTCTCATCTTTTTAAATTATTATTTTTTCTTGCTATTTAATATTAATTCATCAAATCAAACTCCCCTCTTTTAATTACTTGTTATTTACTTGTCAAAGTCATTAATAGGAAAATTCGTAATGTCAAATCCCTGTAGTTCAACCCTATTGCCACTATCTGCAATTTATTTTGTTGGTTGATAATAGATTTATTTTTTACGGTTTCGACAACCGCTATCAATTATCAAGTTATTTTAATTGTTATATCATTATTGGTGATTTTTTTTTATAGATCTTTTCAAGCTCTTCGTAAAATCATTAAAATTTTTCATGTAATTTTCAAATGATTAATTGAGTCTTTTGCAATTATCTTTTCTTTCTTTATTTTCCATCTTGAAATGAATTCAAAAAATAAAGAAAAAAAAAAGTTAATCTCAGACGCACCTTCATGTGTTTCTCTCCAAAAGATATTTTTCACTTGTATTTGACTCATAAATTAGTTTTCACCCTCTTATGAATTCACCACTTAAGTTTTTCATCTCTCGGTATTTAACTTGTTAGTGTTGGACTTCAGAATACACACAACACTAAGATTAATTAAAATCACATCAATATAATTTTTTTGATACAAAATTTTTATGTCACAAAAATATAACAACAAAAACAACGAGTTTGATAGAACTTTAAAAGTTATAAGGACTACAACATGAATTGATAATGAAATTGAAATCATTAAAATAAAATAAGAGTATAATTTTTTAATATGATATTGAAATATTAAAATAATCATTAATCTCCGGTGCTAATTAATTTAGTAGGAATCATAAGTTAGCATAAAAATATAGTATATGGAGATTTAGCAATATTGCGCTACAATTTTATGATATTTTGGGATTATTGTGAAGTTCGACCATTGAGCCATTTTATTACGGTTATTTATAATATATTAGATTTTTGAATTTTATAGTTATTCGATACTTTATACATAATAATTCCATTAAATTTATAGAAGATATCATTATAAATAAAAGAGTATTAAAGAGAAATAAATTTATTTTCATCATACAAAATAATTATGGTATTAAAACATGAGCAGATAATGTGTTTACATGATTAAATTATTTTAATTTATTTACTATATAATTTTATTGTATCTCATTAATTTATATTTATTAATTAAATTTATTTTAAAAGAAATTAAGATGAATTGCTTAGTACGTACAAATTTCTTTTCTTCCGGGGATTATACATAAAGTTGATAAGAGCAATAAAAGTTCCTTATCTGCATCAAATTCAGGGACGGAGCCACACATGGCTAAGGGGTCATGACCCCTTGAAATTTTTCAAAATTTTTAAAGATATATTAGTAATTTTTTTTTAAAATATAAAAAATTATCATTAAATCCCTACATATTTAAAAAACTTAGTAACTCATCCTTATTTTAAAATTATTTAATTAAATCATCATTATATTTTATAATTTCAAATTTTTTAATTCATTAATCAAAAAAAATTTTACTATTTAATCCCTCATCTTCTATATTATTTTTCAATAAAAAAAATTTACTTTTTATTTTTAAAATTTTAAATTCAAGTCTCCACTTAAATTTTTTATTAGATTATTCACTCATTATTTAATTTATTTTTATATACTATTTTTATTATTAAGTGATAGTTTTTTTTTATTTATCTCACTTAGTTACTAATCTATTTATATGATTGAAATTATACAAAAATAATTTTTAATGGGTTAGAATATTTTTTTTTAAAAAAAATTTCAATAGTAAACCATGTATTAAAATAATATAATATACTTTTTTTATAGATTTGCATGTTACAACCACAGCGGAAAGAAGTTTTTCTATAATAAATATTATTAAAAGTCGACTCTATAGTGATGAACCATAAATAATTGATCGATAACTTATATTAAAAGATATATTTGCAAATATTGATAATGATATCATTAAAAATATATTTTAATAAATAAAAAATAGATGAGAATGACCATAACTTAATTATAATAATTTATTTACTTTTTATAAAAATTTATTTTCTAAACATATATTTATTTTATACTCTCTTTATTCTATACTCGTTATCCATTTTAATTTTTTACACATATTAAAAAAGACAATTTATTTTATTAATTTTTTAATTATACTATCTTAAAAATATTAAATTTTATTAAATATTAAGAAATATTTTGAATACTTATTTAGAAAAATAATAATTAACAAAAGATTGATTTGAAAATAACATAAAATTAAATATGATTATAATAGTTAATTATATATTACTATAGTGAAAGAAAGTGAACAATAATTCTGAGATAATAATAAAAAAAATTGATAAAATAATAAAATAGGAGATATTTATTTAAATTGAACTCCTGAACTGAATTTCTGTATCCGTCACTAATCAAATCCAAAATTACACTTTTGAATATACTCTAATGTTTTTGTAAAAATTGTAATACAAATATGGCATTTCTAATATATTAGATCATAGGATTTGTATGTGATGACCGCTGGGTTTCTCTATCCCACTATGAGGCCGGGCCGATAGTAGCAGCCCACAATCAGGAGGCTCCTAAACCCTCAAATAAGCCGGGCCCAACCCGTTCAACCTCCAGACTGGACTTCTATTTAAGTCACTTGATCAGGCCAGCCCAGCCCAGTTTAGCCTTGAAGCCCGACCTTCCTGGGTTTCGGTCCTTTTCCCTCAAACCCGGACACGGGAAGAAATGATTGTGGGTCCAGTCATTTTGCAGCCCTGTCCACTCACACGCCGAAGGGAATTAAATACTTGCCTGACACAGGGATGGTCCTGAGGTCATCTATACGTACGAACCTGCAACAAGGGGTAGGGGGTCCTGTAGCGGAATGACCATCTCGCGTGAGGAAAGGAAAGAGTATAAAAGGAAGGAGATACCCTCCCCTAGGGCTAAGTTTTTCTAAGTTCAAAAACCTATTGTAAAACCCTATATTCTGAATCTCAGATTATCAGTATGTAAATTAAAGTTGTGTAGCTAAGAGATTTTAACATGTATATATAGTTTAAAAGTGATGAGAAAACGGTGGTTAATTTAATTATAAAGTATTATGTTGAGATTACGGAATATTGTGTTGACATTGATTGTAAATGTGTTGAGAGTAATTGTGTTTGAGATATTGAATGAAGATTGGAGCTAAGGTTAGAGAAATTTAAGTGTTGTTTACTGTTTACATGTAGAATTAAGCGTATTACGAAGAAATTCTATCAAATTTTCGATAAAAAATTATACATTTTATAAATAATAATTAAAGAAAATAAGGACAAATTAAAAGTTTTTTATGAACTTGTCCAACACCTACATCCACATCAAAAGTAAGAAATAGATTTGAGTAAAATTACATAAATTTAAAATTTTTCTTAATTATTATAATTTCAAGCTCAATGCTTTAATTTTATTTAATTAATTCAAACATCAATATAAAATTTATTACATAATATTTGTGTTAAAAAAATTAATCCATTAGTTAATATGGAGAAAAAATAGAGATTAACTCTCCTAAAGTAAATTTAGGATCCTACCTGCAGATCTAATTTTTATTTAGTGAAATTTAGACCTCTAAATGTCGACCTTTTGATCTATCCACATGAATCAATCTCGACACCATCCACTACCCACAATTGAAATCTTTCATTTCTAAATTTTATTTAAATTGCCGATAGTAGGAGACTGATGTTTTCGTTATAAACTAAATGAGATGAGTTGTAGAGTTAACAATTAACTCACAGCAATGAAGATAAAATTATTTTTTATCTCAACAAAGAATAAAAAAGATGGAAGAGGAAGAATATGAGAGGAGGGAACTCTCAATTTTGGCGGAAGATAAAAATGAAGAAGTCTTCACTATCTTCCTCACATCTCTCCCTTTATATAGAGATGGGTGAGTAGGTGGTGGTTAGAGATTTAACTCTTAAACCGTGTGGAATATTATTTTAGACTAGAATAAATTTTTCATGTATCATATATATGTATTAATTTTTTAATTTCATTAATTAAATTAATCTCTATTAATTTAATTAATTAACCATAATTAATTAAATTAATCTCTATTAATTAAATTAATTAATTAATGATAATTAATTAAATTAAACTTTATTAATTAAATTAATTTTTATTAATTTAATTAATCAATCTCATAATTATAATTAATTAAATTAATTTGTATTAATTTAATTAGCCAAATTCATTAATCATATTAATTGAATATGAGTTAGATCAATATTTGATTTTAGGCTATTAAAAGAATAAGATATAAATTTGTTAATTTCACCAAAATATATTTGAGACCCATATCATATCAAATCAAGTTCACTTCAAATATGGCCCAATAAAATATTTTTATCTTCTTCCAAACCCATATCCTACATGACTTTAATTCATCATGTAAATTATCTTCTTTAAAATCCATGTCCTACATGGATAAGATATATCATATGAATTTATTTTTCTTGTTTAAAATAAATTTTACCTCATTATGGTTGAATTCAATTCAAGTCATACTAGAGTCACGGTAAATGTAAAACCCAAGACTTTGGATTATATGACCTTAATTCTAATTCTTGATTAGCAAGACTTAAATTAAAAACTCTTTCTAATTAAGCCATACTGCCTCATCCAAGAACTTGGTATCAAGAATAATTAACTGCGCCATAGGACTCTGCCCGTTTACTCGAAGTAATGAATCCCATCTTGACTGACCTCTTACTTCCATGTATAACTAGCTTAAGCCAACACTCACCATTTATCCATTCATTGTGCAAATATATAAGCAATATCAAACTCAAATCACCTACATATGAGACAAGTATAGTCTCAAGTCTAACGACTACATGCACTATTATGATCGAGATAAATAAACATTAACAAGAGTAAACCTCAAGTGATATTCATCAAACGCTACTATTTCGATCTACTCATCACCACGAGCATCCACATATTTGCCTATACATCACATGTCCTATGACATGAGATTCACCACTCTATTATCATCTATATCATTATATTAATCAGTAGAGTCAGATAGAGGTAATAGTCTACTGTGGATAATCATTTCCAATGAGACATCTTACGACTGTGAATATTTTGTAGCATTTTATACAAGTACGTTCCATTATTATATTCTCAACTCCTTGAGAATGGAGCGACTACCAAAAGCTAATGGGCAATAGATTATATTTAATTATTTAAACAATCTTAAATTAATTAAATTATCTATTATTTATGCCTAGAGATGTAAGATATGTCAAATCAATACTACAGTGTATAACTCTAGAGAACATATTTCCAACAGACTCCCACTTTTTCTAGAGCCATCACCATTAATATACGGTGTCCATCTTCTAAAGATGTCAGTATAACTATAGTAATTTCTATGGCTTAAGGAAATGGAACTGCTATGTCGTATTTGTATCATAATTGAAGCTATTCTCCTTTATTTCTAATTGGTATTCTGATAACAAGTTTAGGCCATTCTAAGTATCTAAATTTATTTTGTGAGACCAAGGTTCCTTTGTCTTAGAGAAGACATTATTGTCACAGTTAAGGGATAACTGTTGACACAATGAAGAACACCAATAGAGTTTCACTAGGAACATTTGAATCCATAATAGCTTATTTGAAGCATATTATGCAATAAATTTCTTGACTTTTGTATTGGAGTACACAATCATTAATTTTTTGGAACCTTTCCAAACAGATTGCTTTATCGTTACAGATTACACATAAAACCATAAATAGACATCCTAATTCAACTATAAAACCAATGTTCAAAGTTATAAACTTTTATAATTATTCTTCCTTTTTCTTATGTCAAGAATATTCTAAAATACTTTTAAAGTATTTATGAACATTATAAATAAGTACTCACAGTTCTAAACCCGAGTGTTACATTATATGCTAGTCACTACTAGCAAACATAATGTGTTATTAAGACTCATACATATTCAACATTTCAACATGCTACATAGTAACAAACACTTAGGAAAAAATCTCCATTGCTTTTTCTCTAAGGTCTCGATGAAAAAAAATTAAGCTACTTTTGCTTATAAGGATTGATTTGCTAATTGTCATATCTTATTAATAAAATGTCTCTTTTGTGCATTGTATAAGATAGTAGCTTCCATTAACCTTATTGTACATCTATAGAACCTTGTCATCCTTGATAATTCCATAAAAAAATATTTTATGGTTTTATATTAGATGACAAGTTCAGTTTCTCAAAATTTATTTTAGGAACTCCAAGAATTCCTTTATCTAATATATATTAGAACATTTCCAATAATATATATTTCTTAATACCATATTAAGAAATTAATTTTGATAATGCTTGCCAAAATTGATAAATGGCATATAGTTATATCTTTTTGAAAGATATAAATAATCAACTTCGAGAAACTAATAGTAGAGACATCAATTAATGAGATTAAACTCTAATGGAAATATATTTAATCTTTTTAATTTATTGGCTAAATAATTTTTCATCTATTTTATTTTTCATAAATCTCATTATTCTTCTTGCAGAAACTATTTCTTCAAGAATCATGAATTTTCAAATTAAAAAAAAAAAACTCTTCGTTTAATAGGAAAATTACTTAAAATCCTAAATCTTATTTAGAAAATTCAACAAACTTATCCTTATTAAATTTCATTTCAAACACCTCTAATCTTAACACTTTAAGATTTTTGTGTTCAATCATAATATATCTCATATACTTAATAGAAACTTATTTTAGATCAAATCTAATAGAAAAGTGATGAAACTATGTATTTTATGAAAATTCTTCATAAAAATTAGCAAGTACGATCTTATAGTTCATTAAATCTCATAGTATCCAACACAGTAATATCAACCTTTTAAGATATTCCATATTATGGTATCATTAACAGGTTTTTAATTATGACTTAATACATTTCTCTAAAGATTTTATCGAATAAAGTACTTGAGTATCTCTTGCTTTGATCCTATTAAAGACCTCTATACTTTTTTAAAATATATTTCATCATGCTTGTAACAGCCCGGAAACCGAACTGCCACCGGCACTAGGATCCAGATCGACTTAAGGTCGCCGGGACCCGTAGTAAGCCTGCTATCCTGTCTGTATACCTGTGAAATCCCATACATGATCATACATTTGCTGGAAAAACATAAAACTTTTCTTTATTCCAAGGCTTACCCTGTGCATGCACACTCTCTATTCTATACTAATCCCTACTAGAGCTCCTCATGGCTCTAGGCGGATCATACTCATAATGTTAAGCCTGGTTTTGCTCATAAACATACAATAATAAAGAAACATACATAAACTGATCATGTGACTCCACAATGGGATTACAAGTCTTATAGTCAAGCACCATTCTATACACTGTACATATACATTATCTCTATACATTTACATGTCCACACTAGCTATTACAAAACTCTGTACTCTTCCTGTACCCTGCTGAGTTCTCTCTGACCTCTGAACCTGCACAACTGGAGTTAGGGGAGAGGGATGAGCTACGATAGCCCAGTGAGTAGAATAGGCAAATAACAGGTGATAAAACATGCTCTCATGGAATGCAACACATAAGCACATCACCTCGGCCGGACGGATCAAAACTCCCTCTATCTCATCTGGGGTACCGGAGTACCATGTGCCTGGTCCCCGTAGGGCTGTTCCAGGTCTTTGTGTCTGTGCCTGGTCCCCGTAGGGCTGTTCCAGGTCTTTCCTCTGAGGGCTAATGAATCCTCACGAAGTCCGTGCCGTCTCACATAAGCAATGTACAAGGAGCAGTGCCAAGTACAAGGATAAATGCAATGCATCATCTTTGTGTACACTAATGCACTCACCCTAGAGCATATTCATGATGCATGAAGCATGATAAAATATTCAGTTGTCAGATTAAAACGTTAAGTTAAGTTCCACTCACCTGGTTAGCTCTGCACTAACTCTGCAGGTTCTGACACTGGACTCACTGCTGACCTCCCTGATTCCTCTGGTCCGTTCCTACACAGGTGGACTCAAATGAGGGACTAAACTCACTCAAGAACATCTCTAAGAAACTCCCCAAAACCCCTCTAAACAATCCTAAAAACATCACATAAACCATGCAAAAGAAAGCTGGACAGGGCACTTTCGGCGGCAGGTTCGGCGGCCGAAACCCCACTCCAGAGACAAAACTCATGCATGTTCGGCGGCACCTTCGGCGGCCGAAGGTCTCGTCCAGAGACGAAACTCACACACTTTCGGCGGCCGAACTCCCTCTTTCGGCAGCCGAAAGTCCCTTTCTAAACCGAAAGCCTAGCTTTCGGGGGCAACCTTTGGCAGCCGAACTGCCTCCACAAAGGGTTCGGCGGCCGAACCTTCCTTCGGCGGCCGAACCTGGTTTTGCCCGAAGGACAGAACCCTGCTCTGTTTCATGCAAACTTTGCCCAAAAACCTACAAACATGCATATCAACTACTCCCAACTAGCATATACACATATATATGCACAAAGGGGTCTAAAACTACCCTAAAACCCCAAACAAACATAGCACATAACACTTAAACATGCTGAAACACCACAAATCACCAAAAACCTCACCTAAACCTAAACATGCAAACTACCCATACAAACTTCATAAAACCTTTCAAAATCATCAAAGAAGCTCAGGATCTTCACTTACCTCTTACACAACTTGAGGATGAAGGATCCTAACGTGGAGATATGAAGAAAAGCTCTTCCAAAGCTCCAAGCTTCAAAACTTGGTTCTTTTGCTCAAAACCTTCATAAATCACCAAAACTCTTAAAACTCTTGAAAGATTTGATGAAAATCATAGAAAACATGAAAGTCAACGTAGGAGAGGCTGAAACTCACCTCTGGCTGCAAGTGGAGGAGAAATAACCTCCTTCCACCGACCCTTGGCCCTTTTATAGGTGGCTGGCCAGACCACCTTCGGCAACCGAACGTGAAGCCGCAACCATGCAATGTTCGGCGGCCGAAAGTGCCCTTCGGCGGCCGAACCTTTGCATTTCTCCCTTGTTGCTTTTCTTTCAAAACTCAAGTCTTTTAACACTTCAAAACATGAAAACAAGTGAAAAGACTTTGGAAACCATATGCATTACCCTTCTCGAGAGTTCCGACACCTGAGATTCCACCGGACTACAGGAATGCCGATGCCGGACTCGAGCCGGGTATTACAATGCTTTAGGTTAGAAATCTTTGAACTGTTCAAAAAATTCATATTTATGTTTCAAAAACACAAACACCTCAAACTATTTAGAAATACCCCTTTTAAAACCACTTCTAAAACATATTGCATACATCTCATGTACCCATTCTAAAAAATTGTTTAGTTTTGTTCTTGTCATCTTGTATTGAGAATGAAACTTACTGGCCAATGTAGATCATAAACTCAAACGAGGATCTAGTCCTTGCCTTTTTTCTGAGCTAGCGATCATTTCCTTAACAATTTGACACAATCATTAAAACTAAATTCATTTTAAATTAAAAAGGTTTTTTATGAATATATTAATCACAATTAATAGCTTAGACTTGTTTTGTCTCAATTATCTCTATAATTGAAACTAAATCATTAGTAAATAATTAATACTAATATTTTATTTCGCTAAATAAAATGTATACATCATCTATGAATTACATTCATATCCATTACAAGTCATACTTGTTAATGATATGATGTTTACAAACATTAAATTAATTTACAAATGATCTGTATAAAACAAGTTGCATATACTAAATAAACACCTATTCGACTTCCATTATGACTCTTGCCTTTCAGCCAAATTGGTGTTCATTATCATTATATGCATAAGCTGCTCTATTTGCAATTCTGTAAATCAAAGGGTAGTAAATAATGAACTATAAGTACTATTTAAATTTTCAAATACAAATTGTAGATATTTACCGTCAAAAGGTTTTTATCACAATTATTAGTCTAAATTAAAGTACTTAGGCAACTCTTGCCTTGTGGCAATTGACTCGCGGTTGTCAAAGCCGGTCAAAAATAACCTTTATGGTTATCAACAATTTACAACTGCAGATAGTGGTGAAAGGATCGAATCCACAGGGAATTGAAGACTTACCTATTTTCCTTATCAAGATCAATAAAATAAACTGAAACAAAAATAAACTGCAAAAGAAGAAAACTGAAAACGAGATAAACTGAAACGAGATAAAACTGAAATGAGATAAAACTGAAAGGAGATAAAACTGAAAGAGAAATAAACGGAAAACAAAATAAACTAAAACGAGATAAAACTGAAAGCGGAATAAAAATAAATTGCAGTAAAAGTAAAATGGGGGGGTTTGAGATTGGTTTGATTAACAAACTACTGAAAGCAATTAAAATAAGCAAATAACAAAATAAAAGAGAAATAAATAATGAGAAAGATCTAGTTGAAGAGTTGGATCCACTTTAGTTGTTGGGATTGATCATTGACACTTAGTTTCCTTTGGGTTGATTCAATAGATTAGTTATGGAGATGGAAGACGCTTCTCACCACCATTATCTCTCCTTATGATTAAACCAATTAGGGAACGTCCTCTAATTAATTACTAATTAACAAATTGCCAAGGAACGTCCTTGGGCCTTAGGCATCAAAACAATTGTCAATTGCATTAAGAAATAGAGAGATCCAATCCTAGCTACCCAAACGTATGGAGATAACGCTAGATCATACAATTTCCTTGGGTTTTATCCCAAGTGTTCTCATGTAAGAATAATCTAAGCAATTACGGACTTAAATCATCCAAACTAACATATTATTACTTTGCAATCAAGAATCATCGTAGATCTAAACAACAAAGCAATATTAAAATCAAGCATGAAATTGCATAAATATTGAATAACCAAAAGTTAAACAATGTTTGATCAAGTCTCCCAATCCATAAAACAACCAAAGTATCACCTAATCTTCAACTAGAATAAAAAATTTCAGCCTCTCATGGCTGAAACAAAATCAAAAATAAAAGAAAAGAAGAAAGGTAGAAGAAGAGATGTGAATTTCGTAGGTGTCTCCCAAGGGGAGCTTAAGGGACATGTAGAGGCTCCTTATGTGGCTTTTTATAGTTGGAAAGTATTGCCCAAGGTTATACTTACTGCCCAAGAGGTATTTTCTGCCCAAGATGTGTCTGAAAAGGAAAGAATCGCGCTTTTCGGCTTCAGAAGGAAGGCTGCGCGAAAATGCACTGCGGAAGGAAGTTGGTGCGCGCGGTTTGGTCTCAGAAAGGGAAGGAGGCGCAGATTGTGCTTCCTAAATAAGTTTAGATGCTGACCTTGCTTCCTAATTAGTGTAGAGGCTGCCCAAGATGCTGCCCATGTGCAACTTGCTGCCCAAGTTGTTGTAGAAAAGGAAGGTGGCGCGCAGATGGCTCTCAGAAGAGGAAAGCGTGTAGATTGTTTCTGAATAGGAAGGATGCACGAATTTTGATCTTCAAAGGGGAAGATATGCTTGTCCATACATTCCTTTTTAGGTGGAGCCTCTTTTGAAATTTGAATATTGAATGCAGAAGAGGAAGAGCATCTCTTTGAGATCTTGCTGCCTAAATAGGAAGATATGACTGCTGCAGTGTGTGCACATCTTTGAACAAGGAAAGAAAGATCTACGATTTGAATTTCAAATAATCTTCTGACTGAGCTTTCCTTGTTTGCTTTTGCTTGTGCACTTTCCTCATTTGAAAACTTTCCTTTTCTGAAAACTTTCCTTATTTGGAAACTTTCCTTATTTGGCACTTTTTGCAGTTTTAAGAGCATTTTCTCCAGATTGTCTCTTTACACCTAATATCTGCAAAACATAATTAAAACCACAAAATTAAGCAGAAAAGATGTAAATAAACATCAAGAACATAATGAAAAAATGGACTAAAATATGCTCTATCAGCAATTGAAACAATTTCTCTTGCCTTAACTTCATTCCTTATCATTTTCTTTATTGGCCTCTTAGACTATATAAAATTATATTTAACAATTTTCTACTTGTATAGTTCAAGGTATTCATGTATGTGTTTATCTTAAACTCGTAAAAGAAATTGGCTAGAATTTATGGATCAGATTCTTATGTGAAGTGATATCTATCTTGATCTCAAGTTTGACTCAATCTGATTGAGTAAGCAATCTCCACTTGATATTCCTACCAATAACTTTAACATAAACAAATTGCTATTACATCACATGGGTAGCAATTTAGTCTTATTCTCAACACAACACTTGCATTAAAATTAAGACAACCATTAAAGTTTATTATTTCACAAACTCTCCATGCAACTCATATGCACATTAGATGAGGATGTAACATGTGCTTAGGCTAATTATTATCGTAACATCTGATAAATGGCAATTCTCACATTTGGTGTGTAATACCCGGCCAGACACCGGCATCGAAATTTCAATCTTCCAACGGAATCTCCGTTGAAACCCGGAATCCCAAAGCTAAAATCTCCTTAGGAAGGGTAAAATAAGGTTTTTATAAAATGAATTTTGAAAATTTTAAGGTTTTAAGAAAGAAAGAAAAGAGTTTTGAAGAAAATAGTTCTGGAAAGGAAAAACCAGGTTTGGCCGCGAAATCTTCAAGTTCGGCAGCTGAAGGTGGTGCCGCCGAGGGACCTCCCCTTTTGGCCCTCAAAAGTGGTTTAACTAGCCACCTATAAGAGGCCTTCAGCCAGAAAATAAGAGAGCTTTCTCTCCATTTTCGGGCAGAGGTGAGTCCTTACCCTTCCTTTGATGATCTTTTTGTTTTTTCTTTAAATCTCTTAGGAAATTCAAGAGTTTCCTTTTGTTTTTGAAGTTTTGAGCTTGAATCCAAGTTTTTAAACCTTGGAGACCTCCGGAGACCGTTTTACCTCATCTTCAAGTTGGGGTTACTGTCACTCTTAGATCTCTAAGAGGTAAGTCTAGATCTTTGCCTTTCCTATGTTTTAATCAAGTTTTAAGAAGGGTTAAGGGTTAATAATGTATGAAATGGTTAGATCTAAAGTTTTAGGGTTTGAGTTGGGTTATTAATGAATGTTTGCTCTTATGTGTTTTTGTTGTTGCTTGTTGGGGATTAGGCTAGTTTTTATGCCCCTTATGCATGATGAGTGAGTATGTATATTTTTGAGTTGTTAGGTGTGAGGATTGGAGAGTTGGGTGGCTGTGTGCATAGGGCAGAATCGGGTTTTGCATTGCTGGAGAACCCAGGTTCGGTCGCCAAAGCAAGGTTCGACCGCCGAAGCAAGGTTCGACCGCCGAACCTGCTTGTGGAGGCAGCCTTTTGGCCGCCTAACCTGCCCTCGAAAGCATGGACTTTCGAATCTATGAAGGGGTTTAGGTCGCTGAACCTGCCCCTGAAGGTTGCTTACTTTCAGATCTGTGTGGATTTTAGGCCACCGAACCTGCCCCCCGAAAGTCCCTGACTTTCGAATCTGTGAGGGACCTTCGGCCGCCAAACCTGTCTCCGAAAGTCCCTTACCCAGCCTTCCTTGCTTGTTTTATTTGCATGTAATAGCTATGTTTGGTCCTTCATTTGAGTCCATCCATATAGGATCGGACCTGGGAGACCATAGAGGCCTTCAGTGAGTCAGCTGCGTCATTGTTAGGCAAGCGTCAGCCAGAGGTGAGTAGAACTAAACTAATCTATTGTTTTAAAGTAATCGAACTTTTTAAGCATGCTCATACATCACGGATGCCATGTTTATATATTAGGTTGTTTGCATTAGAATTCACAAATATGATGCATTGCATAATTTACTGTTATTGTGGATGGATGTTGGATGACCCACTAGCCCTCAAGATGTTATGACATGGTATGATACGAAAAGACCAGGGCTGCCGATTCTACGCCCCTGGCACTATGTAAGGGAAAGACCAAGGCTGCCCATTCTATGCCCCTGGCATTATGGATATGTTATGTTATGTTTAAGAGAAAGTCTTGAGGAGCTCTATCGAGGGCCGGGCATATTGGAATAAGTAGAGGGTTACTGGTGACAAGTCCATATTGATGTGTATTGTTTGTGTTGTGACGCATTCCATGCGAGCACATGTTTATTAAACTGTTTTTATGTTATGCTCACTAGGCTCTTGTAGCTTATCCCTTTCCCCTAACCCCAGGTTTGCAGGGTCCAAGATAGCTCGAAAAGTTGACATAGTAGCTGGTATAGTTTTTGTAATAGTATAGTGTGGACATGTAAATTTTTAATGGATTAGAATTGTGCTTGACCCTAGTTTTATTTACCTTTGTAATCCCTATTAACATGATCATTATGTAAAAGTTTTTAATTATAAGTTATGTTTGAATCAAGCTTGAGGCATGTGATGTTAACCACACTAGAGCATTTGATGAGGGCTCTAGTATGGGTTTTATTTTTTCAATATGATACATGTACAGGTTGAGCTTGGTTTCATGGAATGTTTAAGTTTTTTTTATGATGTATGATCATGTATGGGATTTTATCAGGTACCCAGGATGTATAGTAGGCTTGCTATGGGTTCCGACGATCTTAAGTCGATCTGAATCCTAGCGCTGGTAGCGGTCCGATTTTCGGGTCGTTACATGGTGCTCCTTCAACAAAGGAATTAGGAAGCATATAGTCCTAAACACATCATGATAGAGCATATTTTAGTTCATATTATCATGATCTTATTGATGTTTATTTACACCTTTTCTACCTAATTTTGTGGTTTTAATCATATTTTGCAGATATTAGGTGTAAAGAGGCATTCAAGAGAAAATGCTCTTAAAAATGCTAAAAAGTGCCAAATCTGGAAAAGCCACCTTCGGAAGCACTTTTGGAAGCCGAAAGTCTCGTCCAGAGCCGAAACTCAACCACCTTCGGAAACATCTTTGGAAGCACTTTCGAAAGCCAAAAGTCACCCACCTTCGAAAGCACTTTCGAAAGCCGAAAGTCTGCTCCAGAGCCGAAAGTCCAGCCTTTGAAACTAAGCTTAGGCAGCCGAAAGTCCCCCAAACTGCCTCTTCCTTATTCAAGAAGCCAAATCTTGGAGATCACATGTTTCCCACTTCATGCCATGCACATTCAAAATTCAAAACAAGGCTCCACCTTTCTCTTTAGTGCATGAAGAAGACTTCTTGGATACACCTTGGGCAACAAAGACCAAAAAGTCCTTGCAACTCCACACAAGGCACATACAAGACCAATGACACTTTGGGCAATCTCTAAAAGATGTATGGACACCCAAGAAACCCTAGGCAGCCTCTCAACACCTATTTAAAGGCCTCAAGAACACAAGAAGAAGGGGAATTTAACTCTCCAAATTCGGCCAAGCAAGGGCAGCCACACTCCAAGGCTTTTCCATCAAATCGGTTCCTCTTTCTTCTTCTTTTCTTTTATTTTCTGTTTTGGTTCAGCCATGAGTGGCTGAAACCCCTAATTCTAGTTGAAGTTTGGTTGAAACTAAGGTTGTTTAAAGGGTTGTGAGATCTGAACATAAAGTGTTTGCTTTTGATTTGTTCAATATTCATACAATTGTGTGCTTAATTCTAAGATTGCTTTGTTGTTTTGATCAAATTGGCCACTTGATTCTTGATTGCAAAGTTAATTGATTGTTAGTTGGGATATTTGTTAGTCCGTAATTGCTGGAAATATTCTGACCTAAGAACACTTGGTGTAAAAACTAAGGAATTGTATGATCTAGCAACATCTCATGCGTTTGAGTAGCTAGGGTTGGATCTCTCTCTTTCTTCATGCAATTGACAATTGTTTTGATGCCTAAGGCCTAAGGACGTTCCTTGGCAATTTGTTAATTAG
Source organism: Manihot esculenta (assembly GCF_001659605.2). NCBI lineage: Eukaryota > Viridiplantae > Streptophyta > Magnoliopsida > Malpighiales > Euphorbiaceae > Manihot > Manihot esculenta. Next base: position 20,904,889 of record NC_035161.2, read on the forward strand.
TAATTGATTACAGGACGTTCCCTAATTGATTTATTCATAAGGAGAGACATGGTGGTGAGAAGCGTTTTCCATCCCCATAACCAATCTATTGAACCAATTAAGAGAACATAAGTTTCAATGATCAACCCAAACAACCAAAGTGGATCCATATCTTCAACTAGACCTTTCTCATATTGATTCCCTCTTTTATTTTAATTGCTTGCTGTTTTAATTGCTTTCAATAGTTGTTAGTCAAATCAATCTCAAAACCCCCTTTTTACTTTATTGCACTTTACTTTTGCTCTACTTGCTTTCAATTGTGCTTTCAGTTGATTCTGATTGATCTTGTTTGGGAAAAATAGATAAGTACTCAATTCTCTGTGGATTTGATCCTTTACCACTATCTGCAGTTGTAAGATTGTTGATAACCGTAAAGGTTATTTTTGACCGGCTTCGACAACCGCAAGTCAAAAATTGGCGCCGTTGCCGGGGAATTGATTTTACTTGTTTATTTTTCTTTCATGACCAGATCTGAACACAGGGACACTCTGTCCTTTGATCTAGAAATTGAACGCACCCTCAGAAGATTAGGAAAGCAAGCTGCTGAGCATTCTGCCCAACCTTCGGCCGCCGAACTTCATCAACCTTCGGCCGTCGAACCTTCCCTTCTCCAGCAACCGAACTTCGCATCGAATGGCACAGTCACCATCGCAGAATTGATTCATGGATGAGGTAAGTACATATAATCTCCCTTCTCAAATTCCTAACCTAACCTCTATTGTGGAAAGCTATGTCATAGCTCTACAGGCTCGACGACTTCAGCAATCCCAGCCATGTAAAATCTGTGCACATGTGGGACACCTAACTTCCCAATGTCCTACACTTTATGAAGATGACCAACAAGTGCATGCATTTGGAGGATACTACGAACAGCCAGAATATGATCCCTACCATCACACATACAATCCAGATTAGGGAGACTATCCATACTTCAGTTATGCAGAGGCTAACGACTACCAGGACTATCAAGGATATCAAGCCCAACCAGAATCTCCAAATTCCATCCAGCACCTTGAAAAGATGATGGAAACAATGGTAAGTTCCATGCAAAGCATGCGACATGACATAGGGCAATTGGCCACCTCAATGAAAGCAAACATGTTAAGAAGAGAGCAAGAGCTTCAAGATGTGGAGGATGATGATGAAAGTTGGCAAGTACAAGAACAAGCTGTTGAAGAGAAACAACCAGAAAACTGTTTGTCCAAACAAACTGGTCAAACAGAACCTGTTGTTGATTTAGATGTCATTGATTATTTGAGCAAAGATACTTTTTATATGAATCAAGATGATATTCTGAACAATAATCTTTGCAGGGAAGAGAGCCAGAAAGAGCCAGAACTAAAAGAAACTGACTGTTGCATCCAACAGGTGGACTGCAAACATGCGCAGAACAAAGGAGAGCCAATTGCACCTCTTCAGATCAGCCTTGCACAAACTGAAACCACCACCTTTCGGCCGCCGAACTCCACCACCTTTCGGCCGCCAAACCTCTCACCACAGCTTCCATCGCCTGAAACTCCTTTTAACCTTCCAACGCAAACAGTCCATGCTCACAAGGAACAAATGGTATTTCAAGAGCCCAAACCAAAGGACCATGCGGACCAATGCCTTCCCAAACCTCTGGATAAGGTAGAGTTTGTTTTGCCTGAATTCAGTACTAAATTGCAGCTAGCCATAGAGAAACATGAATTGGAGTTCAAAATGCTTCCCAATCATCTCAAAAATGCAAACTTAAGGGCCAGAGGCACACCTCATCTGAAAAAGGAAAAGCTAATCATGTTACTTCATGAGTACATGGAGAAAGTAGGATGGGTTATGACCAAATCAAAAGGAGTGCTACACTTTTTGCTCAATACAGTTGGGACGCTTTTCCCTTCCCCAATTACTTGAGCCTTGATCAAGAGGATCGCACCATACACACCACACCCAGGGGAGTACTCGGTTTCCTTTGTTCTTTTATGTTTCTTATACATTGAGGACAATGCATGATTTGGGTGTAGGGGTGCATATCTCTGAATTTTTACTTTTAAGTTTATTTTTGCTTTAATCTTTAGTTGCTTACATTAGGAAAATTTTTTCATTTTTGTTATGTATGCTTTCAATAAAACACACACAACCACAACCTTCTTCTTCTTTTTGTTTTGCTCTACTCAAACTGATGAACTATGTTGGATGAGTTTTTCTTTCCATGACCCCATTGATGTGATAACTCTTTAAACTTATGTTGAATCAATTGCAGTGAGTTGTATTCATGTTTGAGAATTGCCTTTTGAATTGAATCTTTGAGTTTGCCATGGTGAAAAATATATTGATGACCCTCTTTAGAGAGAATAAATTGAAAGTTGTGTAAATGAACTTAATGTGACTTGATTTAGCAATTGGTGTTGATTTGCCCAAATAATTGAGAGAAAGAAAATTCAGCAAAGGCAAAGACCTTAAAAGCACAAAATCAAAAAACTGTTCCAATGGTCAAAAGACTAAGAACAAAGCTAGTAGCCACTTGGAACGGTGACCAACTGAGTAACTGGGGGTGGGTATCACAAATATGTACCTTCACGTCAAAAGGTTGGTGACTTTTTCAAGGAAAATCTAAGTGCAAAAGCCTGAATAAAGTACTTCAAGGTAAGGGCAAGTCAATCCAAAAGCTAGAAAAAGTCTAAACAAATTAACGTGTATGTATGGTCTCTCTTGAGGAAAACAAATCCTAGCCATGGTAAGCAAAGGGAAACAAGGAAAGGAGGTAAGCAATCTTCATGCATATAGTCTTCACTGCAATAATTCAAAATAGGAGTCTAGAGTAAGAGCTTGAGTGGAAATAAGGATCTAGAGCAAAGAAAGCTTATTTGACTATGTTTATTTGCTTGAGGACAAGCAAAAGGCTAAGTGTGGGGGTATTTGATAGAGCATATTTTAGTCCATATTATCATGATCTTATTGATGTTTATTTACACCTTTTCTACCTAATTTTGTGGTTTTAATCATGTTTTGCAGATATTAGGTGTAAAGAGGCATTCAAGAGAAAATGCTCTTAAAAATGCTAAAAAGTGCCAAATTTGGAAAAGCCACCTTCGGAAGCACTTTTGGAAGCCGAAAGTCTCGTCCAGAGCCAAAACTCAACCACCTTTGGAAGCACTTTCAGAAGTACTTTCAGAAGCACTTTCGGAAGCACTTTCGAAAGCACTTTCGAAAGCACTTTCGGAAGCCGAAAGTCACCCACCTTCGAAAGCACTTTCGAAAGCCGAAAGTCCGCTCCAGAGCCGAAAGTCCAGCCTCCGAAACTAAGCTTAGGCAGCCGAAAGTCCCCCCGAACTGCCTCTTCCTTATTCAAGAAGCCAAATCTTGGAGATCACATGTTTCCCACTTCATGCCATGCACATTCAAAATTCAAAACAAGGCTCCACCTTCCTCTTTAGTGCATGAAGAAGACTTCTTGGATACACCTTGGGCAACAAAAACCAAAAAGTCCTTGCAACTCCACACAAGGCACATACAAGACCAAAGGCACTTTGGGCAATCTCTAAAAGATGCATGGACACCCAAGAAACCCTAGGTAGCCTCTCAACACCTATTTAAAGGCCTCAAGAACACAAGAAGAAGGGGAATTCAACTCTCCAAATTCGACCAAGCAAGGGCAGCCACACTCCAAGGCTTTTCCATCAAATCGGTTCCTCTTTCTTCTTCTTTTCTTCTATTTTCTATTTTGGTTCAGCCATGAGTGGCTGAAACCCCTAATTCTAGTTGAAGTTTGGTTGAAACTAAGGTTGTTTAAAGGGTTGTGAGATCTGAACATAAAGTGTTTGCTTTTGATTTGTTCAATATTCATACAATTGTGTGCTTAATTCTAAGATTTCTTTGTTGTTTTGATCAAATTGGCCACTTGATTCTTGATTGCGAAGTTAATTGATTGTTAGTTGGGATATTTTTTAGTCCGTAATTGCTGGAAATATTCTGACCTAAGAACACTTGGTGTAAAAACTAAGGAATTGTATGATCTAGCAACATCTCATGCGTTTGAGTAGCTAGGGTTGGATCTCTCTCTTTCTTCATGCAATTGACAATTGTTTTGATGCCTAAGGCCCAAGGACGTTCCTTGGCAATTTGTTAATTAGTAATTGATTATAGGACGTTCCCTAATTGATTTATTCATAAGGAGAGACATGGTGGTGAGAAGCGTTTTCCATCCCCATAACCAATCTATTGAACCAATTAAGAGAACATAAGTTTCAATGATCAACCCAAACAACCAAAGTGGATCCATATCTTCAACTAGACCTTTCTCATATTGATTCCCTCTTTTATTTCAATTGCTTGCTATTTTAATTGCTTTCAATAGTTGTTAGTCAAATCAATCTCAAAACCCCCCTTTTACTTTATTGCACTTTACTTTTGCTCTACTTGCTTTCAATTGTGCTTTCAGTTGATTCTGATTGATCTTGTTTGGGAAAAATAGATAAGTACTCAATTTTATGTGGATTCGATCCTTTACCACTATCTGCAGTTGTAAGATTGTTGATAGCCGTAGAGGTTATTTTTTACCGGCTTCGACAACTGCGAGTCACATCATAAGTGTTCAAGTTTAAAAAACACTTTTTAAACCTTTAGCCAATTTAGGAATTAATGTCCAGTGAGCATATATGGCTTTTAGTTTATCAATATGAATAATAGTTAATGGTGATTTTATGTCTCTTATTAGAATTAATGGAGAAAGCAAGTTTTGTTAGTGTAATATTTATTTATAATCTTATATATAAAAGAAAATATTATGGTCTTTTAATCATATATGTCTCCCACTAATTGTGGATGACACTGACCAGAAGAAGGCTAGGAGGTATACCATGAGACTCCACTCTAGGTACTCCTCCTTGATTTTAGCAGCAAAGAGAGAGAGTTTCCACACTATTGTGGATGCAGCCAGGAAAATGGAGGCTAGTGCCATCATTCAAGGGACAGTTAAGCAACATGTGGCATAGTTATCGGGTTCCAAAACTCTGAGTATAGGGAAATTTGATCTCTCCTCTCTGAGTGCAGCCGCCACAGGAAGTAAAAAGTGGAGTAGATCCACTAAGAAGCCAAAGAAGAACAAGTTCTGAAGCAGATTAAAGTTCGGTCTGGGAATGGGTAGTGGTTCGAGCTCTGGTTTCGACAGCTTTGGATGTGTGAGGTGCGGTAAGCAGTACAAAGGGCTTTGTCGGTTTGGGACTACAGCTTGTTTCAGATGCGGACAGGAGGGGCACATGGCACGTGAGTGTCCTAATGCAGCTATAATGGCACTGTCCCAGCAGACAGCTTCTGGTAGCGTAGCTCAGCCAGCAGCTTTAGCCACATCTCAGGGCAGAGGGTGAGGTTGAGGGAGAAGGACAACCTCTTCTTCAGCAGGTTCCCAAGGGGAAGGTCTTTCAGCTCCAGCACGGATCTTCACCATGACACAGCATGAGGCCAACACATCGAACACAGTGGTGTCAGGTAAACTCACTATTGGGTGTTCTGATGTGTAAGCTCTTATGGACCCTGGTACCTCTCATTCTTTTATTTCTCCGAGAGCCGTAGAGAGTTTGGGTTTGATAGCTTCTAGGCTAAAGTATCCTCTTTGGGTCAGTGGGCCCAAGTGTGATCCATCTGTGGCAGAGTCAGTCTGCCGGTTCAATCCAGTCTTTGTTAAGGATAAGTGCCTTCCAGCTGACCTTGTGGTTCTAGATTTGACTGATTTTAACGTCATTCTAGGGATGGATTGGCTCTCTACTCATAGTGCTACCTTGGACTGCAGAGACAAGGTAGTCAAGTTTATAGAACAAGATGGATCAAAGGTCGTCTTTAGAGGAGACAGGATAGGTATGCCTAGAGGTTTGATATCTGCCCTGCAGGCTCATAGGTTGCTTAGGAGGGGTTGTCAGGGGTTTCTTACACATGTCAGAGAGTTAAATGGTCAGGTTGGGGAACCAGCTTCAGTGCCCGTGATCAGAGAATTTATTGATGTTTTTCCAGATGAGTTACCAGGTTTACCACCTGCTAGGGAAATAGAGTTTGAAATTGAAATAATGCTCGAAACCAGACCCATCTCTATTGCTCCCTACACGATGGCACCTATAGAGTTAAAGGAGTTGAAAGAGCAGTTGCAAGAATTGGTAGATAAGGGTTTCATCCGACCTAGTACCTCACCCTGGGGTGCTCCAGTTTTGTTCGTGAAAAAGAAGGATGGACCCTAAGACTTTGTATTGACTATAGGCAGTTGAACAAAGTCACTACCAAGAACAAGTATCCGTTACCTAAGATTGATGATCTTTTTTACCAGCTAGCAGGAGCAGGTTGTTTCTCGAAAATAGATTTGAGATCCGGGTATCATCAGTTGAGAGTCAGAGAGGAAGACGTACCCGAGATAGCTTTCAGGACCAGATATGGGCATTATGAGTTCCTAGTGATGCCGTTCGGGCTAACCAATGCCCCTGCAGCATTCATGGATCTCATGAACAGAGTTTTTAGTCAGTTTTTGGATCACTTTATTATTGTTTTCATTTACGATATCTTGGTGTATTCCAGAAACGCAGAGGAGTATGCCCATCATCTGAGGATTGTGTTGCAGACCCTGAGGGAACACTACTTGTATGCCAAGTTCTCTAAATGTGAGTTCTGGTTGAGGAGTATCTCTTTCTTGGGGTGTAATACCCGGCTAAGCTTCGACATCTGAATTCCAACCTTCCGGCGGAATCTCCATTGGAATCCGGAATCCCGAGGTCAGAATCCTTAGAAGGGTGAAAATAAAGGTTTTCATAAAATGTTTTAATATTTTTTATGGTTTTAATCAAACATAATGTTTTTTATGGTTTTAATCAAAGAAAAAAAAATTGAGTTTTGAAAGAAAACACCATGGAGGAAAAGTCCAGGTTCGGCTGCCACACCTCATGTTCGACCGCCGAACATGGTGGAGTTGCAGAAGCTCTTTTGGCCCCCGAAGGTGGTCTGGCCAGCCACCTATAAAAGGCCCCTTGTCCGAAAATGGGCGAGTTTTCTCTTTCCATTTTCGGGCATAGGTGAGATTTCGCCCTTCCATGGTTGATTTTATGTTTTCCTTCAAATAATTCAAGTTTTGATAAGATTTTTCCTTGTTTTGAAGATTTTTGAGCTAAGATTAAGGTTTTAGAAGTTTGGAGACCTCCGGAGACCTATTCTCCTAATCTCCAAGTTTGGATCGCATCTCCTCTCGATCTTCAAGAGGTAAGTGTAGATCCATATCTTTTTATATGTTTTAAGTAAATTTTAAGAGGTTTTAAGGGTGTTTAATGCATGTTTAGAGTAGATCTAAATGTTAGAGTTTATATTAGTTTAATGATAAATGTGATGCTATGTTGATGTTTGTTGGGGTTTAGGCTAGTTTTATGCCCCTATGTGCTTGAGAATGTGTTTATGCATGTTTTAGAATAGTTGGATGCATGTTGTGGGAGTTTTGGTGGCTTAGGGCATAATGGCAGAATCGGGTTTTGCCACCCAGGAGGGCCTAGGTTCGGCAGCCGAAGCAAGGTTCGGCCACCGAACTTGCCAGAGAAGGCAGTTTTGGCCCCGTAAACTCGCCCCCCGAAAGTTGGACTTTCGGATCTAGAGGGGAGTTTCGGCCGCCGAACCTGCCCCCGAAGGTTAGTGACTTTTGGGCCTGTGAAGGCTTTCGGCCACCGAACCTTGCCCCCGAAAGTGCCTGACTTTCGGATCTGTAGGGACTTTCGGCCGCCAAACCTGCCGCCGAAAGTCCTCTGCCTAGCCTTCCTTTGCCTGTTTTCGATACATGTTTTATGATGTTTTGAGGGGTTTTTGGGGAGATATTTAGAGTCCTTATAGAGTATGTTTGGTCCCTCATTTGAGTCCACCTGTATAGGATCAAACCTGAGAGACCGTAGAGACCAGCAGTGAGTCAGCTACTTCAGAGTCAGTCAAGCGTCAGCCAGAGGTGAGTAGAACTGAACTTTATTTTTAAAAAGTAACTAAACTTTCGATCATGTTCATGCATCACGATTGCCATGTTTATAGGATGTTTGCATTAGAATACACGAATATGATGCATTGCATAATTTTACTGTTGATGTGGATGGATATTGGATGACCCACTAGCCCTCGATATGACATGATACGATATGATATGATATGGAAGTCCAGGGTTGCCCATTCTATGCCCCTGGCACGATGTAAGGGAAAGACCAGAGTTGCCCATTCTACGCCGCTGGCATAGTTGGACATGTTATGTTATGTTTAAGAGGAAGTCCTGAGGAGCTCCGTCGAGGGCCGGGCATTATTTGGATATGTAGAGGGTTACTGGTGACAAGTCCATCCTTAATGTGAATTGTTTGTGTTGTGCTGCATTTCATGATGGCATATGTTTATAAACTGTTTTTACTGTTCTGCTCACTGGGCTTTAGTAGCTCACCCCTTTCCCCTAACCCCTAGGTTTGCAGGAACACAAGTAGCTGTGGGAGAGTCATAAGAGTTTTGGTATAGTATGATGTAATAGATTAGTAGTGGACATGTAATGTATTGTTGATAGTATTGTGCTTGGCCCTATTGATAGATTGTAATCCCTTTTGTACATGATCTTTATGTAAATGTTTTTAATGATAGGATGTGTTGAACAAAGCTTGATGTATGAGATATTGACCCTACTAGAGCATTTGATGAGGGCTCTAGTATGGGGTTTTTATGTTTACAGTTATAATGCATGCACAGGTCAAGCTGGGTATATGAAAAGTTTAAGTTTTTATGAAAATGTATGATCATGTTTGGTATTTCATCAGGTATAACAGGATGTATGTTAGGCTTGCTACGGGTTCCGGCGACCTTAAATCGATCTGAATCCTAGCGCCGGTAGCGGTCCGATTTTCGGATCGTTACATGGGGCATGTAGTGTCAGAAAAGGGAATCGAGGTGGACCCTAAGAAAGTAGAAACTGTAGCTAACTGGTCCAGACCCACTACAATGATAGGGATTAAGAGCTTTTTGGGTTTGGCGGGTTACTACAGGAGGTTTGTCCAGGAATTCTCTTAAATTGCTGCTCCTATGACCAAGTTAACCAAAAAGAATCAAAGGTTTGTTTGGTCAGAACAGTGTGAGGAAGTTTTGAAGAGCTAAAGAGAAGACTGATTTCAGCACCGGTGTTAGCTCTGCCTACGAGTAATGGGGATTTCACAGTGTTTTGTGATGCATCCCGAGTGGGACTAGGTTGTGTGTTGATGCAGAATGAGAGGGTAATTGCTTATGCTTCTAGACAGCTGAAGAAGCACGAGTTGAATTATCCTACATACGATCTAGAGATGGCAGTTGTGATCTTTGCACTCAAGATGTGGAGGCATTACCTGTATGGGGTAAAATGTGAGATCTTTACAGATCATAAGAATTTGCAATATATCTTGAGTCAGAAAGAGTTGAACCTGAGGCAGAAAAGATGGGTAAAACTGCTTAATGATTACGATTGCGAAATCCAGTATCATCCGGGTAAAGCAAATGTGGTGGCAGATGCTCTTAGCCGGAAATCACTTGGCAGTTTATCCCATATCTCGGTAGAGAGAAGACCGGTGGTGAGAAAATTTTACAAGCTCATTAATGAGGGTTTGCAGCTAGAGTTGTCTGGTGCAGGTGCACTAGTGGCTCAGATGAGAGTGACACCCGTGTTTCTGAAATAAGTGGCACAGAAATAGTACGAGGACCCAGAGTTGGTGAAAATAGCGAGAACTGTTCAGACAGGCAAGAATGGTGAGTTTAGATTCGACAACAAAGGGATCCTCCGTTACGGAAACAAATTGTGTGTACCAGACGACGTAAGCTTGAAGGGAGATATTGTGAGAGAAGCTCATAATGCCAGGTATAGTGTTCACTCTGGGGCCACCAAAATGTATCAAGATCTGAAGAGAGTATATTGGTGGCTAGCTATGAAGAGGAAAGTGGTGCAGTTTGTGTCCGCTTGTAAAACATGTCAGAGGGTGAAGCTGGAACATCAGAAGCCAACTGGGATGCTTAACCCACTACCGATTCCATAGTGGAAATGGGAAAACGTGGCGATGGATTTCGTGGTGGGGTTACCAGCAATGTCCAACAGGCTAGACTCTATATGGGTAATAATGGACAGATTGATCAAATCTGCTCACTTTATTCCTGTCAGGAGTGGTTACTCTATGGAAAAATTGGCGCAGGTATATGTGGAAGAGATTGTCAGGCTGCATGGGGCTCCAGTATCAATAGTATCGTATAAGGGACCCCAGTTGTAATACCCGGCTAAGCTCCAGCATCTGAATTTCAACCTTCCGGCGGAATCTCCGTTGAAATTCGGAATCCGAAATCCCGAGGTCAGAATCCCTTAGAAGGGTGAAAATAAAGGTTTTCATAAAATGTTTTAATGTTTTTATGGTTTTAATCAAAGAAAGAAAATTGACTTTTGAAAGAAAACACCATGGAGGAAAAGTCCAGGTTCGGCCGCTGAACATGGTGGAATTGCGGAAGCTCTTTTGGCCCCCGAAGGTGGTCTGGCTAGGCACCTATAAAAGGCTCCTTGTTCGAAAATGGGCGAGTTTTCTCTCTCCATTTTCGGGCATAGGTGAGATTTCGCCCTTCCATGGTTGATTTTATGTTTTCCTTTAAATCCTTCAAGTTTTTGATAAGATTTTTTCTTGTTTTGAAGATTTTTGAGCTAAGATCAAGGTTTTAGAAGTTTGGAGACCTCCGGAGACCTATTTTCCTAATCTCCAAGTTTGGGTCATATCTCCTCTCGATCTTCAAGAGGTAAGTGTAGATACATACCTTTTTATATGTTTTAAGTAAGTTTTAAGAGGTTTTAAGGGTATTTAATGCATGTTTAGAGTAGGTCTAAATGTTAGGGTTTATGTTAGTTTAATGATAAATGTCATGCTATGTTGATGTTTGTTGGGGTTTAGGCTAGTTTTATGCCCCTATGTGCTTGAAAATGTGTTTATGCATGTTTTAAAATAGTTGGATGCATATTGTGGAAGTTTTGGTGGCTTGGGGCATAATGGCAGAATCGGGTTCTGCCACCCGGGAGGGCCCAGGTTCGACTGCCGAAGCAAGGTTCGGCCGTCGAACCTGCCAGAGGAGGCAGTTTTGGTCACCTAAACTCGCCCCCGAAAGTTGGACTTTCGAATCTGGAGGGGAGTTTCGGCCGCCGAACCTGCCCTCGAAGGTTAGTGACTTTCGGGTCTGTGAAGGCTTTCGGCCGCCGAACCTTGCTCCTGAAAGTACCTGACTTTCGGATCTGTAGGGACCTTTGGCCACCGAACCTGCCGCCGAAAGTCCCCTGTCCGGCCTTCCTTTGCCTGTTTTCTATGCATGTTTTATGTTTTTTGAGGGGTTTTTAGGGAGATGTTTAGTGTCATGTTAGAGTTTGTTTGGTCCCTCATTTGAGTCCACCTGTGTAGGATCGGACCCGAGGAACCGAGGAGACCAGCAGTGAGTTAGCTATTCCAGTGTCAGCCAGAGGTGAGTAGAACTAACTGATCTATTATTTTTAAAGTACTAAATTTTTAAGCATGTTCATGCATCATGTGTAACGACCCCAAAATGGACCGTCACCGGCGCTAGGATTCAGGTCGGCTTAAGACCGCCAGAACCCGTAGCAAGCCTGCTATACCCTCTGTGTACCTGTAAATCTCATACATGATCAAACATAAACTGTGAACATACTAATTCTTTTCTCTGTACCAGGGCTTAACCTGTGCATGCACTATCTCAGTACCCAGTACTCTGTACCCCTAACTAGAGCTTGCTCTAGATGGGTTGTCTCATACCTGGTAAGCCTGGTTTTTCACATACTCTGTAAACACATATACAGATACAGATCATGTACACAACAAAAGATTTACAACACCAACCACTCAGTCAAGCACATATCTAACTGAATATACAACAAGCATATCTCTTTAATATTACATGTCCACTCTAAGCTATTACAAGTCTCTTCTCTTTTTCTGACTTCTTCTGAACATCCCCTGTACACTGTACACTGAACCTGCAAGACTGGGGTTAAGGGAGTGGGATGAGCTCTATAGCCCAGTGAGTAGAATACGAAAACATTTCAATAACATGGAATGCATCATAACACAGACAGTCCACATCAAGAGTAAACCTGTCACCACATAGTCCCAGTAAACCGTGCCAGGCCGTAGACTGGGGTCCTGGACTTCCTGTACCATATATGTATATGTGTGTATATAACACCTGTACTTACCCTTTGCCAGTATAGACCATGTGCCTATACCTGCCAGGCCGTAGAATGGGGTCCTGGTCTTCCTTTACCTGCCAGGCCGTAGAATGGGGTCCTGGTCTTCCTGTCTGGAACTACTGGATCATTCAGCATTTACCCACACCAACAATGAAGCTATGCAATGCACCATCTTTATGCATGCTAATGCAATCACCCTATGGCATAATATGATGCATGAAATATGCTCAAAGCAGTTATTGTCTGAATTAAATCAAGGAATCAGTTTAGTTCCACTCACCTCTGGCTCTAGACTGACTCTGCAGGTTCTGTACACTCTGGAGCAGTACTTACTGCTGCTCTCTCTGGTTCCTCTGGTCTGTATAAGCACATAAAGACTCAATATGAGGGACCAAACTATCATAAGCATAACTCTATAAACTCCCCAAGAATCCCCTTAAACTCCCTCTCAAACTCAAGCAAAGCATGCAAAAGAAGAGCTGGACAGGACACTTTCGGCGGCAGGTTCGGCGGCCGAAAGTCCTCTCCAGAGACGAACCTCAAGCACCTTCGGCGGCACCTTCGGCGGCCGAATCCCCCAAACAGAGCCGAACATGCAAAAACACTCGGGGGCAAGCTGTGGCAACTAAGCCACCATGCAGGAGGTTCGGCGGCCGAATGAACCTTCGGCTGCCGAACCTGAGTTCATCCAGAACTCAGCTTCAACGGCAAACCATCTTCTCCTTTCCTTCAACCACTCACACCATATATACTCCAACTCCTCAACACACATATACTCACGTATATGATCACAGGGGTCCAAAACTATCTAATAACCCCAAACAACAAAACAAACATAACACATCAACATGGATACATACATAAATCATCAAAAACTACCATGAATAACCTAAGCATGCTTCTCCTTCCTTTAACCCTTCAGAAAACATATAAACAGGGTCTAAAACTGCCCTTACCTCTGGAAACAGGGAGATACACACACTGAACAAAGGAAAAACAGATCAACCTCTCTTCAAACTCTCAAAATCTCAAAAGCGTAACTTTTGTTTCTCTCAACTCTCAACACCTTTGCAAGCACCTCAAACTGCTGTAAGAACAACCAAAAACATGTACAGATGAGTCATAAGAGACGTGGCCATTCCATGGCAAGAATCTGAGGCCAACACTTGTCAAAAAACATGACTCAGCTCACTAGCCAACTCAGCTTCGGCTGCCCAATCGCATGCGAAACCATGCAACATTCGGGGGCCGAACTTGAATTTCGGAAGCCGAACATTGGCACTTTCGGCGGCCGAACTTATCTTCGGCGGCCGAACTTAGCTGAAGTCTCCATGAACTATTTTTTCTTCAAAACGCAAAACTATATAACTTATAAACCTTAAAACACATCATAACACTTTAGAAAACAAAACTCCTACCCTTATATAGAATCCCAACACCCCGGATTCCACCAGACAACAGGAATTCCGGTGCCGGATTCTAGCCGGGTATTACATTCTCCCCTCCTTAAGAACATTCGTCCTCGGATGTTCCTAAAACACACAAAAACAAAACACAAGGAGGAAACTAACCTCAAAACAGATGTGGATACTGCTGGAGCATAGACTCCCGCGTCTCCCACGTGCACTCTTCTAAATTGTGGTGGTTCCATAAAACTTTCACCATCGGAATCTCCTTGTTCCTTAGCTGTCTGATCTGCGTGTCCAGAATCCGCACTGGCTGCTCTATATAGGTGAGATCTGTATGAATCTCTACCTCAGGCTCACTTAGAACCTGATTCGGATCTGACACAAACTGTCGTAGCATAGAAACATGAAATACCGGGTGAATTCTCTCCATAGAAGCAGGTAAATCCAGTTTATACGACACATTTCCGATCCTCTGCAACACCTCAAAGGGTCCAATGTACCGTGGAGTTAATTTACCCTTCTTCCCAAAACGAACCACACCTTTCATTGGAGACACCTTTAGCAATACCCAATTACCTTCTTGAAACTCTAACTGTTTTCTGCGAACGTCTGCATAACTTTTCTGTCTACTCTGAGCTGTTCTGATTCTTTCTCTGATCATGGGCACCATTCTACTGGTAATGTCTACTAACTCTGGCCCTGCAAGAGCCTTCTCTCCTACCTCTTCCCAGCAAACAGGGGATCTGCACTTCCGCCCATATAATGCTTCATAAGGAGCCATCCCAATGCTAGCATGATGACTGTTATTGTAGGCATACTCCACCAAAGGTAGATGCTGCCTCCAAGAACCGCCAAAGTCTAACACACATAGTCGAAGCATATCCTCTATGGTCTGGATGGTCCTTTCGGACTGTCCATCAGTCTGTGGGTGGAAAGCAGTACTAAAATCCAATCTCGTGCCCATCGCACTTTGCAGACTCCGCAAAAAGCGAGAGGTAAACTGAGGTCCTCTGTCTGAAACTATAGACACTGGAACTCCATGTAATCTCACTATCTCATCCAGATAGACCTGTGCCAGCTTATCCACAGAATAGTTACTCCGTACTGGAAGAAAATGAGCAGATTTCGTGAGTCTGTCCACAATCACCCATATCGAGTCTATCCTGTTGGACGCTACTGGTAAACCCACTACAAAATCCATGGCTATGTTCTCCCATTTCCACTCTGGAATCGGTAATGGGTTAAGCATTCCTGCTGGTTTCTGATGCTCTAATTTCACTCTCTGACAAACCTCACAGGCTGTCACGAACTGCGCCACTTCTTTCTTCATGGCTGGCCACCAATAGACCCTTTTCAGATCCTGATACATCTTGGTAGTTCCTGGGTGAACACTATACCTCGCATTATGAGCTTCCCGCATAATGTCTTCCTTCACATTGCCCCTATCTGGTACACAAAGTCGACTCCCATAGCGAAGGATCCCTTTGTTGTCAACTCTGAACTCTACACTATTACCTGACTGAACAGTCCTGGCAATTTTCATCAACTCAGGGTCCTCATGCTGTCTCTGAGCTATCTGCTCCAGAAACACAGGTGTCACTCTCATCTGTGCTATCAACGCACCTGTACCAGACAACTCTAGCTGTAATCCCTCGTCAAAGAGCTTATAAAGCTCCATCACAACTGGTCTCCGCTTTGCTGCTATATGGGATAAACTGCCTAGTGACTTCCGGCTTAGGGCGTCTGCGACAACATTCGCCTTACCCGGATGATACTGGATTTTACAATCATAATCACTGAGCAATTCGACCCACCTTCTCTGCCGTAAATTCAGCTCTCTCTGACTTAAGATGTACTGTAAACTCTTGTGATCGGTGAAGATCTCGCATTTAACCCCGTAGAGGTAATGCCGCCACATCTTAAGTGCAAAGATAACTGCTGCCATCTCTAGGTCATGGGTAGGGTAATTCAACTCGTGCTTCTTCAACTGTCTAGAAGCATAAGCGATTACTCTATCACTCTGCATCAATACACAACCCAACCCCACTCGAGATGCATCACAGAACACTGTGAACTCTTCATTACTGATAGGCAGAGCTAACACTGGTGCTGTTGTCAATCTCCTCTTGAGCTCCTCAAAGCTCTCTTCACACTGGTCTGACCAGATAAACTTCTGGTTCTTCTGAGTCAATTTGGTCATAGGAGCTGCTATCTTCGAGAAGTTCTGAACGAACCTCCTGTAGTAACCTGCCAGTCCCAGGAAGCTTTTAATCTCAGTCACTGTAGTGGGTCTGGGCCAGTTAGCTACAGCCTCTATCTTCTTGGGGTCTACCTCAATACCCTCTGCTGATATCACATGTCCCAAGAAGGCAATGCTCCGTAACCAAAATTCACACTTCAAGAACTTGGCATATAAACCATGCTCTCTCAGTGTCTGCAGAACAATCCTCAGATGCTGGGCATGCTCCTCTGCATCTCTGGAATACACTAAGATATCATCGATAAACACAATGACAAAGTGATCCAGAAATTCACTGAATACCCTGTTCATGAGATCCATAAATGCTGCAGGGGCGTTAGTCAACCCGAACGGCATCACTAAGAACTCATAATGCCCATATCTAGTCCGGAAAGCTGTCTTAGGCACATCTGCCTCTCTAACTCTCAACTGATGATACCCAGATCTCAGATCTATTTTCGAGAAACAACCTGCTCCAGCTAGCTGGTCAAATAGATCATCAATCCGAGGTAAGGGATACCTATTCTTGATAGTGACCTTGTTCAACTGTCTGTAGTCGATACAAAGTCTGAGGGATCCATCCTTCTTTCTGACAAAGAGCACTGGAGCACCCCACGGTGAGGTACTAGGGCGGATGAAACCCTTATCTACCAAGTCCTGCAACTGTGCTTTCAACTCTGTTAACTCAGCTGGCGCCATCCTGTAGGGAGGAATAGAGATAGGTCTAGTACCTGGCAGTAATTCAATTTCAAACCCTATCTCCCTAGCAGGTGGTAGTCCTGGCAAATCGTCTGGGAACACATCGAGAAACTCTCGGACTATTGGTACTGTGGCTGGTTCCCTCACCTGACTGTCTAGCTCTCTCACATGAGCTAGAAACCCCTGACAACCCCTCCTAAGCAAACGACGAGCCTGAAGGGCTGAAATCATACCTCTGGGTGTACCTCTCCTGTCTCCTCTGAAGACACACTCTGACCCATCCTGGTCTCTGAGACTCACTAGCTTCTCTCGACAGTCCAACGAAGCACTATATGCAGATAGCCAATCCATCCCTAGAATGACATCAAAATCTGTCAAGTCTAGAACCACAAGGTCAGCTGGAAGGCATCTACCCTCTATAAACACTGGACTGAAACGACAGACTGACACTGCCACTGATGGGTCACATCTAGGTCCACTGACCCAGAGAGGATACTCTAACTCAGAACTGATCAAACCCAATCGCTCTATGGCTCTCGAAGCAATAAAGGAATGAGAAGCACCGGGGTCCATCAAAGCATACACATCTGAACACCCAATGATGAGATTACCTGACACCACTGTGTTCGACGTGTTAGCCTCCTCCTGTGTCACTGTGAAAATCCGTGCTGGGGCTACCGGATTTCCACCTCGGGAACCTGCTGCTGAAGTAGAGGCTGCCCCTCTCCCTCTACCTCTGCCACTACTCTGAGGCATGGCTGGAGCCACTGGCTGCCCTACTGGCTGTGCTACACTGCCTGAACTCATCTGCTGGGAAGGTGCCACAAAAGTCACCTGAGGACACTCTCGAGCAAAATGCCCCACCTGTCCACATCTAAAACAGGCTGAAGATCCCAACTGACAAGCTCCTCTGTGTGGTCGTCCACATCTCCTACATGCTGGAATAGCTGTGCCAGAGCTTGAGCCACTACCCATTCCCAGACCAGACTTGACTTTACTCCAGAACCTACTCTTTGTTCCTTTTGTCTTATCCCATCTTTTGCTACCTGAGGTGCCTGAACTGGGGGCCTTAGAACCCGAAGCCTGTGCCTGAGACTGTTTTTGAATCTTGGCACTAGCTTCCATCTTTCTAGCTGCATCCACAATAGAGTGGAAACTCTCCTTTTCTGCTGGAAGGATCAAAGAAGAATACCTGGGATGAAGTCTCATGGTATATCTTCTAGCTTTCTTCTGATCCGTATCATAGGCCTGACCCACGTACTGAAGCAAATCTAGGAACTTATCCGTATACTCATCAACCGTCATCTCATCTGTTTGTCTTAACTGCTCAAACTCTATTAACTTCATCTCCTTGGAGCTATCAGGAAAAGCCCATCCTGCAAACTCATTAGCAAACTCTCCCCACGACATACTGTTCATTCTAGGCTCGATATAGTTTCTGAACCATTCCCGAGCCTTTCTACACTTTAGTGTAAATCCCGCCATCTCAATGGCTCTACTACCATCCGCACCCAACTCATCAGTAATCATTTTCACACATCTCAGATACTCAAATGGATCATCTCCTGTATTAAACTTCGGAGCATCCAATTTAAGGTATTCAGTCATCTGCACCTTACTTGTAATGACCCGGAAATCCGACCCGTTACCGGCGCTAGGATCCAGATCGGCTTAAGGCCGCCGGGACCCGTAGCAAGCCTACATACCTCCTGTAAACCTGTGGAATCCCATACATAACAACATATACATGATCTGTAAAAATTTTCTTTTCTCTTATCCAAGCAAAACCTGTGCATGCACAAAATCATACATAAGCCCCACACTGGAGTCCTCATCAAATACTCCAATGGGGTATCATCATCATACATATTAGCTTGGATAATCATAGTCATTAACATCATTATTCATTAAACACTCTGTACATAATGGGGATTCACACACCTCTAGGTCAAGCACTACTATAATCCTCAATACATCATCAAATCATTCATTACATTACATGGTCATAAATACTCATTACATCATGTTCATGTCCACCACTATCTATTACAACATACATGACTTGACTTCACTCTAGCCGACTTCTTGATCTATCCTGTACCTGCAACTCTGGGGATAAAGGGAGTGGGGTGAGCTACTAGAGCCCAGTGAGCAGAAACTAAAAACATTTGTTTTAATTCCTCCATTTTTAGGTATATTATTATTATTATTATCATTTAACTTTTTATTATTCATGCTTTCATGTATGCGCCATAACACAAACATTTCACAATAAGGATGAACTTGTCACCATTTAGCCCCTATCTTTCTTACTTATACATGCCAGGGGCGTAGAGCCGTAGCAGGCACACCCGGACTTCCATAATCAGTCATAGTGCCAGGGGCGTAGAGCCGTAGCAGGCACACCTGGACTCACATAGGCTATCATGACATACAAGGGCTAATGGATCATTCAACATTCATCCACATCAACAACAAAGTATGCAATGCAACATATTCGTGAATTCTAATGTAAACAACCTAATATATCTCATGGCATAATGATGCATGGGTAATGCTTTATGATTCATTCATTTATTCATTTACTTTAAAGCTTAAGGGATTGTTCCACTCACCTGGTAACTGAAGCTTTAACAACGAACTCAGAACGACTATCTCACAACCGGGGGTCTCGGTTCCTCGGGTCCGAACCTACACAGGTGGACTCAAATGAGGCACCAAACATATATGAACATGACTCTAAAATACTCCCCAAAAACCCCCTAAAACATCCTGAAAACATCACATGAAAACATGCAAGAAATGGCTGAACAGGGCACTTTCGGCGGCAGGTTCGGCGGCCGAAAGTCCCTCTGCAGCCAAAAGTCATGCAGGTTCGGCGGCACTTTCGGCGGCCGAACCTCCCAGACAGAGACGAAACTTGAGTTTCGGGGGCAGGCTTCGGCAGCCGAAACTGCCTCCACAAGGGGGTTCGGCGGCCGAAAGTCACTTCGGCGGCCGAACCTGAGTTTCTGCCGAAAGGCAGAAACTTGGCTCCCTTGTGTCCACAGCCTCCAAAACGTCTCAAAACATGCATAAACTTGTTTCTACACATGCATACACATCATACATCACACCTAGGGGTCTCAAACTATAATATACCCCAACTACAACACTTCAAACAACATATTTCCAACACACATTGCTCAAATCACAACATAAACCCATAAACCTAACAACAAGCCTAAACATGCATTCTACCCCATCAACTTGCATAAAACTTTCATAAAACATAAAAGAAGTATAGATCGAAGCTTACCTCTTGAAGATCTAGAGGAAGAACGACCCTAGCTCGGAAAATGGAGGGATTTAGCTCCAAGACTTCCAAGCTCCAAACTTGCTTAAAAACACTTAAAAACTCTTGTGGAACCTTAAAACTCAAAGAAAATGGTGGGGATTGAAGGAAAAACACAAGATTTGGGAGAGGGAGGTCGGAAGCTTGCTGTGGCTGAAAATGGGAGAAAACTCTCCCATTTCGGCTAAGTGCCCCTTTTATAGGTGGCTGGCCAGGCCACGTTCGGGGGCCGAAAGTGCCTCCGCATGCATGCAAGGTTCGGCGGCCGAACTTGGAGTTCGGCGGCCGAACCTGCATTTCCCTCACTCAAAATTTTCGGACGCCTAAAGTCCCTCCGAAAGCATGCATGTTCGGCGGCCGAACCTCAAAGTTCGGCGGCCGAACCTGGGTTTTCCTCCAAGGATTTTTTTCATGCAAAAACTCATTTAGTTTCTTACTTAAAAACATGAAATACATGAAAACATTTCATAAAATCATAGTTTTACCCTTCTAGAGGTTTCCGACATCCGAATTCCCACCGGACGGTAGGGATTCCGATACCGGAGTCTAGCCGGGTATTACATTCTCCCCCCCTTAAGAACATTCGTCCCCGAATGTTCCTCAACTAACATACAAAGCATGGCATCAATCATAACATACAACACATAGAACAACTAACACTCACCTCAAAACAGATGGGGGTATTGCTGGAGCATGGACTCCCGTGTCTCCCAGGTGCATTCTTCAATATTGTGGTGGTTCCAAAGGACCTTCACCATCGGGATTTCCTTGTTCCTCAGCTTTCTGATCTGAGTGTCTAGGATCCGCACTGGCTGTTCTACATAGGTGAGATCCTCATGGATCTCCATATCAGGCTCACTAAGAACCTTTCCAGGGTCCGACACGTACTTCCGTAACAGAGAAACATGGAAAACCGGATGGATTCTCTCCATCGAAGCAGGCAAGTCTAGCTTGTACGACACATTACCGACCCTCTGAAGCACCTCGAAAGGACCGATGTACCGTGGAGCTAACTTACCCTTCTTCCCGAACCGAACCACTCCTTTCATAGGAGACACCTTGAGCAAAACCAAATCCCCCTCCTGAAACTCTAGCTGTCTTCTGCGGGTATCTGCATAACTCTTCTGTCTGCTTGTAGCAGTCTTAATCCTCTCTCTGATTATGGGTACCACCCTGCTGGTAAGCTCTACTAACTCCGGACCCGCAAGAGTCCTCTCTCCTACTTCCTCCCAGCAGATAGGTGATCTGCACTTCCTCCCATACAAAGCTTCATATGGAGCCATCCTTATGCTAGCATGATAGCTGTTATTGTAGGCAAACTCCACCAAAGGTAGATGCTGCCTCCAAGAACCGCCAAAATCTAGCACACACATTCTGAGCATATCCTCTATTGTCTGGATGGTCCTCTCTGACTGTCCGTCTGTCTGTGGGTGGAAGGCAGTACTGAAGTCTAATCTGGTACCCATAGCGTTCTGCAGACTCCGCCAAAACCTGGAGGTGAACTGGGGCCCTCTGTCTGACACTATAGATACCGGGACCCCATGCAGTCTGACAATCTCATCTACGTACACCTGTGCCAACTTGTCCACAGAGTAACCACTCCTGACAGGGATGAAGTGAGCAGATTTGGTGAGTCTGTCCACAATCACCCATATGGAGTCCAATCTGTTGGACGTCGCCGGTAACCCCACTACGAAGTCCATAGCTATATTCTCCCATTTCCACTCTGGAATCGGTAGTGGATTCAACATTCCAGCCGGCTTCTGATGCTCTAGTTTCACCCTCTGACACACATCGCAGGCTGACACGAACAGTGCCACGTCCTTCTTCATAGCTGGCCACCAATACACTCTCTTCAGATCCTGATACATCTTGGTGGCTCCAGGGTGAACACTATACCTGGTATTATGGGCTTCCCCCATAATATCTCCCTTCAGACCAATGTCATCTGGCACACATAATCTGTTCCCGTAGTGGAGGATCCCCTTATCATCAAACTTGAACTCATTACTCTGGCCTGACTGAACCGTTCTGGCTATCCTGACCAACTCTGGGTCCTCATGCTGTTTCTGAGCTACCTGCTCCAGAAACACGGGTGTCACTCTCATCTGAGCCACTAAGGCACCTGTGCCAGACAACTCCAACTGTAATCCCTCACTCATAAGTCTGTGAAACTCCTTCACCACCGGCCTCCTCTCTGCTGAAATGTGGGATAGACTGCCGAGTGATTTCCGGCTTAGGGCGTCTGCCACAACATTCGCCTTACCCGGATGGTACTGAATCTTGCAATCATAGTCACTCAACAGCTCTACCCATCTCCTCTGCCTCAAGTTCAGTTCTCTCTGACTCAGGATGTACTGCAGGCTCTTATGATCTGTGAAGATCTCACACTTTACCCCATAAAGGTAATGCCTCCACATCTTGAGTGCAAAGATCACTGCTGCCATCTCTAGGTCATGTGTGGGGTAATTCAGCTCATGCTTCTTCAGCTGCCTAGAAGCATAAGCGATCACCCTCTCATTCTGCATTAGCACACAACCCAGTCCCACACGGGACGCATCACAATATACTGAGAAGTCATCATCACTTCTTGGCAGAGCTAACACCGGTGCTGAAGTCAACCTCCTCTTAAGCTCCTCAAAGCTTTCCTCACACTGATCGGTCCATATGAACTTCTGATTCTTCTTTGTCAATTTGGTCATAGGAGCAGCAATCTTTGAGAAGTCCTGAACGAACCTCCTGTAGTAACCTGCTAAACCCAGAAAACTTTTGATCTCGGTCACTGTGGTGGGTCTAGGCCAGTTAGCTACAGCCTCTACCTTCTTGGGGTCTACTTCAATACCCTGTTCTGACACAATGTGCCCCAAGAATGAAATGCTCCTAAGCCAAAACTCACACTTGGAGAACTTGGCATACAAGCCATGCTCTCTCAAGGTCTGCAAAACTGTCCTCAGGTGATGGGCATGCTCCTCTGCATTTCTGGAGTACACTAAGATATCATCTATGAAGACAATAACGAAGTGATCCAGATACTGACTGAATACTCTGTTCATGAGGTCCATGAATGCTGCAGGGGCGTTGGTCAACCCAAACGGCATCACAAGGAACTCATAGTGCCCATACCTGGTCCTGAAAGCTGTCTTCGGTACATCTTCATTCCTTATCCTCAACTGATGGTACCCTGATCTCAGATCTATTTTGGAGAAACAACCTGCTCCTGCTAGCTGGTCGAATAGATCGTCGATCCTCGGCAAAGGGTACTTGTTCTTGGTAGTGACCTTGTTCAACTGTCTGTAGTCGATACAAAGTCTGAGGGATCCATCCTTCTTCCTCACAAACAAAACCGGAGCACCCCAAGGTGAAGTACTCGGTCGGATGAAACCCTTATCTACCAGCTCTTGCAACTGTTCCTTCAGTTCTTTCAATTCAGCTGGTGCCATCCTGTAGGGAGGGATAGAGATCGGTCTGGTACCAGGCATTAACTCAATCTCGAACTCTATCTCCCTAGTAGGTGGTAACCCTGGCAGCTCGTCTGGGAAAACATCTAAGAACTCACTCACCACAGGCACTGAGGCGGGCTCTCTGACATGACTATCTAACTCCCTCACATGAGCTAGAAACCCCTGACATCCCCTCCTAAGCAACCTACGAGCCTGAAGAGCTGAGATCAGACCTCTAGGTGTACCCCTCTTGTCTCCTCTGAAGACGACCTCTGACCCATCCTGATCTCTGAATCTGACTACCTTGTCTCTACAGTCCAAGGTAGCACCATGGGTCGATAACCAATCCATCCCTAGAATGACGTCAAAATCTGTCAAATCTAGAACCACGAGGTCGGCGGAAAGGCATCTTCCCTCTATGAAAACTGGACTACATTGGCAGACTGCCTCTGCCACTGACGGGTCACACTTGGGTCCACTGACCCATAGGGGACACTCTAACCCAGAGACCATCAATCCTACCCTCTCCACGACTCTCGGAGCAACAAAAGAATGAGATGCACCCGGGTCCATTAAGGCATACACATCAGAACAACCAATGATGAGATTACCTGCCACCACGGTGTTGGAGGTGCTGGCCTCCTGCTGAGTCATAGTGAAGATCCGTGCCGGAGCTGATGGACCTTCACCTCTGTATCCTGCTGATGAAGAGGCTGACCCTCTCCCTCTGCCTCTGCCACTGGCCTGTGTTGCGGCTGGAGCTACTGGCTGTACCACACTGCCGGAGGCTGTCTGCTGAGACGGTGCTGCAAAGGCTGCTCTAGGACAATCTCGAGCCAAATGACCCGCTTGTCCGCACCTGAAACATGTGTTTGTCCCTGCCAGACATACTCCCTTGTGTGGTCTCCCACATCTCATACATGCTGTAACCTCTGCGCCAAAGCTTGAGCCACTGCCTAAACCCAAACCTGACTTGATCTTGTTCCAGAACTTATTCTTCTTAGATTTTCTGTGGCCTCTGTCCCACTTCTTACTGCCTGCAACTGCTGCACTCAGAGAAGAAGAGTCTAACCTTTCCCCACCTGGGGTCTTGGAACCAGAAGACTGTGCCACTGACTGTTTTACCTTCCCCTCAACGATAGCACTAGCCTCCATTCTCCTAGCCATATCCACTATGGCATGGAAACTCTCCCTCTCTGCTGACTGTACCAAAGAGGAATACCTGGAGTGCAGCCTCATAATATATCTCCTTGACTTCTTTTGATCTGTGTCCAGATTCAGCCCAGCATATGGCAACAACTCCAGGAACCTGTCTGTGTACTCGTCTACACTCATGTCATCAGTTTGCCTCAACTGCTCGAATTCTATCATCTTCAATTCTCTTGAACTATCAGGGAAAGCCCATCCTGCAAACTCGTTTGCAAACTCTTCCCAATTCATGCTGTCCACTCTCGGGTTCACATAATTCTTGAACCATTCCCGTGCCTTCTTGCACTTAAACGTGAACCCGGCCATCTGAATGGCTCTACTGTCGTCAGCCCCTATCTCATCTGTAATTGCCTTGACCCGCTCCAAGTACACGAACGGATCATCACCGGTTTCAAACTGGGGAGCACCCAGCTTCATATAATCGGTCATCTTGACCTTGCTCCCTCCAGATGAGGTAGGTTTGGGTACTTGTGTTTCCGGGACAGTAGGTACTGGTGGCGGTGGAGGTGCAACATCCCCTGGGGTAGGGTTTGCTGTACTGGTATAGGGAGGTGGAGGTGGGTACATGGGGTACTGAGAGTATGGTGGGTAGTAAGGTGGGTATGGCATATGTGGAGGATAAGGGCTAAAACTGGGGTAATCCGATGTACCTCCCATCGAATACCCTGGATGGTGTGAATAGGGTGGGTAGTGATGTGGCTGGACATAACTCGAGGCCTGAGTGCCTCCTTCTGATTCTCCCATGCCCTCTTCCGGCATGCTCACACCGAGACTGCCATCCCTCCTCTGATCTACTTCCATATCCTCAGACATTCCTCCCTGCACGGTTCCCCGTACTGATCTGCTTCTACCCAGATCCAAAGACCTTCTAGGGTCTCTAGCTACTCTGTCTCTGTTGGACCTACTGGACATTGCCCTAGGCAAAGCTGAAGGACGGGCATCAGCGCCCTCGCCCTGAGGTGGCACTCCAGTCAATCGTGCAGATCGACGAGTTCCTCTCATTCTATCTTCTGAAAAACAGCACATAGCATAAACAATCATTAGCATCATATGGTTCATGTGGAAACACATGAACCCTCATCACATACATAGCATCACATCATAGCATTTATGCACATGCATATCATCATGGCATATCATATCATCATATAGACAGGACTCTACATCCTATCCTAGTGGACATGATTTCCCTAGTGTGCTTGACCTTCTAGAACATCTATAAGCCCGACACTCTAGGTCCGATCATATGAACCTAGGGCTCTGATACCACTCTGTAACGACCCGGAAATCCGACCCGTTACCGGCGCTAGGATCCAGATCGGCTTAAGGCCGCCGGGACCCGTAGCAAGCCTACATACCTCCTGTAAACCTGTGGAATCCCATACATAACAACATATACATGATCTGTAAAAATTTTCTTTTCTCTTATCCAAGCAAAACCTGTGCATGCACAAAATCATACATAAGCCCCACACTGGAGTCCTCATCAAATACTCCAATGGGGTATCATCATCATACATATTAGCTTGGATAATCATAGTCATTAACATCATTATTCATTAAACACTCTGTACATAATGGGGATTCACACACCTCTAGGTCAAGCACTACTATAATCCTCAATACATCATCAAATCATTCATTACATTACATGGTCATAAATACTCATTACATCATATTCATGTCCACCACTATCTATTACAACATACATGACTTGACTTCACTCTAGCCGACTTCTTAATCTATCCTGTACCTGCAACTCTGGGGATAAAGGGAGTGGGGTGAGCTACTAGAGCCCAGTGAGCAGAAACTAAAAACATTTGTTTTAATTCCTCCATTTTTAGGTATATTATTATTATTATCATTTAACTTTTTCTTATTCATGCTTTCATGTATGCGCCATAACACAAACATTTCACAATAAGGATGAACTTGTCACCATTTAGCCCCTATCTTTCTTACTTATACATGCCAGGGGCGTAGAGCCGTAGCAGGCACACCCGGACTTCCATAATCAGTCATAGTGCCAGGGGCGTAGAGCCGTAGCAGGCACACCTGGACTCACATAGGCTATCATGACATACAAGGGCTAATGGATCATTCAACATTCATCCACATCAACAACAAAGTATGCAATGCAACATATTCGTGAATTCTAATGTAAACAACCTAATATATCTCATGGCATAATGATGCATGGGTAATGCTTTATGATTCATTCATTTATTCATTTACTTTAAAGCTTAAGGGATTGTTCCACTCACCTGGTAACTGAAGCTTTAACAACGAACTCAGAACGACTATCTCACAACCGGGGGTCTCGGTTCCTCGGGTCCGAACCTACACAGGTGGACTCAAATGAGGCACCAAACATATATGAACATGACTCTAAAATACTCCCCAAAAACCCCCTAAAACATCCTGAAAACATCACATGAAAACATGCAAGAAATGGCTGAACAGGGCACTTTCGGCGGCAGGTTCGGCGGCCGAAAGTCCCTCTGCAGCCGAAAGTCATGCAGGTTCGGCGGCACTTTCGGCGGCCGAACCTCCCAGACAGAGACGAAACTTGAGTTTCGGGGGCAGGCTTCGGCAGCCGAAACTGCCTCCACAAGGGGGTTCGGCGGCCGAAAGTCACTTCGGCGGCCGAACCTGAGTTTCTGCCGAAAGGAAGAAACTTGGCTCCCTTGTGTCCACAGCCTCCAAAACGTCTCAAAACATGCATAAACTTGTTTCTACACATGCATACACATCATACATCACACCTAGGGGTCTCAAACTATAATATACCCCAACTACAACACTTCAAACAACATATTTCCAACACACATTGCTCAAATCACAACATAAACCCATAAACCTAACAACAAGCCTAAACATGCATTCTACCCCATCAACTTGCATAAAACTTTCATAAAACATAAAAGAAGTATAGATCGAAGCTTACCTCTTGAAGATCTAGAGGAAGAACGACCCTAGCTCGGAAAATGGAGGGATTTAGCTCCAAGACTTCCAAGCTCCAAACTTGCTTAAAAACACTTAAAAACTCTTGTGGAACCTTAAAACTCAAAGAAAATGGTGGGGATTGAAGGAAAAACACAAGATTTGGGAGAGGGAGGTCGGAAGCTTGCTGTGGCTGAAAATGGGAGAAAACTCTCCCATTTCGGCTAAGTGCCCCTTTTATAGGTGGCTGGCCAGGCCACGTTCGGGGGCCGAAAGTGCCTCCGCATGCATGCAAGGTTCGGCGGCCGAACTTGGAGTTCGGCGGCCGAACCTGCATTTCCCTCACTCAAAATTTTCGGACGCCTAAAGTCCCTCCGAAAGCATGCATGTTCGGCGGCCGAACCTGGGTTTTCCTCCAAGGATTTTTTTCATGCAAAAACTCATTTAGTTTCTTACTTAAAAACATGAAATACATGAAAACATTTCATAAAATCATAGTTTTACCCTTCTAGAGGTTTCCGACATCCGAATTCCCACCGGACGGTAGGGATTCCGATACCGGAGTCTAGCCGGGTATTACATTACTCCCAGATGAACTAGGTGGAGGTATTTGTACACCAGGGACTACTGGTTCTGTTTGTGGTGGTGGAGGTACTGGTTCATTTATTTCTGGGTGTGCTGCACTTGGATGGATAGGGGAGGATGGATACATAGGATATGGTGGATATAATGGATAATAGTAAGGATATGGCATATATGGCATAGATGTAGGATATGGGTCAAATCGAGAGTACTCCGACATACCTTCCATCGGATACTCTGGATCTTGGGAAACAGCTGGATAATCAAAACCTGAGGCCTGAACACCTCCCAGAGATTCTCCCATACCTTCATCCATAGACGGATCAGTCTCCATGGCCTCCCTCTCTTCCTCTGATCTACCTCCTCTAACTATCCCTCTTCGGCTCTCGTCTACAGACCTTCTAGGGTCTATTGACATGCCTTCCCTGCTAGATCTCTGAGACCTTGCCCTGGGCAATGCAGGAGGACGAGCAGCGAATCCCTTACTATCTGATGGGACTCCAGTCAATCGAGCTGATCGACGAGTTCCTCGCATCTTAACTCTGAAAAACAACACATACTTTAGCGTATCAGCACATAAACATATAGCTCAATCATAATACACATGCACATTTCATAGAATCAAAAAGACAGGACTCCACATCCTATCCTAGTGGACATGATTCCCTATTGTGCTTGATCAACTGTAATCTCTATGAGCCCGACACTCTCTCTATAGGTCCGATCATGTAAACCTAGGGCTCTGATACCAATCTGTAACGACCCCAAAATGGACCGTCACCGGCGCTAGGATTCAGGTCGGCTTAAGGCCGCCAGAACCCGTAGCAAGCCTGCTATACCCTCTGTGTACCTGTAAATCTCATACATGATCAAACATAAACTGTGAACATACTAATTCTTTTCTCTGTACCAGGGCTTAACCTGTGCATGCACTATCTCAGTACCCAGTACTCTGTACCCCTGACTAGAGCTTGCTCTAGATGGGTTGTCTCATACCTGGTAAGCCTGGTTTTTCACATACTCTGTAAACACATATACAGATACAGATCATGTACACAACAAAAGATTTACAACACCAACCACTCAGTCAAGCACATATCTAACTGAATATACAACAAGCATATCTCTTTAATATTACATGTCCACTCTAAGCTATTACAAGTCTCTTCTCTTTTTCTGACTTCTTCTGAACATCCCCTGTACACTGTACACTGAACCTGCAAGACTGGGGTTAAGGGAGTGGGATGAGCTCTATAGCCCAGTGAGTAGAATACGAAAACATTTCAATAACATATGATCTGATGGAATGCATCATAACACAGACAGTCCACATCAAGAGTAAACCTGTCACCACATAGTCCCAGTAAACCGTGCCAGGCCGTAGACTGGGGTCCTGGACTTCCTGTACCATATATGTATATGTGTGTATATAACACCTGTACTTACCCTTTGCCAGTATAGACCATGTGCCTATACCTGCCAGGCCGTAGAATGGGGTCCTGGTCTTCCTTTACCTGCCAGGCCGTAGAATGGGGTCCTGGTCTTCCTGTCTGGAACTACTGGATCATTCAGCATTTACCCACACCAACAATGAAGCTATGCAATGCACCATCTTTATGCATGCTAATGCAATCACCCTATGGCATAATATGATGCATGAAATGTGCTCAAAGCAGTTATTGTCTGAATTAAATCAAGGAATCAGTTTAGTTCCACTCACCTCTGGCTCTAGACTGACTCTGCAGGTTCTGTACACTCTGGAGCAGTACTCACTGCTGCTCTCTCTGGTTCCTCTGGTCTGTATAAGCACATAAAGACTCAATATGAGGGACCAAACTATCATAAGCATAACTCTATAAACTCCCCAAGAATCCCCTTAAACTCCCTCTCAAACTCAAGCAAAGCATGCAAAAGAAGAGCTGGACAGGACACTTTCGGCGGCAGGTTCGACGGCCGAAAGTCCTCTCCAGAGACGAACCTCAAGCACCTTCGGCGGCACCTTCGGCGGCCGAATCCCCCAAACAGAGCCGAACATGCAAAAACACTCGGGGGCAAGCTGTGGCAACTAAGCCACCATGCAGGAGGTTCGGCGGCCGAATGAACCTTCGGCTGCCGAACCTGAGTTCATCCAGAACTCAGCTTCAACGGCAAACCATCTTCTCCTTTCCTTCAACCACTCACACCATATATACTCCAACTCCTCAACACACATATACTCACGTATATGATCACAGGGGTCCAAAACTATCTAATAACCCCAAACAACAAAACAAACATAACACATCAACATGGATACATACATAAATCATCAAAAACTACCATGAATAACCTAAGCATGCTTCTCCTTCCTTTAACCCTTCAGAAAACATATAAACAGGGTCTAAAACTGCCCTTACCTCTGGAAACAGGGAGATACACACACTGAACAAAGGAAAAACAGATCAACCTCTCTTCAAACTCTCAAAATCTCAAAAGCGTAACTTTTGTTTCTCTCAACTCTCAACACCTTTGCAAGCACCTCAAACTGCTGTAAGAACAACCAAAAACATGTACAGATGAGTCATAAGAGACGTGGCCATTCCATGGCAAGAATCTGAGGCCAACACTTGTCAAAAAACATGACTCAGCTCACTAGCCAACTCAGCTTCGGCTGCCCAATCGCATGCGAAACCATGCAACATTCGGGGGCCGAACTTGAATTTCGGAAGCCGAACATTGGCACTTTCGGCGGCCGAACTTATCTTCGGCGGCCGAACTTAGCTGAAGTCTCCATGAACTATTTTTTCTTCAAAACGCAAAACTATATAACTTATAAACCTTAAAACACATCATAACACTTTAGAAAACAAAACTCCTACCCTTATATAGAATCCCAACACCCCGGATTCCACCAGACAATAGGAATTCCGGTGCCGGATTCTAGCCGGGTATTACATCATGAATGCCATGCTATATAATAGGTTGTTTGCATTAGAATTCACGAATATGATATGATATGATAAGGAAGTTCAGGTCGAGGCCCATTCTACGCCCCTGGCACGATGTAAGAGAAAGTCCAGGTCAAGACCTATTCTACGCCCCTGACACAGTTGGATATGTTATGTTATGTTTAAGAGGAAGTCCTAAGGAGCTCCGTCGAGGGCCGAGCATGTATTGGATTATGTAGAGGGTTACTGGTGACAAGTCCATCCGTGATGTGAATTGTTTGTGTTGTGATGCATTTTATGAAAGCATATGTTTAATTAAATTGTTTTCACTATTCTACTCACTGGGCTTTAGTAGCTCACCCTTTTCCCCTAACCCCCAGGTTTGCAGGTGACTCGCGGTTGTCGAAGCCGGTCAAAAATAACCTTTCTGGTTATCAACAATTTACAACTGCAGATAGTGGTGAAAGGATCGAATCCACAGGGAATTGAGAACTTACCTATTTTCCTTATCAAGACCAATAAAATAAACTGAAACAAAAATAAACTGACAAAGAAGAAAACTGAAAATGAGATAAACTGAAACGAGATAAAACTGAAAGAGAAATAAACGGAAAGCAAAATAAACTGAAACGAGATAAAACTGAAAACGAGATAAACTGAAAGCGGAATAAAAATAAATTGCAGTAAAAGTAAAATGGGAGGTTTGAGATTGATTTGTTTAACAAACTATTGAAAGCAATTAAAATAAGCGAATAATAAAATAAAAGAGAAATAAATAATAAGAAAGCTCTAGTTGAAGAATTGGATCCACTTTAGTTGTTGGGATTGATCACAGACACTTTGTTCTTTTGGGTTGATTCAATAGATTAGTTATGGAGATGGAGGAAGCCTCTCACTACCATTATCTCTCCTTAGGAATAAATTAATTAGGGAACGTACTCTAATTAATAACTAATCAACAAGTTTCCAAGGAACGTCCTTGGACCTCAGGCAACAAACAACTGTTAATTGCATTAAGAAATAGAGAGATCCAATCCTAGCTACCCAAACATATGGAGATAACGCTAGATCATGCAACTTCCTTGGTTTTTATGCCAAGTGTTCTTATGTAAGAATAATCTAAGCAATTACGAACTTAAATCATTCAAACTAACAAATAATTATTTTGCAATCAAAAATCAACGTAGATCTCAATAACAAAATAATATGAAAATTAAGCATGAAATTGCATGAATATTGAACACCCAAAAGTTAAACAATGTTTGATCAAGTCTCACAACCCATTAAACAACTAAAGCATCACCTAATCTTCAACTAGAATAAAAGATTTCAGCCTCTCATGGCTGAAACAAAAATAAAAAATAAAGAAAAGAAGAAAGGTAGAAGAAGAGATGTGAATTTCGCAGGTGTCTCCAAGGTGGTGTGTAAAAACTGTGTGGAGGCTCCTTATGTGTCTTTTTATAGTTGAAAGTGCTGCCTTAGGTTATACTTGCTTCCTAATTAGTGAAGAGGCTGTCCAAAGTGCTAAAAAGGAAAGAATCGCGTTGCAAATTCTCCAGAAGGAAGGAGGCGCGCGGATTGCAGAAGAGGAAGTGGAGCGCAGTCATTGAATGCAAAAGGGAAAGTGAATCTGTCCAGTCTTTTCTTTTTAGGTGGAGGCTTCGTTTGAATTTTAAATGCTGAACTCAGAAGAGGCAAGTGTGTCTTCATGAGATCTTGCCGCCTAAATAGGAAGATATGACTGCTGCAGTGTGTGCACATCTTTGAATGAGGAAAGAAAGATCTGCGATTTGAATTTCAAATAATCTTCTGACTGAGCTTTCCTTATTTGCTTTTGCTTCTGCACTTCCCTTATTTGAGGACTTTCCTTTTCTGAAAACTTTCCTTATTTGACACTTTTCATATTTGAAAACTTTCCTTTTTTGGCACTTTTCATATTTGGCACTTTTTGGCAGTTTTAAGAGCATTTTCTCCAAATTGTCTCTTTACACCTAATATCTGCAAAACATGATTAAAACCACAAAATTAGGTAGAAAATGTGTAAATAAACATCAATAAGATCATGATAATATGGACTAAAATATGCTCTATCAAATACCCCCACACCTTGCCTTTTGCTTATCCTCAAGCAAATAAACATAGTCAATCAAGCTTTCTTACTCTAGATCCTTATTTCCACTTAAGTTCTTACTCTAGACCCCTATTTTGAATAATTGCAGTGAAGAATACATGCATGAAGATTACTCACCTTCTTTCCTTATTTCCCTTTACTTACCATGGCTAGGATTTGTTTTACTCAAGAGAGAGATCATACATGCACATGTTTGTTTTGATAAGACTTTTTCTAGCTTTCAGAGTGACTTGCCCTTACCTTGAAGTACTTTATTCAGCTTTTTGCACTTTTAATTTTGCTTGAACAAGTCACCAACCTTTTGACGTGAAGGTACATATTTGTGATACCCACCCCCAGTTACTCAGTTGGTCACCTGTCCAAGTGGCTACTAGCTCTGTTCATAGTCTTTTGACCATTGGAACAGTTTTCAATTTGTGCTTTTGAAGTCTAAGCCTTTGTGAATTTCTTTCTCTCAATGATTTGGGCAAAGCAACACCAATTGCTAAATCAAGTCATGTTAAGTTCATTCACACAATTTTCAATTCATTCTCTCTAATGAGTGTCATCAATATATTTTTCACCATGGCAAACTCAAAGATTCAATTCAAAAGGCAATTTCCAAACATGAATATAACTCATTGCAATTGATTCAACATAAATTTAAAGAGTCATCACATCAATGGGGTCATGGAAAGAAAAGCTCATCAACATAGTCTATCAGTTTGAGTGAAGCAAATCGGAACACAGAAAGGAAGAAGACAGTTATTGTGTGTGTTATTGAAAGCAAAACGAAAAATTTGAAAAAAAATCACACTGAAAATAAAAATAAAAATTCAAACTGAAAATCAAAGCAAAAATTAAAAATTCAGAAATATGCACCCCACACCTAAATCATGCATTGTCCTCAATGTATAGGAATTATTAAAATGCAAAAGAAACTGAGTACTCCCCTGGGTGTGGTGTGCATGGTGCGATCCACTTGATCAAGGCTTAAGTAATTGGAGAAGGGAAAAGAGTCCCAACTGCATTAAGTAAAAAGAGTAGCACTCCCTTTGATTTTGTCATAACCCATCCTATTTTTTCCATGTACTCATGAAGTAACATGATTAACTTCTCTTCTTTCAGGTGAGGTGTGCCTCCAGCCCTTATGTTTGCATTTTTGAGATGATTGTGCAGGACTTTGAACTCCAATTCATGTTTTTCTATGGCTAGCTGCAATTTAGTACTGAATTCAAGCAAAACAAACTCTACCTTATCTGGAGGTTTGGGAAGGCATTGATCCGCATGGTCCTTTGGTTTAGGTGCTTGGAATACCATTTGTTCCTTGTGAGCATGGGTTGGATCTATGGCTGAAATGGTTTCAGTTTGCTCCTTCTGCGCAAGGCTTGACTGAAAGGGAGGACTGGAGGAGCTTGACTGCGTTGGAAGCTAAAAGGATGCGATGGAGGTGGCTTCAGGTTGCGCAAGGCTCATCTGCGAATTCTCCTGAAGAGCTACGACAGAGCTCTCTTCAGTCTGTGCTTTGCTGCAGTTCACCTGTTGGATGCAACAGTCAGTTTCTTTCAGTTCTGGCTCTTTCTGGCTCTCTTCCCTGCAAAGATTATTGTTCAGAATATCATCTTGATTCATATAAAAAATTATCTTTGCTCAAATAATCAATGACATCTAAACTATCAACAAGGTCTGTTTGACCAGTTTGTTTGGACAAACAGTTTTCTGATTGTTTCTCTTCAGCAGCTTGTTCTTGAACTTGCGAACTTTCATCATCATCCTCGACATCTTGAAGCTCTTGCTCTCTTCGTAACATATGTGCTTTCACTTTGGTGGTTATTTGTTCTATCTGTTGTTGGAGGCTTTGCACAGAAATTGCCAATGTCCTCATCTTTTCTTCAAGGTGTTGGTTGAAACTTAGAGGTTCTGGTTGGGCTTGATATCCTTGATAATTTTGGTAGTTGTTATCCCATGCATAACTGAAGTCTGGACAGTCTCTCCAACCTGGATTGTATGTATTATAGTAGGGATCATGTCTTGGTTGTTCGTAGAATCCTCCATATGCATGAACTGGTTGGTCATACTAATAAAGTGTGGGACATTGATCAGTTAGGTGTCCCACATATCCACAGATCCTACATGGCCTTGGTGGCTGAAATTGTTGAGCATACCTTCTGGCAATAATTTTTCCAAGAGATGTGAGTTCAAAAATTTGAAAAGAAAGGTCAGATGTACTTACCTCGTCCATGATTCAGATCTGCGATGGTGACTGTGCCTTTGGTGAGATGTTCGGCGGTGCTTTTTTTTTTTTTTGGTCCTGAAAGAAAAACAAATAAGTTAAATTAACTCCCCGGCAATGGCGCCAATTTTTTGACTCGCGGTTGGCGAAGCCGGTCAAAAATATCCTTTCTGGTTATCAACAATTTACAAATGCAGATAGTGGTGAAAGGATCGAATCCACAGGGAATTGAGAACTTACCTATTTTCCTTATCAAGACCAATAAAATAAACTGAAATAAAAATAAACTGAAAAAGAAGAAAACTGAAAATGAGATAAACTGAAACGAGATAAAACTGAAAGAGAAATAAACGGAAAGCAAAATAAACTGAAAAAAGAAGAAAACTAAAAATGAGATAAACTGGAACGAGATAAAACTGAAACGAGATAAAACAGAAAGAAAAATGAACGGAAAGCAAAATAAACTGAAACAAGATATAACGAGATAAAACTGAAAGAGAAATAAATGGAAAGCAAAATAAACTGAAACGAGATAAAACTGAAAACGAGATAAACTGAAAGCGGAATAAAAATAAATTACAGTAAAAGTAAAATGGGGGGTTTGAGATTGATTTGTTTAACAAACTATTGAAAGCAATTAAAATAAGTGAATAATAAAATAAAAGAGAAATAAATAATAAGAAAGCTCTAGTTGAAGAATTGGATCCACTTCAGTTGTTGGGATTGATCACAGACACTTTGTTTTTTTGGGTTGATTCAATAGATTAGTTATGGAGATGGAGGAAGCCTCTCACTACCATTATCTCTCCTTAGGAATAAATTAATTAGGGAACGTACTCTAATTAATAACTAATCGACAAGTTGCCAAGGAACGTCCTTGGACCTCAGGCAACAAACAACTGTTAATTGCGTTAAGAAATAGAGAGATCCAATCCTAACTACCCAAATGTATGGAGATAATGCTAGATCATGCAACTTCCTTGGTTTTTATGCCAAGTGTTCTTATGTAAGAATAATCTAAGCAATTACGGACTTAAATCATTCAAACTAACAAATAATTATTTTACAATAAAAAATCAACGTAGATCTCAATAACAAAGTAATATGAAAATTAAGCATGAAATTGCATGAATATTGAACACCCAAAAGTTAAACAATGTTTGATCAAGTCTCACAACCCATTAAACAACTAAAGCATCACCTAATCTTCAACTAGAATAAAAGATTTCAGCCTCTCATGGCTGAAACAAAAATAAAAAATAAAGAAAAGAAGAAAGGTAGAAGAAGAGATGTGAATTTCGCAGGTGTCTCCAAAGTGGTGTGTAAAAACTGTGTGAAGGCTCCTTATGTGTCTTTTTATAGTTGAAAGTGCTGTCCTAGGTCATACTTGCTTCCTAATTAGTGAAGAGGCTGTCCAAAGTGCTAAAAAGGAAAGAATTGCGTTGCAAATTCTCCAGAAGGAAGGAGGCGCGCGGATTGCAGAAGAGGAAGTGGAGCGCAGTCATTGAATGCAGAAGGGAAAGTGAATCTGTCCAGTCTTTTCTTTTTAGGTGGAGCCTTCATTTGAATTTTAAATGCTGAACACAGAAAAGGCAAGTGCGTCTTCATGAGATCTTGCTGCCTAAATAGGAAGATATGACTGTTGCAGTGTGTGCACATCTTTGAATGAGGAAAGAAAGATCTGCGATTTGAATTTCAAATAATCTTCTGACTGAGCTTTTCTTATTTGTTTTTTCTTCTGCACTTCCCTTATTTGAGGACTTTTCTTTTCTGAAAACTTTCCTTATTTGACACTTTCCATATTTGAAAACTTTCCTTTTTTTGGCACTTTTCATATTTGGCACTTTTTGGCAGTTTTAAGAGCATTTTCTCCATATTGTCTCTTTACACCTAATATCTGCAAAACATTATTAAAACCACAAAATTAGGTAGAAAATGTGTAAATAAACATCAATAAGATCATGATAATATGGACTAAAATATGCTCTATCAGCAGGAGCAAAGGTAGCTGTGGGAGAGTCACCAGAGTTTTGGTATAGCATGATGTAATAGATTAGTAGTGGACATATAATGTATTGTGGATAGTATTGTACTTGGCCCTATTGATAGATTGTAATCCCTCTTGTACATGATCTTTTTGTAAATGTTTTTAATGATGAGATGTGTTGAACTAAGCTTGATGTATAAGGTGTTGACCCTACTAGAGCATTTGATGAGGGCTCTAGTATGGGGGTTTTATGTTTACAGTTATGATGCATGCACAGGTCAAGCTTGGTATATGAAAAGTTTAAGTTTTTATGAGAATGTATGATCATGTATGGGATTTCATCAGGTATAACAGGATGTATGTTAGGCTTGCTACGGGTTCCGGCGACTTTAAGTCGATCTGAATCCTAGCACCGGTAGCGGTCTGATTTTCGTGTTGTTACACCAATTTACCTCCAGGTTTTAGCGGAGTCTACAAAATGCTATGGGCACAAGGCTAGACTTTAGCACTGCCTTCCACCCACAGACTAATGAACAGTCAGAGAGGACCATCCAAATGATAGAAGATATGTTAAGAATGTGTGTGCTAGACTTTGGTGATTCTTGGAGGCAACATCTACCATTGGTGGAGTTTGCCTATAATAAGAGTTACCATGCTAGCATTGGGATAGCTCCTTATGAAGCTCTATATGGGAGGAAGTGCAAGTCACCCGTCTGCTGGGAAGAAGTAGGAGAAAGGACCTTAGCAGGGCTAGAGTTAGTTGAGATCACTAGCAGGGTAGTGCCTATCATTAGAGAGAGGATCAAAACAGTTGTGAGCAGACAAAAGAGTTATGCAAACATCCGCAGGAAGCATGTAGTTTTCCATGAGGGAGATATGGTGTTGCTTAAGGTGTCTCCTATGAAGGGAGTGATTCGTTTTGGGAAGAAAGGTAAACTAGCTCCAAGATACATCGGACCCTTCGAAATTTTACAAAAGATTGGGAATGTATCTTACAAGTTAGATTTGCTTGCTTCTATGAAAAAGATCCATCCGGTTTTCTATGTATCTATGTTACGAAAGTTCGTGTCAGATCCGGGCAAAGTTCTTAATGAACATGATGTAGAGATCCTAAGAGATCTCACCTATGTTGAGCAGCCAGTGCAAATCATAGACACGCAAATCAGAAAGCTGAGGAACAAGGAAATCGGGATGGTGAAAGTCCTTTGGAATCACCACAACATGGAAGAGTGCACCTGAGAGACCCGGGAGTCCATGCTCCAGCAATACCCTTATCTCTTTTAAAGTATCTTATGCTTTCATGTGTGTTCTTAATGTTTATGTTTGTTGTGTTGAACATTCGAGGACGAATGTTCTTAAGGGGGGAAGAATGTAATACCCGGTTAGACTCTGACGTCGGAATTCCAATCTTCCGACAGAATCCCCGTTGAAACCTAGAATCCCAAAGCTGGAATCACCTTAGGAAAGGTAAAATAAGGTTTTTATAAAATGAATTTTGAAAATTTTAAGGTTTTAAGAAAGAAAGAAAAGAGTTTCGAAGAAAATAGTTTTGGAAGGGAAAAACCATGTTCGACCGCCGAACCTTCAAGTTCGGCCGCCGAAGGTGGGGCCACCTCGGGACCTCCCCTTTCGGCCCCCGAAAGTGGTTTAACCAGCCACCTATAAGAGGCCTTCTGTAACAGCCCGGAAACCGGTACCCTTCCGTAACGGTTCCAAACTGTTCGGCACTAGGATCCAGATCGGCTTAAGGCCGCCTAGACCCGTAGTAAGCCTGACCTTCCTTCTATACATTTGGTCTAATCCTTTACATGATCACTCTTTTCATAAAACTTTATACCTTTAAATGCCCCAGGCTTACCCCGAGGGACTGTGATTAAAAACTCTTCTTTCATTTTTTCCAAGCTCAACGCATGCATGCTCTTATTTATTAAGCTTGGCCATAAAATCCTCTGTAAGACATTTCATTCTTCCTTAAAACATCTTTTCTCTTTAAACTTACTCGTTCTTGAAAACATTTCATACATCATGAAAACATATTCTTTCTTAAAACTCATTGATCATGTACCCCTTATAGGATTAGCCAACCATAGACATAATATCACTCTACACATTAGGCATAGCACATCTCTAAACCATATTTCATATACTCTTCATAGCTTTACTTTATCTCTTTACATTCATACATCTCATGTCCCTACATTCTCATGTCCACAACTATACTATACATGCATACATACATAACATATCCTCACTTACATTACCCTTACATAACCATCTATTCCATTACATCTCAAACATAACTCTTCATTACTTTAGTCTCTACCATCTTTAACTTCTCATAGCTCCTTCCTATTATCCATCACTATAACTGGCCCTGCAAAAATGGGAATAGGGGAGAGGGATGAGCTTCTAAAGCCCAATGAGCGGAAACCATGAAAACAGTTCATAAAAACATATGCTCTCATGCTATGCATCACATCACAACAATACACATCAAGGAAGAAGTTGTCACCTATAGCCCTCCACATATTTGACTCATGTATCACTTAACTTTTCTCCTGAAAACGTTTTGTCAGGGCGATTAGGCCTCCTGACTAATTCCTGAAAACATTTTGTCAGGGCGATTAGGCCTCCTGACTGATTCCTGAAAACATTTTGTCAGGGCGATTAGGCCTCCTGACTGGCTTCTAAAAACGTTTTGTCAGGGCGATTAGGCCTCCTGACTATACTGACTCAATAACAGGGGCGGTTAGGCCTCCCTGTTCATACTCATCATACTTGACTCTTTACTTCTTTTCATGTCATGTCATAACATACCATTTTGAGGGCTACAGGATCACTCAACAGTCATCCACATACTCAACAAATTATGTAATGCAACACCGTCGTGAATTGAGCGGAAACCATGAAAACAGTTCATAAAAACATATGCTCTCATGCTATGCATCACATCACAACAATACACATCAAGGAAGAAGTTGTCACCTATAGCCCTCCACATATTTGACTCATGTATCACTTAACTTTTCTCCTGAAAACGTTTTGTCAGGGCGATTAGGCCTCCTGACTAATTCCTGAAAACATTTTGTCAGGGCGATTAGGCCTCCTGACTGATTCCTGAAAACATTTTGTCAGGGCGATTAGGCCTCCTGACTGGCTTCTAAAAACGTTTTGTCAGGGCGATTAGGCCTCCTGACTATACTGACTCAATAACAGGGGCGGTTAGGCCTCCCTGTTCATACTCATCATACTTGACTCTTTACTTCTTTTCATGTCATGTCATAACATACCATTTTGAGGGCTACAGGATCACTCAACAGTCATCCACATACTCAACAAATTATGTAATGCAACACCGTCGTGAATTCTAATGCAAGAAACCTAGTATCTCATGGCATTCATGATGCGTGTCTCATGCTCATATCATTATAATCTTTAAACAACATTTTTAAAAAAGATGCATAGTTAGTTCCACTCACCTGAAGCCTCTGCTCTACTTCTTGGGCCAACTTTGTACTGTAGCTAAACACCTCTCCTCAGATCAAATCCTACACAAAAGGACTCTTATGAGGTGTTAAACATCTCTAGCATAACGCTAAAACACCTTCCCAAAACCCTTCTAAAGCCTCATAAACATGCATGACAATTCATGCAAAGGAAGGCAAAACAGAGCACCTTCGGCGACACTTTCGGCGGCCGAAAGTCTCCTCCAGAGACGAAACTCACATACGTTCGGCGGCCGAACCTCTACTTTCGGCGGCCGAAAATCCTATTACTATCCCTTCGGGTGCACCTTCGACATCCGAAAGTCTCGTCCAGAGACGAAACTCAACCTTCGGCGGCACCTTCGGCGGCCGAATGTGCATGACAGATCCGAAAGTCCACCTTCCGGAAGCAGCCTTCGG
The DNA here is from genome assembly GCF_001659605.2 of Manihot esculenta. Taxonomy (NCBI): domain Eukaryota; kingdom Viridiplantae; phylum Streptophyta; class Magnoliopsida; order Malpighiales; family Euphorbiaceae; genus Manihot; species Manihot esculenta. The sequence continues at coordinate 20,946,147 of NC_035161.2, forward strand.
CAGCCAAAGCCACCTCCACAAGGCATTCGGCGGCCGAAACTCACTTCGGCGGCCGAACCTGAGTTCTTCCAGAACCCAGTTCATGCACCAACACCTCTCCTCAACCCTTCCTCACATACCCAACATGCATAAAACCTCCTCAAGACATGTATAGACCTCTAAACATACCCAAGACATATATAGACCTCTAAACATACCCAAAGAGGCCTAAAACACTCTTAAACTCTAACAACAATAACATATAAACACATAGTGCACAAAGGGTCCCTAAAACCCTCCCATGCACACCCATGCTCATCTAACCCTTTCTTCCCATAAAACTCCTAAAACTATCCATCAAACATGCTTAAAACATCATAAAACGTAGAGATCAACCCTTACCTCTTGAGTTGGTGTGACCTCAACTTCAAAACGTGAAGAAATCACTTCCAAAAGCTTAAACTCCTTAACTAGCTCCTTTTTGCTCAAAACCTTCAAAACCAAGTTAAAAGCTTACTACAACTTTGAAAGAACTTGGAAAAACTAGGAAATCATGCCAAGGAGGACATAAGCTCACCTTGGATGGGAAGAGGGAGAAAACTTTCCTCTTCCACCGCCCGAAGTGGCTTTTATAGAGGAGCTGGTCAACCACGTTCGGCGGCCAAACATGCAGGCGAACCATGCAATGTTCGGAAGCCGAACTTTTCTTTCGGAAGCCGAACCTCAAGCACTTTCGGCGGCCGAATGTCACCTTTGGCGGCCGAAACTGCATTTGGTCTCCTTAGCCTTTTTCTTCAGAAACTCAAAACCTTCGTACTTAAAAACCATCAAAACACTTAAAACATGTAAAAAGCCTTTTGAAAACCTTACTGGCCACTCCGACATCCGAAATTCCACCGGACGGTGAGAATTCTGACGCCTGAACAAGCCGGGTATTACACCTTCAGCCCGAAAATGAGAGAGCTTTCTCTCCATTTTTGGGCAGAGGTGAGTCATTGCCCTTCCTTTAATGATCTTGTTGTTTTTCCTTCAAATCTCTTAGGAAATTCACGAGTTTCCTTTGTTTTTGAAGTTTTGAGCTTGAATCCAAGTTTTTAAACCTTGGAGACCTCCGGAGACCGTTTTACCTCATCTTCAAGTTAGGGTTGCTGTCACCCTTAGATCTCCAAGAGGTAAGTCTAGATCTTTGCCTTTATTATATTTTAATCAAGTTTTAAGAAGGGTTAAGGGTTAATAATGCATGAAATGGTTAGATCTAAAGTTTTAGGGTTTGAGTTGGGTTATTAATGAATGTTTGCTCTTATATGTTTTTGTTGTTGCTTGTTGGGGATTAGGCTAGTTTTTATGCTCCTTATGTATGATGAGTGAGTATGCATGTTTTTGAGTTGTTGGGTGAGAGGATTGGACAGTTGGATGGCTATGTGCATAGGGTAGAATCAGGTTCTACATTGCTGGAGAATCCAAGTTCGGCCACCGAAGCAAGGTTCGGCCGCCGAACCTGCTTGTGGAGGCAGCCTTTTGGCCGCCTAACCTGCCCCCAAAAGCCGCCGAACCTGCTTGTGGAGGCAGCCTTTTGGCCGCCTAACCTGCCCCCAAAAGCATGGACTTTCGGATCTATGAAGGGGTTTAGGCTACCGAACTTGTCCCCGAAGGTTGCTGACTTTCGGATCTGTGTGGAGTTTAGGCCGTCGAACCTACCCCCGAAAGTCCCTGACTTTCGGATCTGTGAGGGACCTTCGGCCGCCGAACCTATCACCGAAAGTCCCCTGCCCAGCCTTCCTCTGCTTGTTTTATGTGCATGTAATAGTTATGTTTGGTCCCTCATTTGAGTCCATCTATGTAGGATCGGATCTGGAAGACCGTAGAGGCCTTCAGTGAGTCGGCTGCGTCATTGTTAGGCAAGCGTCAGCCAGAGGTGAGTAAAACTAAACTAATCTATTATTTTAAAGTAATCAAACTTTTTAAGCATGCTCATGCATCACGGATGCCATGTTTATATATTAGGTTGTTTGCATTAGAATTTACGAATATGATGTATTGCATAATCTACTGTTGTTGTGGATAGATGTTGGATGACCCACTAGCCCTCGAGATGTTATGACATGGTATGATACGGAAAGACCAGGGTTGCCCATTCTACGCCCCTAGCACTATGTAAGGAAAAGACCAGGGCTGCCCATTCTACGCCCCTGACATTATGGATATGTTATGTTATGTTTAAGTAAAAGTCTTGAGGAGTTCCGTCGAGGGCCGGGCACATTGGAATATGTAGAGGGTTACTGGTGACAAGTCCATCTTGATGTGTATTGTTTGTATTGTGATGCATTCCATGCGAGCATATGTTTATTAAACTGTTTTTATGTTCTGCTCACTAGACTCTTATAGCTTATCCCTTTAACTTAACCCCAGATTTGCAGGGTTCAAGATAGCTCGGAAAGTCGGCATAGTAGCTGGTATAGTTTTTGTAATAGTATAGAGTGGACATGTAAATTTTTAATGGATTAGAATTGTGCTTAGCCCTAGTTTTCTTTACCTTTGTAATCCCTGTTAACATGATCATTATGTAAAAGTTTTTAATTATAAGTTATGTTTGAACCAAGCTTGAGGTATGTGATGTTAACCATACTAGAGCATTTGATGATGGCTCTAGTGTGGGTTTTATGTTTTTAGTATGATACATGTACAGGTTGAGCTTGGTTTCATGGAATGTTTAAGTTTTTGTAATGATGTATAATCATATATGGGATTTTATCAGGTACCTAGGATGTATAGTAGGCTTGTTATGAGTTCCGGTGACCTTAAGTCGATCTGAATCCTAGCGCCGGTAGCGATCCAGTTTCCGGATCGTTACATGGTACTCCTTCAACAAAGGAATTAGGAAGCATATAGTTCTAAACACATCGTATGTGTTCAAGTTTAAAAAACACTTTTTAAACTTTTAGCCAATTTAGAAATTAATGTCTAGTGAGCATATATGGCTTTTAGTTTATCAATATGAATAATAGTTAATGGTGATTTTATGTCTCTTATCAGAATTAATGAAGAAAGCAAGTTTTGTTAGTGTAATATTGATTTATAATCTTATTTATAAAAGAAAATATTATGGTCTTTTAATCATATATGTCTCCCACTAATTTCTCTTTGGGTTCTATACTTCCATGATAGGAAACAGAAATCCTAGTTAGATGGTTTTCTAGTGGGTGATTGAATTCGCATAAACTACCATGAACCCTCAGGTACATCCGATATTGGACCCATGATATTTATAAGTGAGCAACACCTTATTCATTGCATCTTATGCGAGTCTCAATCAATAAATTTAGCTCTCAATCCCAATACCTCAGGTACATCCATTATTGACCTATCTTGCATCTGTTAAATTAAGCCCACTAAGCCAACGAATGTGTCAAGTTACTTAATGAACTCAGATACATCCAATATTGCCCATTAAGCCCCTTATACATCCACAACATTATGTGCTTAACAATTGTCCCAAGAGGACACTAAGTCAATTATGTCACCCTTATTTACCATAGCCGATAACATAAATAACTAAGACTTTTAGTCAATTGTCCTAGTAGAGCACCATAGGTTCAATCATTTAGTTAGAAGATTTTCTTGGTCGGCTTAATTACATTAAGGTCTCACTTGCACATTAGTTAGTTTAAACTATGCATATCAACCATATACATTTATTCATGCATATGAACGTACATATCACATATATAAACATTCATAAATTCGGCTAATAAAAATAAATGGTGTGATCATAGACTATGTTAAGGGACATCCAATTCAAGCCACAAGGATTAGTGTCAAAAGGCTATTCCTAGGTTTACATCCATCTAGCACGACATTTATAATCTAAACTATTTATAAATTACAAATCTTGAGTTTTTTTATTGTGCTCCCACTAATCTTTATCAATAGATTGAGCCTCTCACTTTTCGTCTTTTAATTTCCATCAATATTTTATATTGATATTCTTGATATATCAAAATGAGAAAAATGAAGAAAATGAGTTTGTAAGCTCTTAAAAATACAAAGTATCAAAAGAATAAATTACATATCTTTTAAATTAAATAATAAATAATTTACTAAATAACATTCATATATAAATTAGAAATCCAATCACATTATTTTTTAAAGTCTATGATCATCCATCATGCAATTAAAATAAAATTTAACAATTTAATCAATTAAAATAAAATTTAACAATTTAATTTAAAAATATGATGTATAAAATTAATAATATATTTATAAGTATCAAATATTTATCTATAAAAACTATTTACTTTAAAATCATATTTTAATTTGAATAATATTTAAAAAAATTAAATACTTTAATTATGAAATTTGAATAATTTTGGAGTCAATATGCAACTTTGGCACATTAAATACAGTCAATACCACGAGTCAGGCCTGTATTTCGGCCCAAAATACAGATCCAACCTTTGTCCTGGGGTTGACTGCGCTGTCAATGCATTTTTCACGGTATGATGGCGCACTATGCGCTGTCCACGTCAGGCCATGCTGCCTGACGACGCGGACCTTCCGCGTCAGGCCAAAGCATGGTCTGACGTGGTCCTTCCGCGCACGACAACCCCAAATACAATTTGGCCCGCCCTTCTTTTTTTCTTCTTGCACATTTCAAAAATTTGCAACTCAGTCCAAATTTCATTCCCAAAATACATTAAGCATATTTTTTACACATATGGCTAGTGAGTACCTCTAATATTAATTAAAAATTTCTTATAATCTTACCAATAGTCATAGTGAAAGTAAAAAATAGATTTAAGTAAAATTGTGAAATTTTAAAATTTTTCTTAATTATTATAATTTTATACTAAATACTTTAACTTTTATTTAATTAATTCAAGTATCATAAAAATTACCACACAACTAACCCATTAGCCAATATAAAAAAAATATAAAGATTAACTATCTGACAGTAAATTTAGAATTTTACTTTTTGTAATTCAGATTTAACCTTTATTTTATGGAATTTAAACCTCCAAATATCGACTCTTTAATTCGCCCACACGATTCAATCATTTCATGACCACACGATCCGATCATTCCATTATGAAATGAGTTGTAGAGTTAATAACTAACTCACAATAATAGTGATAAAATTAATTTTTTCCCAACAAAGAATAAGAAATATGGAAGATGAAGAAGATAAGAGGAGGGAGCTCTCAATTTTAGTGGAAGATAAAAATGAAGAAGTCTTCGCTGTCTTCCTCACCTCTCTCCCTTTATATAGAGATGGGTATTTGTAGGTGGTTAGGGATTCTAAACTCTCCCCAAATAATTTTTAAATAATGTGTAATATTATTTTAGGTTAGAATGAATTTTTCATATATGTGATATATATATTAATTCTTTAATTTAATTAATTAAATTAATTTCTATTAAGTTAATTAATCAATTAATCACTTAATAGTAATTAATTAAATTAATCTTTATTAATTTAATTAATCAATTTCATAATTGTAATTAATTAAATTAATTTATATTAATTTAATTAATCATATTTATTAATCACTGTTAATGAATTCTTGGCCTTAGATCAATATTTGGTCTTGGGTCTAATATGAAATTTACATAAGTTAAGTCCATACGCAATTAGAGTTTGACCCATATATTAATTCTACGGTTAAAAAAATAATTTTTACATATGTCATACACATATTTATAATTAAATCTAATTAATTAAATTAATCATATTAATTTAATTACTCATTCTCTTATCAATTAATCATATTAATTGAATATGAGCTAGAGTAAGATTTGGTTTTAGACCCATTAAGATAATATGATATAAATTTCTTAGTTCCATCAATTTATATTTGAGACCTATATTATATTAAATCAAGCTCATATCAAATGTATTTCAATAAAATATTTTTATTTTCTTCCAAGTCCATGTCCTACATGGTTTTAATTCATTATATGAATTATTTTCTTTAAGATCTATGTCGTACATGGATAAAATTTATCATATAAATTCATTTTTCTTGTTTAAAATCAATTTTAACTCATCAAAGTTGAATTTAGACGACATGGATTTGTCATATAAATTTATTTTTCTTGTTTAAAATCAATTTTAACTCATCAAAGTTGAATTTAGTTCAAATCATGCGAGAGATTTGCAACTTACGTTGCCAACTAAATTTATTAATTAATATAATTAATCAAACACATTTAATTAATTAATTAATCTTGCTAAGATTAGTTCTTATGTGTGTAACTGATAGCAGTTGTCGAAACCGTAAAAAATAAACCTATTAGTAATCAACAATTAAAAACTGCAGATAGTGACAATAGGGTCGAATCCATAGGAATTTGATATTGAGGATTTTCGTAACAATGACTTGGACAAATCAACAATAAAAGTAAAATAAAAGGAAGATTATTTTTTGATGATGATGAACTTAAGATTAAAACTAAAGTAGTAAAAGAAAGCAATGATTAAAAGATGAGTAAATCAATAATAAAAAGACTCTAGTTAAAGTATAGGATCCATTTCAGTTTGGAATTGATTATTGATACTTTGATTCTTCTATTTATTTCAATAAATTAATTTAGGTCGTGGAAGACGCTCCACACAACCAAATTTCTCTTTAAGTTTAGTTTGAGTAGGAAATGTTTGCTAATAAAAAACTAGTTAACAAATTGCCAAGGAACGTCTTTGGAGTTCTTCACTTTTCAACTGTTAACTGCTTTAAGAAATAAAGAAACTTAATTCTAACTTTGTGAACCGCGTGGTTTAGTTAGATCATGCAACTAATTGTCACTTGTGTTTAAACAATCTAAGGAATTACGGACCTAAATCATTCAAACTAACAATATATTACTTTGTAATTAAAAGCAATGGGCCCTTATTGATTCTAATAGCAAGACAATAATAACATGAAGAACAAGTTGCATAAATACTGAAAAATAGAAGTTTGACAGGAGTTTCAGATCTCCCAATTCATAATAAAATTGAAATTTCTCCAACTCCAACTAAAGAAAAAGGTTTTTAGCCACTCATGGTGGGCAAAGAATACATAAAAAGGAAAAAAAGAAGAAAAGGAGAAGATGCGGTGCTGCTGATGCTCTCTGCCGAAAATTGGATGATTTGATGCTGCTGCTTGCTGCCCTTTTTTTAGGTGAGAAACCCTAGGTTAGTCTTTTATGAATTGAAATTCTAATTTGACTTGGTCTTTGATTCCTTCTTCACTTGTATTTCATCATAAATAGACCTCCTTAATTCAAGGACCTCTTTTTACGCGGTTTTAGAGGTGTCTTGGATGAGTCTTGGCGTATTTGAGATAGGATGGAACTCTTAAACTCTTAAAAATTTGAATTTCTATAATTCCCACGCTTCTGCACTTTCCTACTGGAGACAGTCGATTTGGGCAGTGATTTGAGCAAATCACTTTGCCTAAATCGTTTCTGCAAGTTACTTCCGGGTTTCAGTTGTTGCTGGCTTCTAGCGATTTGGCTAGTGATCCAGGCAAATTGGCTTGGGCATATTAGGGCTTGAGTTTTTGGCTTCTTCTTCCTTACACTTGTGCAGTTTCATTGGTCATTCTTTATGGTTGATTTGGCCAAATCACTTTGGCCAAATCAATTTTTCAGCATTTTAAGCCATTTTTCTCCAAATTTCCATTTCTAATCTTTTCTACAGAAAATATCATAAAAACACAAATTAAGTTAGGAAAATGCATAATTCAGCAATAATAATAATAGTAAAAATGTGGCTAAATTATGTTTGATCAGTGACTTTCCAGGTATATAGTCAATTGGTAATAAAATGGAAATAACCTTTACATATACTTTGAATGACATTCCATGTATTCTCGATTCCCATTGATATTACATAACAACCACCCAATATAAACCGTGAGCTATTACTACGAGATAAGGCTATGTGGTAAGGACCAGACACGTAGGAAAGACGATCCATCCTGAGGAAGGAAGTGCATCATCAAGACTCGCCCTTCCCTCGAACGGGCGAGTCTCGACATGAAATTACCGTTAACAGACATAACCTCACGTATCTCCATTACAGTTATAACTTATTAGCTAGCGACATCCCT